>NW_027362066.1:0-485000 GCF_039654945.1 Dendrobates tinctorius | reverse complement strand
TTTTGTGGAAAAAAATGATTTTTTTATTTTCACGTCCGAGCGTTATAAACTTCTGTGAAGCACTTGGGGGTTCAAAGTGCTCAGCACACATCTAGATAAGTTCCTTAGGGGTTCTCGTTTCCAAAATGGGGTCATTTGTCGGTGTTTCCACTGTTTAGGTACATTAGGGGCTCTCCAAAGGCAACATGACACCCGCAGACCATTCCATCAAAGTCTGCATTCCAAAACGTCACTACTTCCCTTCCGAGCCCTGACGTGTGTCCATACAGTAGTTTTCTCCCACATATGGGGTGTCAGCGTACTCAGGACAAATTGGACAACAACTTTTGGGGTTCAATTTCTCCTGTTACCCTTGGGAAAATAAAACAATTGGGGACTAATTGATCATGTTTGTGGAAAAAAAACGATTTTTTTATTTTCATGCCCTGGCATTATAAACTTCTGTGAAGCCCTTGGGGGTTCAAAGTGCTCACCTCACATCTAGATAAGTTCCTTAGGGGGTCTAGTTTCCAAAATGGTGTTATTTGTGGGGGGGTTTCCACTGTTTAGGTACATCAGGGGTTTTCCAATCGCGACATGGTGTCCGATCTCAATTCCAGCCAAAAACATCAAATGGCGCTGCTTCCCTTCCGAGCTCTGCCATGCGCCCAAATAGTGGTTTACCCCCACATGTGGGGTATCAGCATACTCAGGACAAATTGCACAATAACTTTTAGGGTCCTGATACCCTTGGGAAAATAAAAATTGGGGTGAAAAGATCATTTTTGTGGAAAAAATATGATTTTTTTAATTGTACCGCTGTACGTTATAAACTTCTGTAAAGCCCTTGTGGGTTCAAAGTTCTCACCACATATCTAGATAAGTTCCTTGGGGGGTCTAGTTTCCAAAATGGGGTCACTTGTAGGGGGTTTCCACTGTTTAGGTACATCAGGGACTCTCCAAACGTGACATGGCGTCCGATCTGAATTCCAGCCAATTTTGCATTGAAAAAGTCAAACGGCGCTCCTTCCATTCTGAGCTCTGCCATGCGCCGAAATAGTCGTTCCCCCCCACAAATCGGGTATCAGCATACTCAGGACAAATTGCACAATAACTTTTGCAGTCCAATCTCTCCTGTTACCCTTGGTAAAATAAAAAAAATTGAACCTGAAGTACTTTTTTTGTGAAAAAAAGTTAGATGTTCATTTTTTTTTTAAATATTCAAAAAAATTCCTGTGATGCACCTAAAGGGTTAATAAACTTCTTGAATGTGGTTTTGAGCACCTTAAGGGGTGCAGTTTTTAGAATGGTGTCACTTTTGGGTATTTTCTATCAAAAAGACCCCTCAAAGTGGCTTCAAATGTGATGTGGTCCTAAAAATAAAATGGTGTTGTAAAAATGAGAAATCGCTGGTCAACTTTTAACCCTTATAACTTCCTAACAAAAAAAAATTTTGGTTCCAAAATTGTGCTGATGTAAAGTAAACATGTGGGAAATGTTAGTTATCAAGTTTTTTGTGTGCCATATCTCCGTGATTTAAGGGCATAAAAATTCAAAGTTGGAAAATTGCGAAATTTTCAAAATTTTTACCAAATTTCCATTTTTTTCACAAATAAATGCAAGTTATTTGAATGAAATTTTACCACTAACATGAAGTACAATATGTCACGACAAAACAATGTCAGAATCACCGGGATCCATGGAAGCGTTCCAGAGTTATGACCCCATAAAGGTACAGTGGTCAGAATTGTAAAAATTGGCCCGGTCATGAACGTGCAAACCACCCTTGGGGGTGAAGGGGTTAAAAACAAAAAATATATTGAAAAAATGTTCAAAAAACCATAAAGAAAATGATGTGTCAGACTTTCTCTTGATGAAATGTATCACTCTGCGGTGGATTAGGCTGTGAAGCTGGTGAAAATACCGGGAGGAGAGGGCTTCAGTGACATGACTACTGAAGACGGAAACACCCTTCAGCAAGTGAAGAAGAGGAAGAGGAACAGTTTGAACAACGGGTTTAAGAAGAGGAGGAGGTTGGCCCAACACTTGATCGACTTGTAACCATGGTCATAATGGGCAATGTACTTCATCGATTGGCTGAGGAATAGGACCTCTTTCTCTTGATGAAATGTATCACTCCGTATGGTTCATAAGAAGCAGAACCAGCATCTCTCCATGACTATGTTCATCACTCGAACAAGAGGTTGGTTACGCATTTAGTGGTAGTAAAAGTTACGGATGAGGCTGAAGATACTACTGCCTCACCTGAAGAAGCTCCTGATGAAGTGGTGCCAATAGGAGAGCTGTAATGCTCTTCCATGCTGTGCAGTACAGTACTGTACATTCATCCCATTTTCATCACCTTCAATCATCAGTACTACACAGCTAATTCATCATCTTCATCATGTAGAATTTGTTTATGAACATAAGTAGTGTTTATAAAAAGGTGCAAAAGGTTAATAAGGAACTGGGGTCATTTAATAAGGGACTGGTAATGGTAAATAAGTGTGTGGGAGGGGTTTGTAAATCCTTAAAATATATAAATGCTAAAATAAATGTAAGTTTCTTACTTGGGGGATTTTCAACTATCGTGTTGGAGGTTTAGAATGTAATGCCCGCGATAAGTGGGGGATCATTGTGTAGGATTGCTGTGGATTATATTCACTTTTTGCAGTGGTTTTGAGGCTCTTTTTAAGGCAGATTCCAGGCAGAATTTAAAACCAATTGGGGGCAATATGAAAATAACACCTGACACCAGATAAAAAGGGGAGAAGTTGACTCAATCTTTGCAATGTATGTCTCTGTGCCACACTAAGCATGGAGGACATAAAGAGAAGATGAGAACTGTGAGGACTTGAGAACCAAAATTGTTGAAAGATATCAACAATCTCAAGGTGGGGCGTGGCTATGCCGTGATCGGGAGAGGACGCTGGCTAGGAGAGCTCCTCATCATCCTGCTGGATCCTGGACCCTATATAAGATATAGTTTGTGACGCCACCTGTGGTATTCGGCAAGGGATAGCCGACGCTGCTTAAAAAGACCGCTGAGGCTGATGGTGATGCAGCAGAGTTGGTACAGCTCTCCACAGGTAGAGCTAAGTCTCAGGGCAATTATATTATAAAAGATGGTGATGATGGATGTAATGCAGGGCTGAGGTGACGCAGCAAATAAACAGGAGAACACAGCGGGGTGCAGTCTTTACGCTTTTACTCACATTTTGAGTTGCAAACCAGGGCACTGAGTACTGATGGTAATGGAGATCCAGCCAGCCTGGAAGCAATTTAGGATCCACTAAGCCAGATGGGTTGGAGGCCTCCTTTCTACGCTGTCCCATGAGGTCTAAAGCTATGCTCAGTCCTCTGTTCATAGAATCATAGAATCGTAGAGTTGGAAGGGACCTCCTGAGCCATCTGGTCCAACCCCCTGCTCAAAGGAGGATTCGCTAAATCATCCCAGTCAGATGTCTGTCCAGCCTCTGTTTGAAGACTTCCATTGAAGGAGAACTCACCACTTCTCGTGGCAGCCTGTTCCACTCATTGATCACTAACTGTCAAAAAGTTTTTTCTAATATCTAATCTGTGTCTCCTCCCATTCAGTTTCATCCCATTGCTTCTAGTCTTTCCTTGTGCAAATGAGAATAAAGTTGATCCTTCCACAATGTGACAGCCCTTTAGATATTTGTAGACAGCTATTAAGTCTCCTCTCAGTCTTCTCTTTTGCAAACTAAACATTCCCAAATCCTGCAACCTTTCCTCATAAGACAGGGTTTGCAGACCGGTCACCATTCTGGTCGCTCTTTTCTGAACTTGCTCCAGTTTGTTGATGTCTTTTTTAAAATGTGGTGCCCATAACTGGACACAATATTCCAGATGAGGTCTGACCAAAGAGGAGTAGAGGGAAATAATGACTTCACGTGATCTAGACTGTATGCTTCTGTTAATACATCCTAGAATTGCATTTGCCTTTTTTGCTGCTGCATCACACTGTTGACTCATATTCAGTCTGTGATCTATTAGTATACCCAAGTCTTTTTCACATGTGCTGTCACTTAGCTCTATTCCTCCCATTCTATATATGCTTTTTTCATTTTTATTGCCCAGATGTAGTACTTTGCATTTCTCCCTGTTAAAAACCATTCTGTTAGTTGCTGCCCACTTCTCCAGTTTATTTAAATCTTTTTGAATCCTCTCTCTCTCTTCTCTAGTATTATCTATCCCTCCTAGCTTTGTGTCATCAGAAAATTTAATCAGTTTACCCTCAATTCCTTACGGTTCTTTAGTCCTTGCCTGTATGGCAGGCAGCTTGAGCCTTTCACAGGTGTCACTCCTTCGTGGTGGCTCTGGCTCTGGTATGCTGCTGTGCGTTCAGGTGTGTGATGGGGTCAGGAGGTCTGCAGTCTCCTGCCCTCCGGATTTGGCTGCTGGGACTGTTGTACCCATGCAGCCACGGACTCTGGCGTCCAGTGTCAAGCGCTCTTCGCTGGGGTGAGCTTGGTCACAGCTCCAAACTTAATGTGTATGGCGGTGTAGCACTATAACACCTTATATTACTGGGTCATATTATAGTAATTTATATCTTGGCATATTTTAGTATACGTAAACTTTCATTTGTATTTATCCCTCATATTTTGCCGTACTCTGCAATTCATCTATAGCATTGCAGTACTTTTTGGAGAACATTATTTCTTGGTTATACTTGTATATTCATTTATTTTCAATGTGCATTGTATGTTTTGTCCTCTAGCACTTTATAGTACTGAATCATTTACAGTGGATTTAATTCTATATCTTGCAATACTTTTCACTTTTGCACAATTTTTGTTTTACAGCACTATAGCACTTTTTAGTGCAATTTTTAGAATATTATGGTAGTACTTTTCACGATATTATTGTCTACACTATATATTTAACTTGCACATTATTAATAGAAAAAAGTTTTTTGAGCGATATATTTTAGCACTTAGCATTTTTTTTAACATATTTTTTATTTATTTTTTTCTGGTGCTGATATTATACAAATTTTGGCAAGATGTATTGATATATTTATTATTCAGATTTTTATGTCATCACATTATAATTTGGTATACAATATATATATATATATATATATATATATATTTATAGTTTTGGCTTTCCATCATTTTTTCATGCTGGATCCGTTTTTTTCTCATAGACTTGTATTAGTGACGGATGGCCACACGTTTCATCTGTCGTCCAACGGATCCGTCAGAAAATCTCTGTCCATCGGCCGGAGACAACGGACAGATGAACGTTTTTTGTGTACGTCGAAAAGTCGGATAGCGACTGATTCCGTCTTTTAAAACTGAGCATGCCCGGAATCATTTTTCTTCCTTTATTTTAACCCCCTGCGGCTGTTTCTTCTATTCTGGCACAAAATCCTTCTCTCTCTCTCTCACTCCAGAATTCTGTTTCTTTAATTCCTACAGCAAGGCTGCTACAACGGATCAGTCATAAAAACAGATCCAGTGCATTAGTTTTTTGCAATATACGCAGGATCCGTCCACTTGACGGATCTGAACACTTTGACGGATTGTGACTGATTGCAAAAGACTGGAGTGTGAAAGGGGCCTTAAGAAGCGAGATGTGGATGAGAAAAGGCGGTGGATCCGTTGCCAACCGTTAATTGACGGAATCTGCCATCGGATCCTCCTTTTTATACTGAGCATGCCCGAATGAATGTCCTTTCATGATATTTAACCCCAAATCCCATTCTGGCAGCTAAATCTCTCTCTCTCTCGTGAAACAGGCCTTACTTTAAATTTCTCCTTCGTCTCATTGGGGGACACAGAGACTGTGTGTGTGTGCTTCTGCCGTCTGGAGGCTGACACTAAGTATACAAAAAAAGAGTTAGCTCCTCCTCCGCCGCATACACCCTCGCCCCCAGACCGGGCGTAACTCAGTTTTTTGCTTAGTGTCTGATGGAGGCACACGCAGTCTGGAGCTCCAGACTAGATTTTTTTTTTTTTCTTTTTCTTCTTTTCTATGAAGATAAGACAGGGGCGACGGATCCTATAGAGAGGGTCCGATCTCCCCAAATCATCAACGGGCGACCACGTGTGAGTAACCCTCCACGTGTTTCTCTCCCGCACCGAGGGACACATCTGGGACTTTTCCCTAGACAACCATTTTTCTTTTTTATTTTGTAAAGAGGCGGCAACGCATCCTGATAAGAGGATTCGGTTTCCCCATCGACCCCAACGGGCGAGCACGTGTGAGTGATCCTCCACGTTGTTCTCTCCTGCAACGTGGGAATGCTTTAATGCCCCTACCACCCCTAGGTAGTGAGACCAGGGGTGGAGTTGGAGGCGCAGGTGAGCCAAGGGATTGAAGCGGGGGCGGAGAGCGGTGCAGTAGCCTCCCCCTCCCTGCCCAGGGATGGGGTTGAGAAGCACCTCAAGAGAGCCCCCTCGGCGGCCCGGCTCACCTTTGTTAATAGGAAGACCGGGACCAGGTAGTCCGCCTCTCACCCGGCGCTGCCCCCGGCGGGTAACGCCGCACGCGGAGTGCGGCCAGAGCCTCGCGGGCGGCCGCGGCCCCCGCTGTATGGGGAGATCCGTGAGTGCCGCGCGAGGCCCCGCCCGCCGACTTCCGGGGGTAGCCGGAAGCCCCGCCCACTAACTTCCGGGGGCGGAGAGCGGCGGGCGCGCACAGTTACCGGGGAGCTCCCGCCCCCCTCCCTCGAACGCCGCACGTGGAGTGCGGCCAGAGCCCCACGGGCGGCCGCGGTCCCCGCTGTATGGGGAGGTCCGGAGTTCCGCCCGCCGACTTCCGGGGGTAGCGGAAGCCCCGCCCACTAACTTCCGGGGGCGGAGAGCGGTGGGCGCGCACAGTTACCGGGGACCTCCCGCCCCCCTCCTTGCATTTCCTCGCCGAAGTGGGGCCGGAAGCCGCCGCCTATCTCCCGGAGTGCGAGTGCCCCGGCGAGTAACGCCGCACGCCCCGTGGAAGAGACGCAAGTTGGGACATTACCGGTGGGTGAGTGCAACCCCGTTTCGAGTGCCGCACTAGTAGTCAAGGAAGGGGTTATCCTCCTCCTCCTACCCTACCTTGCAATATGTCTGGCAAAGGGAAAGCTCACTCTTTCCTATACGCTGTTTGCGTTTCCTGTGGGGTCAGGCTGCCTAAAGCGCAGCCGGGTAAATTTTGTGAAGCCTGCGAGTCGGAGCGAGCCCAGGAGCCCCCCATTGTTGCAGAGCCCAGAGGTCAGGACCCTCCAGAATGGGCGGTGTCTTTATCACACTCTATGATGTCCCTTACAAGGGCAATTGAGTCTCTCCAAGGCCCAGGCAGGGACAAGGATGGTGGTCTGCCAGCGGAAGACAGCTCGTCCACGTCTCAGGACCCTCCGACCGTTAGAGGCCGCTCCAGCACCAGACAAGCTCATAGCAAGAGAGCTCGTTCCCCGTCGGCCGGACCCTCTGGGGCTTCGGCGGCGGGTATTAGGGTATCTCGTTCCCCGTCGCCGAGCTCAGGAAGCGAGCAGGATGAGGGCGAGGAGGAGGAGGAGGCCTGGAATCCAGAAAGCCTGGGATACCAAGACTCGGTGGACAGCCTCATTGAGGCAGTCAACCAGACATTAGAGATCGAGGACGATGTGTCCACGGCCTCAGGTCACAAGGTCTCCTTCAAAAAGACCAGGCGACCGCATAGAAGGTTTTGCCACGCATCCGGAGTTCGAGGAGCTAGTCCAGAAACATAGGGAACACCCGGATAAGCGTTTTGCAATGCAAAAAGCGCTGCAAGCTAAGTATCCGTTTCCTCCTGAACTCCATAAGGGATGGGTGGAGTCGCCAGTAGTGGACCCACCGGTATCACGTTTAGCGTCAAGATCGCTATTGTCGATACCCAGCGGTTCTTCTGTCAAGGACCCAACTGATCGCCTTATAGAGGGGCTTGCCCGCTCGGTGTATGAGGCAGCGGGGTCGGCCCTAGCCCCCTCCTTTGTGGCTACTTGGGTGGCTAAGGCCATGGTTTCATGGGCGGACGCTCTGCAGAATGCCCTCCAAAACAGAGATCTGCCTGCGGAGGTCTTG
Organism: Dendrobates tinctorius; assembly: GCF_039654945.1. Lineage (NCBI taxonomy): Eukaryota > Metazoa > Chordata > Amphibia > Anura > Dendrobatidae > Dendrobates > Dendrobates tinctorius. The sequence continues at coordinate 476,967 of NW_027362066.1, read as the reverse complement.
GAGGTGACAAATCAGATCTTAGGGGCAAGTGATTTTCTCGTCAGCGCCTCTCTGGACGCGGCCGAGTGTTCTGCTGTGGCAGCAGCAAATGCGATCGCCGTTAGGCGAGCATTATGGCTGAGATTGTGGAAAGCGGATTCTATCTCCAAAAAATCCTTGACCTCATTGCCTTTTCAGGGCAATCGGTTGTTCGGTGAGAAGCTTGATAAGCTTATCTCAGAAGCCACAGGGGGGAGGAGTAGTTTCCTCCCGCAGCAGAGGACTTGGCCAGCATTCAGGCAGACACAGAGGCGTTTTCGGCCCTTTCGTAACCCCTGGAGGGGGACTTCGGCCAGAGCATCCATCTCCGCAAATGACGGTCAGATTAGGGAAAGGCAAACCTCTTACAGAGCCAATCCGCTGGGTAGAGGCCGAGGCCGTTTGCCCAGAACAAGGGGGGCCAGATCCCAAAAGCCTCCAGCAAAATGACTCGAGGCGCTTCGTACCTACGGACGACAGAGTGGGCGGACGCCTACTAAGGTTCAGCCACGTTTGGGTCGCAGTGGCACGCGACGCTTGGGTGGCAGAATTGATATCGTCCGGGTACAAGATAGAGTTTCTCGGACTCCCGCTACGGCGATTCTTCCGTTCCCGGCTTTTCGGAACAGAATCGCAGGCGGAGGGTTTGTTACAGGCCATAATGACGCTACAGCGCAACGGGGTCATTGTCCCAGTGCCGAAAAGCGAAGAGACACAAGGTTTTTACTCCAACCTGTTTTCGGTCCCCAAAAAAGACGGGACAGTAAGGCCAGTATTAGATCTAAAAATCCTGAACAAATTCATCAGAGTCAGGCGGTTCCGGATGGAATCCCTCCGTTCGGTCATTGCAGCCATGGATCCAGGGGAGTTCCTGGCCTCGATCGATGTGCAGGATGCATATCTGCACATTCCGATTTTTTCCTCCACACCAGAGGTTCCTGCGTTTTGCGATCGGAGGGCGACATTTTCAATTTGTTGCTCTGCCCTTCGGTCTAGCCACTGCTCCCAGAGTCTTTACGAAGATAATGGCGGTGGTTATGGCCATCCTGCATGCTCGGGGCATAACGGTACTACCTTACCTGGACGACCTTTTGGTAAAGGGGCCGTCGTTTCAGGCGTGCCAGGAGAATGTCAGTATCACGCTGGATACCCTGGCCCGTCTAGGCTGGTTGATCAATCGGAACAAGTCGTCCTTGGTTCCAGCCCAGAGAATCGTATTCCTAGGCATGGTTTTCAACACCTCCCGGGGGCTGGTGATCCTCCCTCAGGACAAGGCGCGAAAGATCAAACAGGGGGTACGGAACCTTCTACAGCCAGGCTCCAGATCCATCCGGTACGGCATGAGTGTGTTGGGCAGAATGGTGGCGGCGATGGAGGCAATCCCGTTTGCCCAGTTCCATCTCCGTCCGCTTCAGCATGCGCTCTTGTCAGCATGGGACCGAAGGCTGCTATCCCTCAGTCATCGGTGCAATTTGTCTCCGCTGGTCCGACGATCACTCCGATGGTGGACTCGCGACTCGTCTCTGGGCCAGGGGAAACCCTTTCCCCCGGAACAGTGGTTGGTGGTGACGACCGATGCAAGCCTGCATGGTTGGGGAGCAGTTTTCCAGAGTCACACAGCCCAGGGGCGGTGGTCCATTCAGGAGATAATTCTCCCGATCAACATTCTGGAGATACGGGCAATACGATTGGCCCTGCAACATTTTCAGTGTTTCCTGAGACACCGGCCGGTGCGCATTCAGTCGGACAATGCTACAGCAGTAGCATATGTCAACCATCAAGGGGGCACGCGCAGCCAAGCACGAGGTTGGGCTGGTACTGCGTTGGGCCGAAAAGAACCACGTGGTAATTTCAGCGGTGCACATTCCGGGAGTCGAAAACTGGGCGGCAGATTTTCTCAGCCGACAGGGGGTCGCGGCAGGGGAATGGTCCCTGCACCCCGAGGTTTTTCAACAGATCTGCCAACGGTGGGGGACACCAGACGTGGACCTTATGGCATCCAGAGAGAACGCCAAAGTACAAAGGTTCGTCGCTCGATCCCTCGACCCGCAGGCGATCGCAGCAGACGCTCTGGTGCTTCCATGGAGCCAGTTTCGTCTCCCGTACTTGTTCCCCCCGCTACCTCTGCTTCCAAGAGTCATCAGAAAGTTAAGGAGAGAGAAGGTTCCAGCAATTCTGCTAGCCCCAGACTGGCCTCGGAGGGCCTGGTATGCAGATCTGGTTCAGCTAGTGGTGGACGTACCCTGGCGTCTACCAGATCGGCCGGACTTCCTGTCCCAGGGGCCGATCTACCATCCGAACTTAGGGGCCCTGTGTTTGACGGCGTGGCCATTGAATCTTGGCTGTTAACACAGGCAGGATTCAGGCGCGATGTGGTGGCCACGATGGTGAGTGCCCGAAAGCCTTCCTCGGCAAAAGTATATCATCGGACTTGGGAAGTTTTTTTCCGTTGGTGTAGGGATCGCGGAGTGGCTCCTCTGGTTTTTTCAATCCCCAACGTACTGGCTTTTTTGCAGGCAGGGCTGGACGCAGGATTGGCTCCGAGTTCGCTCAGAACGCAAATCTCGGCCCTGTCGGTCCTTTTTCAACGAAAGGTCGCTTCGGTCTGGCAGGTTAAGACGTTTATGCAGGGGGTCGCACATTTAGTACCCCCCTATAAGGCGCCGACGGAATCATGGGACCTGAACTTGGTGCTCAGGGCCCTTCAGGAGCCTCCCTTCGAACCGTTACAAGAAGTCTCCTTACCTTACCTGTCCAGGAAGGTCGTTTTTCTGGTAGCTATTACGTCTATTAGGCGGGTTTCGGAATTGGCGGCTTTATCTTGTAAACCGCCGTTCCTGACTTTTTATAAGGATAAGGTAGTTTTAAGGCCAGCTCCTCCCTTCTTGCCGAAGGTTGTCTCTGCATTCCATATCAACGAAGACATTGTCTTACCCTCGTTTTGCCCGGCACCGGTGCACAGGGTAGAAAAGGCTTTGCACACCCTGGATCTGGTAAGAGCTCTTAGGAGGTATGTGACAAGGACAGCACCTTTCCGCCGGACAGACTCTCTATTCGTGATCCCAGAAGGGCGGCGGAAGGGGCTTGCTGCGTCCAAAGCGACTTTGGCCAGATGGGTTCGCCTGACGATCCAAGAATCTTATGAAATCAGTGGCACGCCGGTTCCGGCAGGGATCAAGGCACACTCGGCTCGAGCAGTGGGTGCCTCATGGGCACTGCGACACCAAGCTTCAGCGGAACAGGTGTGCAAAGCAGCTACCTGGTCCAGTTTGCATACGTTTGTCAAACATTATAACGTACATACCCAGGCATCCTCGGATGCAAGCCTGGGAAGAAAGATTCTCCAGGCAGCAGTTGCGCACCTCTAATCAGGGGCGCAAAATAGCATGGATTGGGTGAGCTAAGATCCCGCCCAGGGACTGCTTTAGAACGTCCCACAGTCTCTGTGTCCCCCAATGAGACGAAGGAGAAACATGGATTTTTGTGAGTACTCACCGTAAAATCCTTTTCTCCGAGACGCTCATTGGGGGACACAGCACCCACCCTACTAGCCAGTTGGCTTTTGCTTATTTTAAGTTATACAAATCCTTATGTAAGGATCAGGGTGGTCCCTTTTCCAGATGTATAATTTCTTGCCTGAATTTAAGGCGCGTTCTCCTACTGCTTATGCACTAAACTGAGTTACGCCCGGTCTGGGGGCGAGGGTGTATGCGGCGGAGGAGGAGCTAACTTTTTTTTGTATACTTAGTGTCAGCCTCCAGACGGCAGAAGCACACACCCACAGTCTCTGTGTCCCCCAATGAGCGTCTCGGAGAAAAGGATTTTACGGTGAGTACTCACAAAAATCCATGTTTCATGCACTAGCGTCTAAAGCGGATCCGTACAAAAAACGGATCCAGTTGCATCCGTTTGCCACAAAACGGAAACGGATCCGCTTTTGCACACTGGCGGATTTTGACTAACGCCAGAAAACTGAAGTGTGAAACAGGCCTAAGAGAAAGAAAAGACTCAATCTGAGAAGAGGTCACCTATAAGGTACCAGGATGTACATTTTTAGCTATTGGTACTGACTGCGTCTCATCAGTACTATGGTTCCTGTATAGTCCACAGTCTGATAAAGACTGATAACTCCCAGCATCTCCTTACCATTGTTAAGGACATACTGGGAGTTGAAGGTTCATGAGATACAAATGTATATGGGCCTGACTTAGAAGGATTCAGCTCATCAGTTATTAATCACATGATGTCATAGACCTAAAGGAAAAGGGAAGAATTAGCTGGGTAGAAATGAAAAATGGGCGCCTTCGGCTTCATCTGCCTTGGGCACCCAAAATACTTTGTTTTGGCCCTGGTAACGGATAAAGCAAAATCCTACATGACCTATCAGTGTTCTACGATTTGGGTTGAGGACACTTATTGCATGTGGGCTGGTGAATTTTGTGTGCCAGGGCTGCTTTTTAGTCCCAACTCTGCCCTGAATCCCCTCGTGTATCTGAATGGGAGGAAGAGTGTGAACTTGTGCTAATTGTGCAGTCACACTTTGTCATCTCTGCTCCGTCCTGTCTTCCAGCGCAGGGTTAAATTGCTCTGACTTCATATCTGGCTTCATGGCTTGATCATAGATGCTGGATCCTCATCCCCCAACAAAATCTCACCAACCGAAGATTGTGAAAGAAACACACAAAACACTTTTATTGGATGTTAAATTGACCGAATTTTATTCCAAATCTCATCATTATTATTTCTTTCAGTGTCTGAAATTTAGAATCAGCCAATTACTATGAAAGAGACACTGAAAATGGCAGAACCCCCGACTCACGAAGAATCGTCCTTCAGCACTCAGGAGAGGAAAAACCCCCTGTGGTGGAAACCTCTAGGGAACCATGGCTGCAGGACTGCCCTTCCCTTGGGCTTAGAAGGTTAGTGCCAACATGTAACAGCAAATTGTACCTGAATTTGTACATTGTGTCATATTTGTTTTGGAGAAGCCTAATGCGACCTCTCCAGGCCGTACACATAAAGTGAAGGCGGCGAGTACCGGACGTGAGGGAGATCTGGCTGCAACATCTGTCACCCCATTGATCTGGCTGGCTAGGCGCTATGGCTGATCTGGCTGGCTAGGCGGTGTCCCCTTCCTCCCATTGTGGAGTGATGAAGCTCCAGGTCTCCAGACACATCAAGTATGGCTCCGTCTACGGCTGAATGACTTGTGGTTCTGGAATCTTCTCCTGCATCATAGATGCATGTGTTTATGACATCAGCGCAGTTGCCAAAGTTATCACAGGTGTTTTATACTGTGGTTTCATTGGCTAGAAAGTCCCTCTCAGTGTTCCAAAGAATTAACCCTTGAATGACTGGTATTGTGCCTTTCTCCAGAAGCCTGTAAAATAAACTTGTCACTAGACAGGACCATTATCATTATTATATTTTAAAGTTGCCCCAACCAAAGTCTAATAAGTGAGCGCATCTAGAGTTGATGTGTAACAAGCGCAATCATTCCATTAAGCCCTACTAAATGCATAAATGCACAATATGAAAACAGAGCAGTCTCATAGAAAATGAATGATACCAAGGTAAATGCAGTTAGATATGGGATGCTATATAGGGGCTCATACTGTATATAGGAGCTATATGGGGACTCACACTGTATATAGGAGGCAATATGGTGGCAAACAATGTATTCAGGAGGCTATATGTGAGTGCTCATACTGTATATAGGAGGCTATATGGAGACTTACACTGTATATTGGAGGCAAACACTGTATTCAGGAGGCTATATGTGGGCTCATACTGTATATAGGAAGCGATTTGCAGGCTCATACTGTTTATAGGAAGCGATATGCAGGCTCATACTGTACATAGGAGGCCATGTGGATGCTCATACTGTTTATAGGAAGCAATGCGCATGCTCATACTGTACATAGGAGGCTATATGTGGATGCTCATACTGTATATAGGAGGCTATATGCGGCCTCATACTGTATATAGGAAGTGATGTACAGGCTCACTGTATATAGGAGGCTATATGTGGCCTCATACTGTATATGGGAAGCGATGTGCAGGCTCATACTGTATATAGGAGGCTATATGCGGCCTCATACTGTATATAGGAAGCGATGTGCAGGCTCATACTGTATATAGGAGACTATGTGCAGACTCATACTGTATATAGGAAGCAATGTGCAGGCTCATACTGTATATAGGAGGCAAAAACTGTATTCAGGAGGCTATATGTGGGTGCTTATACTGTATATAGGAGGCTATATGCGGCCTCATACTGTATATAGGAAGCGATGTGCAGGCTCATACCGTACATAGGAGGCTATATGTGGCCTCATACTGTATATAGGAAGCGATGTGGAGGCTCATACTGTATATAGCAGGCTATGTGGGCTCATATTGTATATAGGAAGCAATGTGCAGGCTCATACTGTATGTAGGAGGCTATATGCGGCCTCATACTGTATATAGAAGGCTATATGCGGCCTCATACTGTATACAGGAGGCTATGTGGGCTCATACTGTATATAGGAGGCTATATGCAGCCTCATACTGTATATAGGAAGCGATGTACAGGCTATGTGCAGGCTCATACTGTATATAGGAAGCAATGTGCAGGCTCATACTGTATATAGGAGGTAAACACTGCATTCAGGATGCTATATGTGGGTGCTCATACTGTATATAGGATGCTATATGCGGCCTCATACTGTATATAGGAAGCGAAGTACAGGCTCATACTGTATATAGGAGGCTATATGCAGCATCATATTGTATACAGGAGGTTATATGTGGGTGCTCATACTATATATAGGAGGCTATATGTGGCCTCATACTGTATATAGGAAGCGATGTGCAGGCTCATACTGTATATAGAAGGCTATATGGGGACTCACACTGTATATAGGAGGCAAATACTGTATTCAGGAGGCTATATGTGGGCTCATACTGTTTATAGGAAGCGATGTGCAGGCTCATACTGTTTATAGGAAGCGATTTGCAGGCTTATACTGTACATAGGAGGCTATGTGGATGCTCATACTGTTTATAGGAAGCAATGCGCAGGCTCATACTGTACATAGGAGGCTATATGTAGGTGCTCATACTGTATATAGGAGGCTATATGCGGCCTCATACTGTATATAGGAGGCTATGTACAGGCTCATACTGTATATAGGAGGCTATGTGCAGGCTCATACTGTATATAGGAAGCAATGTGCAGGCTCATACTGTATATAGGAAGCAATGTGCAGGCTCATACTGTATATAGGAGGCAAAAACTGTATTCAGGAGGCCATGAATGTCACCTGCTTAACCCAGCAGGAAGTTAAATGTCACCTGCTTAACCCAGCAGGAAGTACGGTGGAGTCTACAAATCACTAAAATTGACAAATCCCCGGGCCCGGATGGGATACACCCCCGAGTACTGCAGGAATTAAGCACAGTCATAGATAGACCATTATTTTTAATCTTTAAAGATTCCATAATAACAGGGTCTGTACCACAGGACTGGCGTATAGCAAATGTGGTGCCAATATTCAAAAAGGGGACAAAAACTGAATTTGGAAATTATAGGCCAGTAAGTTTAACCTCAACTGTGGGTAAAATCCTGGAGGGTTTTCTAAGAGATACTATACTGGAGTATCTGGAGAAGAAAAACCTTATGACCCAATATCAACATGGGTTTACAAGAGACCCTTCCTGTCAGACTAATCTGATAAGCTTTTATGAAGAGGTAAGTTCCGGACTGGACCAAGGGAATGCAGTGGACGTGGTGTACATGGACTTTTCAAAAGCTTTTGATACGGTGCCACACAAGGTTGATACATAAAATGAGAACAATGGGGATAGGGGAAAATATGTGTAGGTGGGTTAAGAGCTGGCTCAGGGATAGGAAACAAAGGGTGGTTATTAATGGAGCACACTCGGACTGGGTCACGGTTAGCAGTGGGGTACCACAGGGGTCAGTTTTGGGCCCGCTTCTTTTTAACATATTTATTAATGACCTTGTAGGGGGCATAGAGAGTAGAATTTCAATATTTGCAGATGACACTAAACTCTGCAGGGTAATTAATACAGAGGAGGACAATTTTATATTACAGGAGGATTTATGTAAACTAGAAGCTTGGGCTGATAAATGGCAAATGAGCTTTAATCGGGATAAATGTAAGGTCATGCACTTGGGTAGAACGAACAAGTTGTATAATTATGTGCTTAATTGTAAAACACTGGGCAAAACAGTCACTGAAAAAGACCTGGGTATATGGGTGGACGACAAACTCACATTTAGTGGCCAGTGTCAGGCAGCTGCTGCAAAGGCAAATAAAATAATGGGATGCATTAAAAGAGGCATAGATGCTCATGAGGAGAACATAATTTTACCTCTATATAAGTCACTAGTGCGACCACACTTAGAATACTGTGTACAGTTCTGGTCTCCGGTGTATAAGAAAGACATAGCTGAACTGGAGCGGGTGCAGAGAAGAGCGACCAAGGTTATTAGGGAACTAGGGGGTCTGCAATACCAAGACAGGTTATTACACTTGGGGTTATTTAGTTTGCAGAATCAAAGGCTTAGGGGTGATCTTATTACAATGTATAAATATATGCGGGGACAATACAAAGACCTTTCTAATGATCTTTTTACTCTTAGACCTGTGACGGGGACAAGGGGGCATCCTCTACGTCTGGAGGAAAGAAGGTTTAAGCATACTCACAGATGCGGATTCTTTACTGTAAGGGCAGTGAGACTATGGAACTCTCTGCCATATGATGTTGTAATGAGTGATTCCCTACTAAAATTTAAGAAGGGACTGGATGCCTTTCTTGAAAAGTATAATATTACAGGGTATATACACTAGTCTCCTTAATATTGCGTTGATCCAGGGAGCTAGTCTGATTGCCGTATGTGGAGTCGGGAAGGAATTTTTTTCCCCAATGTGAAGCTTACTGTTGCCACATGGGGTTTTTTTGCCTTCCTCTGGATCAACATGTTAGGGCAAGTTAGGATAGGATATGGGTTGAACTAGATGGACTTAAAGTCTCCCTTCAACCTTAATAACTATGTTACTATGTTACTATATGTGGGTGCTCATACTGTATATAGGAGGCTATATGCGGCCTCATACTGTATATAGGAAGCGATGTGCAGGCTCATACCGTACATAGGAGGCAATATGTGGCCTCATACTGTATATAGGAAGCGATGTGCAGGCTCATACTGTATATAGGAGGCTATGTGGGCTCATATTGTATATAGGAAGCAATGTGTAGGCTCATACTGTATATAGGAGACTATATGCGGCCTCATACTGTATATAGAAGGCTATATGCGGCCTCATACTGTATACAGGAGGCTATGTGGGCTCATACTGTATATAGGAGGCTATATGCGGCCTCATACTGTATACAGGAGGCTATGTGGGCTCATACTGTATATAGGAGGCTATATGCAGCCTCATACTGTATATAGGAAGCGATGTACAGGCTCATACTGTATATAGGATAAAGTACAAATATATCCCAAATACTGGAAAAAAATTCTTCAAAGGCTCAACTCACTGGAAATATAATAGCAAAAAAAATCTCATAAATGAGCTATTAAGCATCACAAGAGATCAAAATTGGAGTTTTATTCGGTCGTCCATGACAGCACCACCTGAGAGAGGGGATCCGCCCTTTAGGAACAGGAAACCTACAGATACAAAAAGGGCGGCACCTCTCCCACGCATCAGTTAGTTTCCTGTTCCTAGAGGACAGGACTCCCTACAGATCGTCCGTCATGGAGTCGACGAGGGATTCCCAGGCCGGCTGAACACCTCAGGTAGCGGGGGGATCTCCTACCTCGGTCCAGTTCGGGGTCCCGTGCTGGACCTTCCTGGAGCCCCCCTCCTCCGATCATGAAACCTGTACCTCTCCTTCTTTTGTCATCCCATCTGCCCTGATCTCTGGACGACCTTCTACGGAAATATCCTTTCCTGGTAAAGGGGCGTCTATAAGAAGGATTCGGGAGGCTCGGAAACTTCTTTTTATCATCCCCGGCTTTCTCTAACAGTTCATCCAGGGCAGAGCCAAATAGATATTCCCCCTCGCAAGGAATGGAGCAGAGTCGTGACCTGGCCTGGATATCCCCTGGCTAGCATTTTAACCAGAGGGCCCTTCGAGCTGCGTTAGATTACCCTGCGGATCTAGCCGCCATCCTTGCAGAGTCTGCTGAGGCATCGGCCAGGAAAGCAGCGGCACTCTGGATAATTGGTAGGGTTTTCCGAATGGATGCTCTTGAGGCTCCATCTCTCAGATGGGAATCCAGTTGATCTAGCCAGACCATCATGGATCTGGCTGTACAAGTGGCAGCTATCGCTGGTCTTAGGGCGTCTGCTGACATCTCCCATGATCCCTTTAGAAAGGAATCCGCTTTTTTATCCAGCGGGTCTTTTAGGGAAGCCATGTCATCGAAAGGGATGGAAGATTTTCTGGAGGCTTTGGCTACTGCCGCATCCAGTTTAGGGGCCTTAACCCATCTGTTCACCACTGGGTCATCAAATGGGTACCTTCGTTTGAAGGCCGGTGGCAAGGAGCCTCTTTTTTCGGGTTTTTTCCACTCCCTATCTATTAAGCTCTGGACCTTATCATTTAAAGGGAAGGCCCTGCGCTTCATGGGATCTAGACCTCCGAACATCACGTCTTGTGCCGAAATTTCTGGTTTTGAGTCTGTTACTCCCATGGTGGACCTTATTGTTTTAACTAGTTTGTCCATCTGGTCTAACGGGAAGCAGAAACGGCTCGAGTCTTCATCCGAAGAAGACGAAGTGGAGGCCGGGGAATCCGAGGAGTCATTGTTCCTAGGAGCAACCGAGGACTCCGAACCTGAGAAGCTAACTTCTCTCCCCCTAGAAGAATCCCTTTTTGACAGGGCTTTCATTTCTGTCCTGATTATTTCTCTCAGGCTTGTGGTGAAATCTGGCGTTTCTTCCGCTACCTGTAAGGACGGGGGAGAATGTAAGGGCCTGTCAGTCTATCCCTGGCCCTCATTCCCTTCCAACCCCTACCGTTTGTCGCACACATGGCTGACAATCTTTTGGGGTGGCCGTCTGGCAAGGGGCAACTACAGAGGGCACATTCCCTGTGCTTCTGTTTTCCCGTAGCTTTCCTCCCCTGCAAAAAATACATAAGGGAACACTGCATCAGGGTACATTCACGAATATCTCTTACCCATGCAGGTGAGGCAGGTACCGGATCACGGAGGGAGGCAGGAGGGTCCTTTAGTCTGGAGGAACTTCCGCGGCTCTGTTCACTCGATCGTTTTTTCTTCTGCTGGCCACTCGCATGAGGCTTCGCCACGGCCTCCTTCTGTGGCCGCTCCTGTATCTCGTCCTGCTGCTCTATGGGGGCTTCTGTCATATCCATCGCTGGGCCTTCAGAAGCACCCCCACAGCGTTGCCTCCTGCCTTTTAAGGCCTCCCTGTACCCGGGTCAGCAGGGTTCTGGCGTGGCACCTCCCCAGCTGTGGCGACCTACCCGGCCCCACCGTGGTGCTTCCAGGGACCCCGAACTGGACCGAGGTAGGAGATCCCCCCCGCTACCTGAGGCGGTCAGCCGGCCTGGGAATCCCTAGTCGACTCCATGACGGACAATCTGTAGGGAGTCCTGTCCTCTAGGAACAGGAAACTAACTGATGCGTGGGAGAGGTGCCGCCCTTTTTGTATCTGTAGGTTTCCTGTTCCTAAAGGGCGGATCCCCTCTCTCAGGTGGTGCTGTCATGGACGACCGAATAAAACTCCAATTTTGATCTCTTGTGATGCTTAATAGCTCATTTATGAGATTTTTTTTGCTATTATATTTCCAGTGAGTTGAGCCTTTGAAGAATTTTTTTCCAGTATTTGGGATATATTTGTACTTTATCCTATATACAGTATGAGCCTGTACATCGCTTCCTATATACAGTATGAGGCCGCATATAGCCTCCTATATACAGTATGAGCCCACATAGCCTCCTGTATACAGTATGAGGCCGCATATAGCCTTCTATATACAGTATGAGGCCGCATATAGTCTCCTATATACAGTATGAGCCTACACATTGCTTCCTATATACAATATGAGCCCACATAGCCTCCTATATACAGTATGAGCCTGCACATCGCTTCCTATATACAGTATGAGGCCACATATAGCCTCCTATGTACGGTATGAGCCTGCACATCGCTTCCTATATACAGTATGAGGCCGCATATAGCCTCCTATATACAGTATGAGCACCCACATAGCCTCCTGAATACAGTTTTTGCCTCCTATATACAGTATGAGCCTGCACATTGCTTCCTATATACAGTATGAGTCTGCACATAGTCTCCTATATACAGTATGAGACTGCACATCGCTTCCTATATACAGTATGAGGCCGCATATAGCCTCCTATATACAGTATGAGCCTGCACATCGCTTCCTATATACAGTATGAGGCCGCACATAGCCTCCTATATACAGTATGAGCCTGCACATCGCTTCCCATATACAGTATGAGGCCACATATAGCCTCCTGAATACAGTATTTGCCTCCTATATACAGTATGAGCACCCACATATTGCCTCCTGAATGCAGTGTTTACCTCCTATAAACAGTGTGAGCCTGCACATTGCTTCCTATATACAGTATGAGCCTGCACATAGCCTCCTATATACAGTATGAGCCTGTACATCACTTCCTATATACAGTATGAGGCCGCATATAGCCTCATATATACAGTATGAGCATCCACATATAGCCTCCTATGTACAGTATGAGCCTGCGCATTGCTTCCTATAAACAGTATGAGCATCCACATAGCCTCCTATGTACAGTATGAGCCTGCACATCGCTTCCTATAAACAGTATGAGCCTGCAAATCGCTTCCTATATACAGTATGAGCCCACATATAGCCTCCTGAATACAGTGTTTGCCTCCAATATACAGTGTAAGTCTCCATATAGCCTCCTATATACAGTATGAGCACTCACATATAGCCTCCTGATTACATTGTTTGCCACCATATTGCCTCCTATATACAGTGTGAGTCCCCATATAGCTCCTATATACAGTATGGCCACTCGCATGAGGCTTCGCCACGGCCTCCTTCTGTGGCCGCTCCTGTATCTCGTCCTGCTGCTCTATGGGGGCTTCTGTCATATCCATCGCTGGGCCTTCAGAAGCACCCCCGCAGCGTTGCCTCCTGCCTTTTAAGGCCTCCCTGTACCCGGGTCAGCAGGGTTCTGGCGTGGCACCTCCCCAGCATCCGCGACCCCCCCCCTGCATGCTCCGCCTCCCCCCCACCCCTCGCCACGGGTACAGCGCGTCCCCCCGGACCGCCGCGCACACGCGGCGCACACTGGAAAGCCGGCCAGCACCCGACTTCCGGTTTCGGCATCCCCGGCTCCGCCCCTTCCGCCGCGTCACTTCCACCGTGCGTCAGAGACCGCGGGAGCGCGCGGAACGGAGCCGGCAGGGCGCCCCCGGCGTGCCCGCCGCCCCCACATGCGCCCGCCTGCGCCCGACGACTGTGCGCGACCGCCGACCCGGACGCTGGAGGATGACCGGACCCCAGGGGGAGACTCAGGAGGGGCGTATACGTACCTGGTGCCCGCACTTTGGAGACGGCTGTCCACTGGACCCTATGCTCCACCTGCTCCAACCACAGCTGTGGCGACCTACCCGGCCCCACCGTGGTGCTTCCAGGGACCCCGAACTGGACCGAGGTAGGAGATCCCCCCGCTACCTGAGGCGGTCAGCCGGCCTGGGAATCCCTCGTCGACTCCATGACGGACGATCTGTAGGGAGTCCTGTCCTCTAGGAACAGGAAACTAACTGATGCGTGGGAGAGGTGCCGCCCTTTTTGTATCTGTAGGTTTCCTGTTCCTAAAGGGCGGATCCCCTCTCTCAGGTGGTGCTGTCATGGACGACCGAATAAAACTCCAATTTTGATCTCTTGTGATGCTTAATAGCTCATTTGAGATTTTTTTTGCTATTATATTTCCAGTGAGTTGAGCCTTTGAAGAATTTTTTTCCAGTATTTGGGATATATTTGTACTTTATCCTATATACAGTATGAGCCTGTACATCGCTTCCTATATACAGTATGAGGCTGCATATAGCCTCCTATATACAGTATGAGCCCACATAGCCTCCTGTATACAGTATGAGGCCGCATATAGCCTCCTATATACAGTATGAGCCCACATAGCCTCCTGTATACAGTATGAGGCCGCATATAGCCTTCTATATACAGTATGAGGCCGCATATAGTCTCCTATATACAGTATGAGCCTACACATTGCTTCCTATATACAATATGAGCCCACATAGCCTCCTATATACAGTATGAGCCTGCACATCGCTTCCTATATACAGTATGAGGCCACATATTGCCTCCTATGTACGGTATGAGCCTGCACATCGCTTCCTATATACAGTATGAGGCCGCATATAGCCTCCTATATACAGTATGAGCACCCACATATAGTAACATAGTAACATAGTTATTAAGGTTGAAGGGAGACTTTAAGTCCATCTAGTTCAACCCATATCCTATCCTAACTTGCCCTAACATGTTGATCCAGAGGAAGGCAAAAAAAACCCATGTGGCAACAGTAAGCTTCACATTGGGGAAAAAAATTCCTTCCCGACTCCACATACGGCAATCAGACTAGCTCCCTGGATCAACGCAATATTAAGGAGACTAGTGTATATACCCTGTAATATTATACTTTTCAAGAAAGGCATCCAGTCCCTTCTTAAATTTTAGTAGGGAATCACTCATTACAACATCATATGGCAGAGAGTTCCATAGTCTCACTGCCCTTACAGTAAAGAATCCGCATCTGTGAGTATGCTTAAACCTTCTTTCCTCCAGACGTAGAGGATGCCCCCTTGTCCCCGTCACAGGTCTAAGAGTAAAAAGATCATTAGAAAGGTCTTTGTATTGTCCCCGCATATATTTATACATTGTAATAAGATCACCCCTAAGCCTTTGATTCTGCAAACTAAATAACCCCAAGTGTAATAACCTGTCTTGGTATTGCAGACCCCCTAGTTCCCTAATAACCTTGGTCGCTCTTCTCTGCACCCGCTCCAGTTCAGCTATGTCTTTCTTATACACCGGAGACCAGAACTGTACACAGTATTCTAAGTGTGGTCGCACTAGTGACTTATATAGAGGTAAAATTATGTTCTCCTCATGAGCATCTATGCCTCTTTTAATGCATCCCATTATTTTATTTGCCTTTGCAGCAGCTGCCTGACACTGGCCACTAAATGTGAGTTTGTCGTCCACCCATATACCCAGGTCTTTTTCAGTGACTGTTTTGCCCAGTGTTTTACAATTAAGCACATAATTATACAACTTGTTCGTTCTACCCAAGTGCATGACCTTACATTTATCCCGATTAAAGCTCATTTGCCATTTATCAGCCCAAGCTTCTAGTTTACATAAATCCTCCTGTAATATAAAATTGTCCTCCTCTGTATTAATTACCCTGCAGAGTTTAGTGTCATCTGCAAATATTGAAATTCTACTCTCTATGCCCCCTACAAGGTCATTAATAAATATGTTAAAAAGAAGCGGGCCCAAAACTGACCCCTGTGGTACCCCACTGCTAACCGTGACCCAGTCCGAGTGTGCTCCATTAATAACCACCCTTTGTTTCCTATCCCTGAGCCAGCTCTTAACCCACCTACACATATTTTCCCCTATCCCCATTGTTCTCATTTTATGTATCAACCTTGTGTGGCACCGTATCAAAAGCTTTTGAAAAGTCCATGTACACCACGTCCACTGCATTCCCTTGGTCCAGTCCGGAACTTACCTCTTCATAAAAGCTTATCAGATTAGTCTGACAGGAAGGGTCTCTTGTAAACCCATGTTGATATTGGGTCATAAGGTTTTTCTTCTCCAGATACTCCAGTATAGTATCTCTTAGAAAACCCTCCAGGATTTTACCCACAGTTGAGGTTAAACTTACTGGCCTATAATTTCCAAATTCAGTTTTTGTCCCCTTTTTGAATATTGGCACCACATTTGCTATACGCCAGTCCTGTGGTACAGACCCTGTTATTATGGAATCTTTAAAGATTAAAAATAATGGTCTATCTATGACTGTGCTTAATTCCTGCAGTACTCGGGGGTGTATCCCATCCGGGCCCGGGGATTTGTCAATTTTAGTGATTTGTAGACTCCGCCGTACTTCCTGCTGGGTTAAGCAGGTGACATTTAACTTCCTGCTGGGTTAAGCAGGTGACATTCATGACCTCCTGAATACAGTTTTTGCCTCCTATATACAGTATGAGCCTGCACATTGCTTTCTATATACAGTATGAGCCTGCACATAGCCTCCTATATACAGTATGAGCCTGCACATAGCCTCCTATATACAGTATGAGCCTGTACATAGCCTCCTATATACAGTATGAGGCCGCATATAGCCTCCTGGACAGACATCTGACTGGGATGATTTAGCGAATCCTGCTTTGAGCAGGGGGTTGGACCAGATGGCCCAGGAGGTCCCTTCCAACTCTACGATTCTATGATTCTATGATATACAGTATGAGCACCTACATATAGCCTCCTATGTACAGTATGAGCCTGCGCATTGCTTCCTATAAACAGTATGAGCATCCACATAGCCTCCTATGTACAGTATAAGCCTGCAAATCGCTTCCTATAAACAGTATGAGCCTGCACATCGCTTCCTATAAACAGTATGAGCCCACATATAGCCTCCTGAATACAGTATTTGCCTCCTATATACAGTGTGAGTCCCCATATAGCCTTCTATATACAGTATGAGCCTGCACATCGCTTCCTATATACAGTATGAGGCCACATATAGCCTCCTATATATAGTATGAGCACCCACATATAACCTCCTGTATACAATATGATGCTGCATATAGCCTCCTATATACAGTATGAGCCTGTACTTCGCTTCCTATATACAGTATGAGGCCGCATATAGCCTCCTATATACAGTATGAGCACCCACATATAGCATCCTGAATGCAGTGTTTACCTCCTATATACAGTATGAGCCTGCACATTGCTTCCTATATACAGTATGAGGCTGCACATAGCCTGTACATCGCTTCCTATATACAGTATGAGGCTGCATATAGCCTCTTATATACAGTATGAGCCCACATAGCCTCCTGTATACAGTATGAGGCCGCATATAGCCTTCTATATACAGTATGAGGCCGCATATAGCCTCCTACATACAGTATGAGCCTGCACATTGCTTCCTATATACAATATGAGCCCACATAGCCTGCTATGTACGGTATGAGCCTGCACATCGCTTCCTATATACAGTATGAGGCCGCATATAGCCTCCTATATACAGTATGAGCACCCACATATAGCCTCCTGAATACAGTTTTTGCCTCCTATATACAGTATGAGCCTGCACATTGCTTCCTATATACAGTATGAGTCTGCACATTGCTTCCTATATACAGTATGAGCCTGCACATCGCTTCCTATATACAGTATGAGGCCGCATATAGCCTCCTATATACAGTATGAGCCTGCACATCGCTTCCCATATACAGTATGAGGCCACATATAGCCTCCTATATACAGTATGAGCCTGTACATCACTTCCTATATACAGTATGAGGCTGCATATAGCCTCCTATATAGAGTATGAGCATCCACATATAGCCTCCTATGTACAGTATGAGCATGCGCATTGCTTCCTATAAACAGTATGAGCATCCACATAGCCTCCTATGTACAGTATGAGCCTGCATATCGCTTCCTATAAACAGTATGAGCCTGCAAATCGCTTCCTATATACAGTATGAGCCCACATATAGCCTCCTGAATACAGTGTTTGCCTCCAATATACAGTGTAAGTCTCCATATAGCCTCCTATATACAGTATGAGCACTCACATATAGCCTCCTGAATATTGTTTGCCACCATATTGCCTCCTATATACAGTGTGAGTCCCCATATAGCTCCTATATACAGTATGAGCCCCTATATAGCATCCCATATCTAACTGCATTTACCTTGGTATCATTCATTTTCTATGAGACTGCTCTGTTTTCATATTGTGCATTTATGCATTTAGTAGGGCTTAATGGAATGATTGCGCTTGTTACACATCAACTCTAGATGCGCTCACTTATTAGACTTTGGTTGGGGCAACTTTAAAATATAATAATGATAATGGTCCTGTCTAGTGACAAGTTTATTTTACAGGCTTCTGGAGAAAGGCACAATACCAGTCATTCAAGGGTTAATTCTTTGGAACACTGAGAGGGACTTTCTAGCCAATGAAACCACAGTATAAAACACCTGTGATAACTTTGGCAACTGCGCTGATGTCATAAACACATGCATCTATGATGCAGGAGAAGATTCCAGAACCACAAGTCATTCAGCCGTAGACGGAGCCATACTTGATGTGTCTGGAGACCTGGAGCTTCATCACTCCACAATGGGAGGAAGGGGACACCGCCTAGCCAGCCAGATCAGCCATAGCGCCTAGCCAGCCAGATCAATGGGGTGACAGATGTTGCAGCCAGATCTCCCTCACGTCCGGTACTCGCCGCCTTCACTTTATGTGTACGGCCTGGAGAGGTCGCATTAGGCTTCTCCAAAACAAATATGACACAATGTACAAATTCAGGTACAATTTGCTGTTACATGTTGGCACTAACCTTCTAAGCCCAAGGGAAGGGCAGTCCTGCAGCCATGGTTCCCTAGAGGTTTCCACCACAGGGGGTTTTTCCTCTCCTGAGTGCTGAAGGACGATTCTTCGTGAGTCGGGGGTTCTGCCATTTTCAGTGTCTCTTTCATAGTAATTGGCTGATTCTAAATTTCAGACACTGAAAGAAATAATAATGATGAGATTTGGAATAAAATTCGGTCAATTTAACATCCAATAAAAGTGTTTTGTGTGTTTCTTTCACAATCTTCGGTTGGTGAGATTTTGTTGGGGGATGAGGATCCAGCATCTATGATCAAGCCATGAAGCCAGATATGAAGTCAGAGCAATTTAACCCTGCGCTGGAAGACAGGACGGAGCAGAGATGACAAAGTGTGACTGCACAATTAGCACAAGTTCACACTCTTCCTCCCATTCAGATACACGAGGGGATTCAGGGCAGAGTTGGGACTAAAAAGCAGCCCTGGCACACAAAATTCACCAGCCCACATGCAATAAGTGTCCTCAACCCAAATCGTAGAACACTGATAGGTCATGTAGGATTTTGCTTTATCCGTTACCAGGGCCAAAACAAAGTATTTTGGGTGCCCAAGGCAGATGAAGCCGAAGGCGCCCATTTTGCATTTCTACCCAGCTAATTCTTCCCTTTTCCTTTAGGTCTATGACATCATGTGATTAATAACTGATGAGCTGAATCCTTCTAAGTCAGGCCCATATACATTTGTATCTCATGAACCTACAACTCCCAGTATGTCCTTAACAATGGTAAGGAGATGCTGGGAGTTATCAGTCTTTATCAGACTGTGGACTATACAGGAACCATAGTACTGATGAGACGCAGTCAGTACCAATAGCTAAAAATGTACATCCTGGTACCTTATAGGTGACCTCTTCTCAGATTGAGTCTTTTCTTTCTCTTAGGCCTGTTTCACACTTCAGTTTTCTGGCGTTAGTCAAAATCCGCCAGTGTGCAAAAGTGGATCCGTTTCCGTTTTGTGGCAAACGGATGCAACTGGATCCGTTTTTTGTACGGATCCGCTTTAGACGCTAGTGCATGAAATTTAAAGTAAGGCCTGTTTCACGAGAGAGAGAGAGATTTAGCTGCCAGAATGGGATTTGGGGTTAAATATCATGAAAGGACATTCATTCGGGCATGCTCAGTATAAAAAGGAGGATCCGATGGCAGATTCCGTCAATTAACGGTTGGCAACGGATCCACCGCCTTTTCTCATCCACATCTCGCTTCTTAAGGCCCCTTTCACACTCCAGCCTTTTGCAATCAGTCACAATCCGTCAAAGTGTTCAGATCCGTCAAGTGGACGGATCCTGCGTATATTGCAAAAAACTAATGCACTGGATCTGTTTTTATGACTGATCCGTTGTAGCAGCCTTGCTGTAGGAATTAAAGAAACAGAATTCTGGAGTGAGAGAGAGAGAGAAGGATTTTGTGCCAGAATAGAAAAAACAGCCGCAGGGGGTTAAAATAAAGGAAGAAAAATGATTCCGGGCATGCTCAGTTTTAAAAGACGGAATCAGTCGCTATCCGACTTTTCGACGTACACAAAAAACGTTCATCTGTCCGTTGTCTCCGGCCGACGGACAGAGATTTTCTGACGGATCCGTTGGACGACAGATGAAACGTGTGGCCATCCGTCACTAATACAAGTCTATGAGAAAAAAACGGATCCAGCATGAAAAAATGATGGAAAGCCAAAACTATAAATATTTGCATACCAAATTATAATGTGATGACATAAAAATCTGAATAATAAATATATCAATACATCTTGCCAAAATTTGTATAATATCAGCACCAGAAAAAAATAAATAAAAAATATGTAAAAAAAAATGCTAAGTGCTAAAATATATCGCTCAAAAAACTTTTTTCTATTAATAATGTGCAAGTTAAATATATAGTGTAGACAATAATATCGTGAAAAGTACTACCATAATATTCTAAAAATTGCACTAAAAAGTGCTATAGTGCTGTAAAACAAAAATTGTGCAAAAGTGAAAAGTATTGCAAGATATAGAATTAAATCCACTGTAAATGATTCAGTACTATAAAGTGCTAGAGGACAAAACATACAATGCACATTGAAAATAAATGAATATACAAGTATAACCAAGAAATAATGTTCTCCAAAAAGTACTGCAATGCTATAGATGAATTGCAGAGTACGGCAAAATATGAGGGATAAATACAAATGAAAGTTTACGTATACTAAAATATGCCAAGATATAAATTACTATAATATGACCCAGTAATATAAGGTGTTATAGTGCTACACCACCATACACATTAAGTTTGGAGCTGTGACCAAGCTCACCCCAGCGAAGAGAGCTTGACACTGGACGCCAGAGTCCGTGGCTGCATGGGTACAACAGTCCCAGCAGCCAAATCCGGAGGGCAGGAGACTGCAGGCCTCCTGACCCCATCACACACCTGAACGCACAGCAGCATACCAGAGCCAGAGCCACCACGAAGGAGTGACACCTGTGAAAGGCTCAAGCTGCCTGCCATACAGGCAAGGACTAAAGAACCGTAAGGAATTGAGGGTAAACTGATTAAATTTTCTGATGACACAAAGCTAGGAGGGATAGATAATACTAGAGAAGAGAGAGAGAGGATTCAAAAAGATTTAAATAAACTGGAGAAGTGGGCAGCAACTAACAGAATGGTTTTTAACAGGGAGAAATGCAAAGTACTACATCTGGGCAATAAAAATGAAAAAAGCATATATAGAATGGGAGGAATAGGGCTAAGTGACAGCACATGTGAAAAAGACTTGGGTATACTAATAGATCACAGACTGAATATGAGTCAACAGTGTGATGCAGCAGCAAAAAAGGCAAATGCAATTCTAGGATGTATTAACAGAAGCATACAGTCTAGATCACGTGAAGTCATTATTTCCCTCTACTCCTCTTTGGTCAGACCTCATCTGGAATATTGTGTCCAGTTATGGGCACCACATTTTAAAAAAGACATCAACAAACTGGAGCAAGTTCAGAAAAGAGCGACCAGAATGGTGACCGGTCTGCAAACCCTGTCTTATGAGGAAAGGTTGCAGGATTTGGGAATGTTTAGTTTGCAAAAGAGAAGACTGAGAGGAGACTTAATAGCTGTCTACAAATATCTAAAGGGCTGTCACATTGTGGAAGGATCAACTTTATTCTCATTTGCACAAGGAAAGACTAGAAGCAATGGGATGAAACTGAATGGGAGGAGACACAGATTAGATATTAGAAAAAACTTTTTGACAGTTAGAGTGATCAATGAGTGGAACAGGCTGCCACGAGAAGTGGTGAGTTCTCCTTCAATGGAAGTCTTCAAACAGAGGCTGGACAGACATCTGACTGGGATGATTTAGCGAATCCTCCTTTGAGCAGGGGGTTGGACCAGATGGCTCAGGAGGTCCCTTCCAACTCTACGATTCTATGATTCTATGAACAGAGGACTGAGCATAGCTTTAGACCTCATGGGACAGCGTAGAAAGGAGGCCTCCAACCCATCTGGCTTAGTGGATCCTAAATTGCTTCCAGGCTGGCTGGATCTCCATTACCATCAGTACTCAGTGCCCTGGTTTGCAACTCAAAATGTGAGTAAAAGCGTAAAGACTGCACCCCGCTGTGTTCTCCTGTTTATTTGCTGCGTCACCTCAGCCCTGCATTACATCCATCATCACCATCTTTTATAATATAATTGCCCTGAGACTTAGCTCTACCTGTGGAGAGCTGTACCAACTCTGCTGCATCACCATCAGCCTCAGCGGTCTTTTTAAGCAGCGTCGGCTATCCCTTGCCGAATACCACAGGTGGCGTCACAAACTATATCTTATATAGGGTCCAGGATCCAGCAGGATGATGAGGAGCTCTCCTAGCCAGCGTCCTCTCCCGATCACGGCATAGCCACGCCCCACCTTGAGATTGTTGATATCTTTCAACAATTTTGGTTCTCAAGTCCTCACAGTTCTCATCTTCTCTTTATGTCCTCCATGCTTAGTGTGGCACAGAGACATACATTGCAAAGATTGAGTCAACTTCTCCCCTTTTTATCTGGTGTCAGGTGTTATTTTCATATTGCCCCCAATTGGTTTTAAATTCTGCCTGGAATCTGCCTTAAAAAGAGCCTCAAAACCACTGCAAAAAGTGAATATAATCCACAGCAATCCTACACAATGATCCCCCACTTTTCGCGGGCATTACATTCTAAACCTCCAACACGATAGTTGAAAATCCCCCAAGTAAGAAACTTACATTTATTTTAGCATTTATATATTTTAAGGATTTACAAACCCCTCCCACACACTTATTTACCATTACCAGTCCCTTATTAAATGACCCCAGTTCCTTATTAACCTTTTGCACCTTTTTATAAACACTACTTATGTTCATAAACAAATTCTACATGATGAAGATGATGAATTAGCTGTGTAGTACTGATGATTGAAGGTGATGAAAATGGGATGAATGTACAGTACTGTACTGCACAGCATGGAAGAGCATTACAGCTCTCCTATTGGCACCACTTCATCAGGAGCTTCTTCAGGTGAGGCAGTAGTATCTTCAGCCTCATCCGTAACTTTTACTACCACTAAATGCGTAACCAACCTCTTGTTCGAGTGATGAACATAGTCATGGAGAGATGCTGGTTCTGCTTCATATGAACCATACGGAGGTCCTATTCCTCAGCCAATCGATGAAGTACATTGCCCATTATGACCATGGTTACAAGTCGATCAAGTGTTGGGCCAACCTCCTCCTCTTCTTAAACCCATTGTTCAAACTGTTCCTCATCCTCTTCTTCACTTGCTGAAGGGTGTTTCCGTCTTCAGTAGTCATGTCACTGAAGCCCTCTCCTCCCGGTATTTTCACCAGCTTCACAGCCTAATCCACCGCAGAGTGATACATTTCATCAAGAGAAAGTCTGACACATCATTTTCTTTATGGTTTTTTGAACATTTTTTCAATATATTTTTTGTTTTTAACCCCTTCACCCCCAAGGGTGGTTTGCACGTTCATGACCGGGCCAATTTTTACAATTCTGACCACTGTACCTTTATGGGGTCATAAGTCTGAAACGCTTCCATGGATCCCGGTGATTCTGACATTGTTTTGTCGTGACATATTGTACTTCATGTTAGTGGTAAAATTTCATTCAAATAACTTGCGTTTATTTGTGAAAAAAATGGAAATTTGGTAAAAATTTTGAAAATTTCGCAATTTTCCAACTTTGAATTTTTATGCCCTTAAATCACGGAGATATGGCACACAAAAAACTTGATAACTAACATTTCCCACATGTTTACTTTACATCAGCACAATTTTGGAACCAAAATTTTTTTTTGTTAGGAAGTTATAAGGGTTAAAAGTTGACCAGCGATTTCTCATTTTTACAACACCATTTTATTTTTAGGACCACATCACATTTGAAGCCACTTTGAGGGGTCTTTTTGATAGAAAATACCCAAAAGTGACACCATTCTAAAAACTGCACCCCTTAAGGTGCTCAAAACCACATTCAAGAAGTTTATTAACCCTTTAGGTGCGTCACAGGAATTTTTTTTCAATATTTAAAAAAAAAATGAACATCTAACTTTTTTTCACAAAAAAAGTACTTCAGGTTCAATTTTTTTTATTTTACCAAGGGTAACAGGAGAGATTGGACTGCAAAAGTTATTGTGCAATTTGTCCTGAGTACGCTGATACCCGATTTGTGGGGGGGAACGACTGTTTCGGCGCATGGCAGAGCTCAGAATGGAAGGAGCGCCGTTTGACTTTTTCAATGCAAAATTGGCTGGAATTCAGATCGGACGCCATGTCACGTTTGGAGAGTCCCTGATGTACCTAAACAGTGGAAACCCCCTACAAGTGACCCCATTTTGGAAACTAGACCCCCCAAGGAACTTATCTAGATATGTGGTGAGAACTTTGAACCCACAAGGGCTTTACAGAAGTTTATAACGTACAGCGGTACAATTAAAAAAATCATATTTTTTCCACAAAAATGATCTTTTCACCCCAATTTTTATTTTCCCAAGGGTATCAGGACCCTAAAAGTTATTGTGCAATTTGTCCTGAGTATGCTGATACCCCACATGTGGGGGTAAACCACTATTTGGGCGCATGGCAGAGCTCGGAAGGGAAGCAGCGCCATTTGATGTTTTTGGCTGGAATTGAGATCGGACACCATGTCGCGATTGGAAAACCCCTGATGTACCTAAACAGTGGAAACCCCCCCACAAATAACACCATTTTGGAAACTAGACCCCCTAAGGAACTTATCTAGATGTGAGGTGAGCACTTTGAACCCCCAAGGGCTTCACAGAAGTTTATAATGCCAGGGCATGAAAATAAAAAAATCGTTTTTTTTTCCACAAACATGATCAATTAGTCCCCAATTGTTTTATTTTCCCAAGGGTAACAGGAGAAATTGAGCCCCAAAAGTTGTTGTCCAATTTGTCCTGAGTACGCTGACACCCCATATGTGGGAGAAAACTACTGTATGGACACACGTCAGGGCTCGGAAGGGAAGTAGTGACGTTTTGGAATGCAGACTTTGATGGAATGGTCTGCGGGTGTCATGTTGCCTTTGGAGAGCCCCTAATGTACCTAAACAGTGGAAACACCGACAAATGACCCCATTTTGGAAACGAGAACCCCTAAGGAACTTATCTAGATGTGTGCTGAGCACTTTGAACCCCCAAGTGCTTCACAGAAGTTTATAACGCTCGGACGTGAAAATAAAAAAATCATTTTTTTCCACAAAAATGATATTTTTGCCCCCAATTTTTTATTTTCCTAAGGGTAACAGGAGAAATTGGACCCCAAAAATTGTTTTGCAATTTGTCCTGAGTAGGCTGATACCCTACATGTGAGGGTAAAACACTGTTTGGGCACATGGCAGAGCTTGGAAAGGAAGGAGCACCATATGACATTTTCAACTCAGAATTGGCCGGAATTGAGATCAGACGCAATGTTGCATTTGGAGAGCCCCTGATGTGCCCAAGCAGTGGAAACCCCCAATTCTAACTCCAACCCGAACCCCAACACACCCCTAACCCTAATCTCAGCCCTAGCCCTAACCCTAACCCAAGCCCTAACCCTAACCCTAGCCCTAACGGAAAAATGGAAATAAATACATTTTTTTTATTTTATTATTTTTCCCTAACTAAGGGGGTGATAACGAGGGGTTTGATTTACTATTTATGGCGGTTTTTATATTTGGCAGCTGTCACACGCTAAAAGACGCTTTTTATTGTAAAAATAGGTTTTTGCATCACCACATATTGAGAGCTATAATTTTTCCGTATTTTGACCCACCGAGTCATGTGAGGTCTTATTTTTTGCGGGACGAGTTGACGTTTTTATCGGTACCATTTTCGGGCACGTGACATTTTTTGATCGCTTTTTATTCCGATTTTTGGGACGCAGAATGAACAAAAACCAGCGTTTCATGAATTTCTTTTGGGGGAGTGCGTTTACACCGTTCTGCGTGCAGTAAAATTGATAAAGCGGTTTTATTCTTCGGGTCAGTACGGTTACAGCGATACCTCATTTAGGTTGTTTTTTTAGGTTTTCATAGAATCATAGAGTTGGAAGGGACCTCCTGGGCCATCTGGTCCAACCCCCTGCTCAAAGCAGGATTCGCTAAATCATCCCAGTCAGATGTCTGTCCAGCCTCTGTTTGAAGACTTCCATTGAAGGAGAACTCACCACTTCTCGTGGCAGCCTGTTCCACTCATTGATCACTCTAACTGTCAAAAAGTTTTTTCTAATATCTAATCTGTGTCTCCTCCCATTCAGTTTCATCCCATTGCTTCTAGTCTTTCCTTGTGCAAATGAGAATAAAGTTGATCCTTCTACAATGTGACAGCCCTTTAGATATTTGTAGACAGCTATTAAGTCTCCTCTCAGTCTTCTCTTTTGCAAACTAAACATTCCCAAATCCTGCAACCTTTCCTCATAAGACAGGGTTTGCAGACCGGTCACCATTCTGGTCGCTCTTTTCTGAACTTGCTCCAGTTTGTTGATGTCTTTTTTAAAATGTGGTGCCCAAAACTGGACACAATATTCCAGATGAGGTCTGACCAAAGAGGAGTAGAGGGAAATAATGACTTCACGTGATCTAGACTGTATGCTTCTGTTAATACATCCTAGAATTGCATTTGCCTTTTTTGCTGCTGCATCACACTGTTGACTCATATTCAGTCTGTAATCTATTAGTATACCCAAGTCTTTTTCACATGTGCTGTCACTTAGCCATATTCCTCCCATTCTATATATGCTTTTTCCATTTTTATTGCCCAGATGTAGTACTTTGCATTTCTCCCTGTTAAAAACCATTCTGTTTGTTTCTGCCCACTTCTCCAGTTTATTTAAATCTTTTTGAATCCTCTCTCTCTCTTCTCTAGTATTAGCTATCCCTCCTAGCTTTGTGTCATCAGCAAATTTAATCAGTTTACCCTCAATTCCTTCATCTAAATCGTTGATAAAGATGTTGAACAATACAGGGCCCAGGACAGAGCCCTGTGGTACCCCACTTGAGACATTCTTCCAACTCGATGTGCAGCCATTTACGACCACTCTTTGGGTCCGATCACTAAGCCAGTTATGAATCCACCTAACAGTTGCCTTGTCCATTCCATACTTAATCATTTTTTCAATAAGGATTGTATGAGAGACTTTGTCAAATGCTTTGCTGAAGTCAAGATATACTATATCTACAGCATTTCCTTGATCCACCCAATCAGTGATACCGTCATAGAAGGAAATTAAGTTAGTCTGACATGACTTATTAGTTACAAACCCATGCTGACTCTGTTTAATCACTTCATTCTTATCCAGGTATTGACATACATGTTGTTTAATAATTTGTTCAAAGATCTTTCCTGGTATAGAAGTCAGACTCACCGGCCTATAGTTACCTGGGTCCACCTTCTTCCCCTTTTTGAAGATAGGAACAACATTTGCTCTTCTCCAGTCTTCTGGCACTTCTCCTGTTCTCCAAGAATTTTCAAAGATTATAGAGAGGGGTTCAAAAATTTCTTTTGCTATCTCCTTCAGTACTCTGGGGTGTAATTCATCTGGACCTGGAGACTTGAATTCATTTAGGCTAGCTAAGTGTTTCCTCACTATCTTTCTGTTTATAGATATCCTGGATTCTTCTATTCCCTTAATAGGACAGTGAATAACAGTTGATGTTACATTTCCTTTCTGAGAGAAAACAGATGCAAAATAGGAATTTAAAAGTTCAGCCTTCTCAACATCCTGTCTTACCATTTCATCATTTTCATCCTGTAAAAATCCTATAGCATCTTTGACTTTTCTTTTACTTTTGACATATCCCCAAAATCCTTTATTATTGCTTTTGACATCTCTTGCAAGCCTCAATTCATTTTCAGCTTTAGCTAATCTGATTTGTGCCCTGCAGGTTCTGCAGACAGCATTATATTCTTCTTTAGATATGCCTCCCTCTTTCCATTTTATAAACTTTTTTTCTTCCTTTTTAGCATGTGCTTAAGTTCTGTGTTCATCCATCCTGGTTTCCTTAACTGCTTCCTATTCTTCCCTCTTTTCGGAATTGTTAACAACTGTGCTTTGAGAATTTCATTTTTCAAGATTTCCCATCCTTCCTGGACATTTTTGTCTTTAAGGATATCCAGCCATTGGATCCCTCCAATTCTCTTTCTGAATCCCTTAAAATCTGCCTTTCTGAAATCTAACCTTGACGTCTGAGTCTTCACAGGTCTTCCGCCTCTAGTTATCCAAAATTCTAAAATAGCATGGTCGCTACCTCCTAGGGTCCCAGCCACTTTTACCTCCTCAACCATTTCCTCCCTGTTTATAAGGATTAGATCCAAGGTAGCAGTTCCCCTTGTTTTCTCCCTTACCTTTTGGAAGATAAAGTTGTCAGCAAGAGAGGATAAGAATTTCCTTGACCTGTTAGTTTTGCCTGAGAGAGATTCCCAACAAATGTCTGGATAGTTGAAATCTCCCATGACAACTATGTCATATTTTTTGGAGAACTTGGCCATTTGATGCATAAAGAGTTCATCCATAGCTTCAGCTTGCACAGGCGGCCTGTAGTAAATGCCTACAATGGTGTCCTTTCCATTGTTCTGTCCTTGTATTCTTACCCAAACAGTTTCCACAGAACTCCCAGTCTCTGAAGCTTCAATCTCTGTGCAGATATACGCGTTTCTAACATACAATGCGACACCCCCTCCTCGTTTATCAAGTCTGTTTCTTGCAAATAAGTTGTATCCTTCTAGTCTTGTATTCCAATCATGTGTATTGTCCCACCAAGTTTCAGTGATTCCAATGACATCATATTTCTTTTCCTGTGTTAGTAGTTCCAATTCTCCTTGTTTGTTGCCCATGCTTTGTGCATTAGTATAGAAACATTTTAGTTTGTGATTGGTTTCTCTTTATCCAATATTTTTATTAATTAGATTCTTTCGTCTTTGTTCTTCCTTTCCACTTCTAATAGCAGAGTTCTCAATAGCATTTGTCAGGTGTATGGCTTTTTCTGGTCTTTTGCTTCCCTTCCCATGTTGTTCTAGTTTAAAGCTCTCCTTACAAGTGTAGCAAGGCGACTTCCAAATACATGCTTACCAGTCTTCGTAAGGTGCACCCCATCTCTAGCAAGTAGTCCATCGTATAAGTAGTTCACTCCGTGATCCAGAAATCCAAATCGTTGCTGACGGCACCATCGACGTAGCCAGCGTAGCCGGCGATTGTCGGTTTTATGCAATGAAAACTATTTTATATAAAAAATAATTATTTTTGCATCGCTTTATTCTGCGAGCTATAACTTTTTTATTTTTTCACTGATGATGCTGTGTGGCGGCTCTTTTTTGTGGGACAAGATGCCATTTTCAGCGGTACCATGGATATTTATATGCGTCTTTTTGATCGCGCGTTATTACACTTTTTGTTTGGCGGTATGATAAATCATTTTTTGCTTCGTTTTTTATTTTTTAAGGGGTTCGCTAAAGGGGTTAACTAACGGGACAGTTTTATAGGGCGGGTCGTTACGGACGCGGCGATACCTAATATGTGTACTTTTTATTTTATTTATTTTTTTCAAAAAATGAATATTGGGGAATATTTTTTTTTTTTTTTTTACTAATTTATTTGGCGATTTTTTTAAAATTATTTTTACACTTTTTTTTTAATTTATTACACAGTCCCAGGTGGGACATCACTGTCCTGTGACAGATCGCTGATCTGTCACATCACAGATCACTGTGACAGATCAGCGATCTGTCACAGGCATTGAAGCAGACTTCCTCTTGCCTGCGCTTTGCAGGCACTGAGGAAGCCAGCTTCCTGCAGGCCCCCGAAGGCCCCCGTCGCCATCTTGGATTCGGGGGCCTGGAGGAAAGGAGCCCCCCGCAGCAGCGCTGCACATTGCGCTGCTGTGGGGGGCTCAGGGAAGCACGGAGGGAGCCCCCTCCCTGCCGATGCTTCCCTTTAACTCCTGGTACACCGCGATCATGTTTGATCGCGGTGTGCAAGGGGTTAACGTGCCGGGGGCGGTCCGTGACCGTCCCTGACACATTGTGCCGGGTGTCAGCTGTGATAATCA
Source organism: Dendrobates tinctorius (assembly GCF_039654945.1). Lineage (NCBI taxonomy): Eukaryota > Metazoa > Chordata > Amphibia > Anura > Dendrobatidae > Dendrobates > Dendrobates tinctorius. The sequence goes on along the minus strand of NW_027362066.1, from coordinate 446,647 downwards.
GCTGACACCCGGCCGCGATCAGCGGTGCTCACCACATGGGCGCCGCTGATCGCTGAGACGTACTATCCCGTCCATGGGCATAGGGGCCCAGGTCCCATGGACGGGATAGTACGTCGGATGGCAGGAAGGGGTTAAATATTTGATAGACTCGAAAAAAAACAATTAGTGGGAGAAAAGGTAGTCACTTATTAATGAGACAAATAGAAGAATATTTACCGTATACACTCGTGTATAAGCCGAGTTTTTCAGCACTTTTTTTGTGCTGAAAACACCCCCCTTGGCTTATACACGAGTCACGGTCCCAGAAAGCCGGCAGAGGAGGGGAGCAGCAGGTCACAGGGGCCATCAGCTTCCATCACACCATACTCACATGCCTGCACGCCTCTCCGCTCCCTTAGGCGTGGAGCGCATATTCATTACCTTAATGAGCAGTACCACATGATCACTCGACAGGAAGAGCTGCAGGCTCCGGTTGTAATGTCTGTCTGCGGTCTGGGCTGCAGCCAGACAACACCCCGAGAAACACTGATACCCTTTACCCCTATACAGGGATCTGGATTTATAGCAGAGCCCAGGAGGTGCTGTCTGAATAGGAGCAGTGGCCAGAGCAGGACGGTCGCCAGAGAGGGAGTTCCAAAACAGGACAAAAACGTGGTAGTATCTGGGTCTAAACCAGTCGGGCAGCAGGGTACAAAAACGTTAGGCAGAAGCAGAGTCAGAAGTCCAGGCCAAGGTCAGAGTTATTCAACTATAGCAATTCACACAGTAACACGCAGGGGAACCAAGAATATATCCGGCGGCTTGCAAGACCAGTCCCAAGGTATTTGAGGGATCAGGTCACCCCTCACAGGTTCCCGGACTGCTGACGTCATCAGTACCGCCCCCAGGACCAGGCCAGATGATGATGCAGTAACCTTCTGATGACTGACAGAGGGGCGGAGCCTGCGCCCACCAGATGCCTGCACAGGTGCCCTTACTCTGTCAGCACCATAACTCACGGGCGAGTGACCGCGCCCAGAACAGCAGACCCCGAATTAAAAGGCAACGTGACAGACCGGCGCCTCCTAGAGGCTAAAGCCGGGACAGTAGGCCCTGAGTCTGATGCGAAGTGGCGGTCCGGCGCCTCCTAGTGGCCGCGACCAGAACAGCAGGCCCCAAGTCTGGAGGCGACGTGACAGTACCCCCCCTTCCAAGAGGGGGCTCCGGACCCTCAAAACCCGGTTTGTCCAGGTGAAGGAGGTGAAACCTTCTAATTAATGCCTTGGCATGGATGTTCCTTGCGGGGACCCAGGACCTCTCCTCCGGGCCGTAGCCCTTCCAGTGTACAAGATACTATATGGAGCCTCTCACCAGGCGGGAGTCAAGGATACCCTGGACTTCATACTCTAAAGCTCCCCCGACCGAAACAGGAGGAGGGGGGGACTGGACAGGGTGAATGGGAGAACGATAAGGCTTGCGGAGAGACCTGTGGAATACGTTAGGTAATTTGAATGTGGAAACTGTGGAAGTTTTAAGCGGAAGGCTACTGGGTTAACCACCTCGATAATTTCGTATGGGCCGATGAACCTGGGACCCAGTTTGGCAGATGGTACCTTAAGCTTGATATTTTTTGTAGAGAGCCAAACCTTATCGCCACCTCCCAGGTGCGGCCCCTTAGATCGTCGTCTATTTGAGGCCGAAGCCTGTCTAACCTGAGCCCCTTACAAATTTGAATTAACCTCAGACCAAATCGTTTTCAGCCGATGTATATTTTGCTCAACCCCAGGGAGCTCCGACATCCTGGCCGAAAACGACTCAAAGCGCGGATGTAGTCCAAGGTTACAGAAAAAGGGGGTAGTTTTAATGGAGTCCTGATATCGATTATTGAGCGCGAACTCAGCCAATGGCAGATGTTCCACCCAATCGGACTGATGTCCTGACACATAACAGCGGAGGTATTGTTCCAGAGCTTGGTTAGTACTCTCAGTTTGACCATTGGTCTCGGGATGGTATGCCGAGGAGAAGGACAACTCCACACCGATGCGTCTACAGAACGCCCTCCAGAACTTCGAGACAAACTGGGTACCCCTGTCGGACACAATATTTGTCGGAACGCCGTATGTGCAGAATGAACAGCTTACTTAAAGTTTCAGAGTTAGGCAAGCCAGAAAGGGGAATAACATGACACTGCTTGCTGAACCTGTCTACCACCACCTAGATACAAGTTTTCCCATCTGAGGGTGGCAAATCTGTAATGAAGTCCATGGAGATGTGGGTCCATGGACTCTCAGGGGTGGTCAAGGACTGAAGCCAGCCGGCAGGGCGGCTATGGAGGGATTTGGCATGGGCACAGACTTCACACGCAGAAACATAGTCTTTACAGTCCTTGGCCACCGTCGGCCACCAAAAGTTCCTGGTTACCAGCCTGGTGGTATTATTGAGACCGGGATGGCCTGCCAGGACAGAGTCGTGTGATTCTTTTAGAACCTGCAGACGAAGGTTAGCTGGAACAAACAATTTTTTTGGGGGCGTAGCGTCAGGGGCTTGCTCTGAAGACCTACGGATCTCCTCCAGAAGGTCCAAAGACACTGCCGACACGACGATTCCATTAGCCAATATCGGTACTGGTTCACAGTCCTCGGTCTGTGTGGGGCAAAAACTGCGAGAGAGGGCATCTGCCCTCACATTTTTAGTACCGGGGCGAAAAGTAATTAAAAAAATCAAACCTGGAGAAAAACAAGGCCCACCTGGCCTGCCTGGGATTTAGTCTCTTAGCTGACTCTAGGTAGGTTAAGTTTTTGTGGTCTGTAATAACAGTGACCTTGTGTTTGGCACCTTCGAGGAAGTGGCGCCATTCCTCGAAGGCCCATTTGATCGCCAATAATTCTCAATTACCAATGTCATAGTTTCTCTCCGTGGTAGAGAATTTGTGGGAGAAAAACGCACACAGGCGAAGCTGAGTGAGGGATGCAGTGCCTTGCGATAGCACTGCTCCCACTCCGACCTCGGAGGCATCCACTTCCACAACAAATGGGCGGTCTAAGTCCGGTTGCACCAAAACCGGGTTGGCCACGAAGCACTCTTTCAGTGTGGAAAATGCCTGAATAGCCTCAGGATTCCAATTGGTCACGTCCGCCCCTTTTCGAGTAAGGTCCCTGAGTGGCTTGGCAATCTCCGAGAAACCCCTGATAAACTTGCAGTAGTAATTCGCGAATCCCAAAAACTGCTGCAGCGTCTTCAGCGATTTGGGTTGCACCCAAGCCTTAATAGGTTGAATCTTGGCAGGATCCATGCGAAACCCCTTGCCTGAGACCATGTATCCTAAAAACTGTACCTCTTCGGCAAAGAAAACACATTTTTCCAGTTTCGCAAACAAAGAGTGTTCTCGCAGTCTCTGCTGCACCGACCTGACGTGTTGAGTATGTGTCACAGGGTCAGCAGAGAAAATCAAAATGTCATCAAGATACACGACGACATACACCCCACAAATGTCTCTGAAAACATCATTGACGAAGTGTTGAAATACTGCAGGGGCGCTACTGAGTCCGAACGGCATTACCAGGTATTCAAAGTGACCAAGAGGTGTATTAAAGGCCGTTTTCCATTCGTCACAGTTTCTTATGCGGACCAGATTATATGCCCCCTGGAGGTCAAGTTTAGTAAACCAGTGGGCTCCCAGTAGCTGATTAAACAGATCAGGAATGAGTGGAAGCGGATACTGGTTTTTTACAGTAATAGCGTTAAGCTCACGACAATCTATACATGGTCTGAGTCCACCATCTTTTTTTCCTACAAAGAAAAACCCAGCCCCTACAGGTGAAGTGGAGGGTCTAATAAAACCTTTTTGCAGGCTGTCTGCTATGTAGTCATTCATGGCTACACGCTCAGGACCAGAGAGGTTAAATATTCTCCCCTTAGGGAGGCGGGCACCTGGGACCAAGTCGATAGGACAGTGATACTCTCTATGAGGAGGTAGTTTCTCAGACTCCACTATGGAGAAGACATCTTCATAATCTCTGAGCGCATATGGAATAGAGGGGTTTTTAATTTTAACTTGGTTCACTGACAGTGACATACAGTTACTCTGACACCGTGGACTCAAGCGCACGATATCACCTAAGCGCCAGTCAATAACCGGATTATGCTGGTGCAACCATGGCATGCCTAACATAACCGGATTAGATAAATTATGTAGAACAAAAAATGATATCTATTCGTTGTGTAATGCCCCCACTGACATAGTAATGTCTGCAGTAACAAACTCCACTCCACCCTGGATAATGGATGTACCATTGATCGCAGTGGTCTGAATAGGGGCATTAAGTCTTAGCAGTGGTACACAGAGATTCCTTGCGAGCAAAAAATCCATGAAATAGCCCGCAGAACCACAATCCACATAAGCCTTCACATACAGGGATTTATTAGAAAATGAGTGTGAGACGGGTAACAAAAGTTTAGCCGCATTTGCGGGCAATACCTGAGCCTCTGGGCCAGCACGACCAGAGCTGCCCAGAGGCCGACGACCCAGGAATGTGGATCTCTGACGCTCAGCATTTCCCTGGCCTCCAGGCTGCAGCATGCTGGTGTAGGAAGATGGGAGTGTTCCTTCAGGCTGTGCTCTGGAGCAGGTGTTAGGCCAGGAAATCAGCTCAGACAGAAGAAGAAAAAAAAAAAATTCAGGAGACTGCTTTTATATATGGTGAACATATACACAAAAAGCAAGTTTTTTTTCCTTGTATTATTTTGGGCCGGATATAATGTAACGTCCGTCTGCGGTCTGGGCTGCAGCCAGACAACACCCCGAGAAACACTGATACCCTTTACCCCTATACAGGGATCTGGATTTATAGCAGAGCCCAGGAGGTGCTGTCTGAATAGGAGCAGTGTCCAGAGCAGGACGGTCGCCAGAGAGGGAGTTCCAATACAGGACAAAAACGTGGTAGTATTCGGGTCTAAACCAGTCGGGCAGCAGGGTACAAAAACGTTAGGCAGAAGCAGAGTCAGAAGTCCAGGCCAAGGTCTGAGTCATAACCAGGAGGGCAGCAGAGATACAGAATCGTTAGGCAGAAGCAGAGTCAGAAGTCCAGGCCAAGGTCAGAGTCATAAATCAGGAGGGCAGCAGAGGTACAGAATCATTAGGCAGAAGCAGAGTCAGAAGTCCAGGCCAAGGTCATAGTTATTCAACTATAGCAAGTAACACACAGGGGAACCAAGAATATATCCGGCGGCTTGCAAGACCATTCCCAAGGTATTTGAGGGATCAGGTCACCCCTCACAGGTTCCCGGACTGCTGATGTCATCAGTACCGCCCCAGGACCAGGCCAGATGATGATGCAGTAACCTTCTGATGACTGACAGAGGGGCGGAGCCTGCGCCCACCAGATGCCTGCACAGGTGCCCTTACTCTGTCAGCACCATAACTCACGGGCGAGTCACGGCGCCTCCTAGTGACCGCGCCCAGAACAGCAGACCCCGAATTAAAAGGCAACGTGACAGACCGGCGCCTCCTAGAGGCTAAAGCCGGGACAGTAGGCCCTGAGTCTGATGCGACGGAACCACGGCCCCTCCCAGTGGCCGAGGCAGGAACAGCCGTCCCTGAGTCTGACGACGAAGTGGCGGTCCGGCGCCTCCTAGTGGCCGCGATCGGAACAGCAGGCCCCAAGTCTGGCGGCGACGTGACACCGGCAGCCAGAACGAGCTGCAAAGCCACCAGGGAGGTAAAAAGGATGGTTTTACCAGTTATAGGGCGTGCTGGGTCTGCTGGACAATTGTTTCTCCAAGGATCATTGTGGATACAGGGACCTCATTGCTTACTGATCAGGCACCAGGAAGCCCTGGATGAGATCTGGAGTTTCCGCTGTAGAGTCTCTGATACTTGCCTGGAGTTCATCCTGAGCCATCTGATTCATGAATACAATGCCAGTCCTGTAGTGAACATTGGCACCGATGTATAATGAAGCTCTGCAGATTCCCGAGGGCTGGTTAACTCTTCAGCCACAGCACAGGTCTCTGCTGATGTCAGGGGGTGGTCTCACGGTCCCCCTGACTATTGTGCTCAGTGCTATAATTGTGTCCCCTTTATGTTGAGGGCTGGTCCTGGCCTATGAATGGCTGATAACAGGGACCCATAGCTGCAGCACTGGAGTAGCGTGGGGGAGGGCGGTCCGCCCCAGGCGGCACGTGTGTGGGGGCGGCGCAGCAGCATGACAGCTCCTCGGCTGCTTTTAGGAAAGGCCCCAGCAGCCGTGTTGCTATGGTAACACTGTAGGACTACATTACCTGTCATGCCTCGGGCGTGCGTTCCTGGTATGACCCCGCTGCAGCGCTGTAGATTGGCAGTCACATGACCGTGGGATCTGCCGAGGCTTCGGCTGTCACATGCCCAAACAACGAGCGGAGCGGCCGCACAGCATGGAGCATGGCCAATGTGGCCAACAGGGTGTCGTGGTCCGGCCGGGAGCAGCTGGAGGAGGCTGGGGAGAGCACGCCGCTGCTGAACGGAGCCGGCAACCAGCAGGTGAGGGCGGGAGGAGGGATACTGGGAATTGGGGGGCTGTGCAGATAGGTGACCATGGCGAGGCTGTGCAGGGGAGGACATGGGGGGGCTCTGTAGGGGGAGGACGTGGGGGGCTGTGCAGGGGAGGACATGGGGGCTCTGTAGGGAGAGGACATGGGGGGCTCTGTAGGGAGAGGACATGGGGGGGCTCTGTAGGGAGAGGACATGGAGGGGCTCTGTAGGGAGAGGACATGGGGGGCTGTGCAGGGGGAGGACATGGGGGGCTGTGCAGGGGAGGACATGGGGGGGCTCTGTAGAGGGAGGACATGGGGGGGCTCTGTAGGGGAGGACATGGGCTGTGCAGGGGAGGACATGGGGGGCTGTGCAGGGGAGGACATGGGGGCTCTGTAGGAGGGACATGGGGGGGCTGTATGGAGAGGACATGGGGGGGCTCTGTAGGGAGAGGACATGGAGGGGCTCTGTAGGGAGAGGACATGGGGGGTTGTGCAGGGGGAGGACATGGGGGGCTGTGCAGGGGAGGACATGGGGGGGCTCTGTAGAGGGAGGACATGGGGGGGCTCTGTAGGGGAGGACATGGGCTGTGCAGGGGAGGACATGGGGGGCTGTGCAGGCGAGGACATGGGGGGCTGTGCAGGGGAGGACATGGGGGCTCTGTAGGAGGGACATGGGGGGGCTGTGCAGGGGGAGTACATGGGGAGGGGAGGACATGGGGGGCTGTGCAGGGGGGTAAACGGGGGGCTGTGCAAGGGAGAACATGAGGGCTCTGTAGGGAGTGTACTGTGGTTCTGTGCAGGGGGAGGACACATGGGTCTCCTTACACTGTTTTATGGTGCGGCTCTATGAAGGGCAGTGGTGGCGGTTCAGTAGGGTCATCAAGCTAATACATACATATATATATAGAGAACTGCAAGAAGATGAAAGTCTAGAAATGTAGAAATAATAACAGCAGAGTTAGTAGTAGACTAAAAATTAGATCTTTGAGTGTAGTGTGGGCTCTTCGGATGCTTCCGAAATATCAACGACCAAAGGGGCGGCAAATTTTTCGACCGCCCCGGGCGCCACAAACAGTTGCTACGCCACTGAGCTGCAGGAATGTATAATGTGTATAATGTGCACAGTAATGAATGTTCTAAATTTTCACTGTCATTACCAAGAATTATCCGTGTTATATGGCCGGAACAAGATGCAGTGCCACCGACGGCGCGCAGCAAGGTAAATAGGATGTTTTTTTTCTTAACAGGAATCATACCTACAAAGATAGGGGATAAGGAGCCATGCATACAATGACAGGGACGGGGGAACCATGCATACCACGGTAGGGATGAGTGGTCAATGCACACCCGGCTTATACTCAAGTCAATAAGTTTACCCAGTTTTTCGAGGCAAAAGTTGGTGCCTCGGCTTGTACTCGGGTCGGCTTATACTCGAGTATATACGGTAATAGGTAAAATCTGACAAGAATAAACAATAATTTGCAGTTAGCCCAATCGTGGGGATAAATAGCTGAGAAATAAATAGTGATTAGTATATCTTAATAAATATATTGCAATTCGCTCTGTACAAAGCTGTGAAAAAAAATGGTAGTTACTATTTCCATTAAGTATTGCACTCAAACAGTTGATTAACCAAGAGAGATGGCATGTACCCGAATAGAATTCTCCTAGAGGCTGCAAATAAGAGCGGCAGGAAGTAAAGGGTTAATAGGTACATAGAACACAATTGGGTGAAAATATTAAATGGTCATGAGCAATATGTCCTGGCATAAAGAGTGTGATTATATCCTTAGTCCATAGTTAATGCTTGGTATAAACCTGCATTCATAAAATATTCCAATGTCTATAGCCGTGGGGAGAGCTGCCCCGGCCGATGACGGATACACCAAGTACTTTCTCCAATGAGTGGAGGGCTCGTGCCCTGTGAAATAGCGCGCTGAACAGTACATGGTGATTTCACCATATATAGTTGTATGTGAGTGTTGCTACTCACAATACCTCCGATGGTCTGCGTAGAATCCGGTGACTGCATTCTGGCTGGTGCAGTAAAAGTCGGACTTGGGAGATGCGGTTATATGCCGAGGTGTAGTGTGAGACCAGCGGTCCTGCGCTCCAGCTGTCGGCAGGGATCCGGTCACTCTGGTCGATAGCTGCGTCCCGGCAGATGTGCAGTAGGAGCAGGACCTGTGTGACGCAGTGGATCACGTGGTGCCGTGTAACTGCTGCTAGATGGAGGTACGGGTGGCAAAAAGGGCCGAAACCAACGCGTTTCGGAAAACTCAGCTTCTTTCTTCAGGTCCGGGACATATTGCTTATGACCATTTAATATTTTCACCCAATTGTGTTCTATATACATATTAACCCTTTACTTCTAGGAGAATTCTATTCGGGTACATGCCATCTCTCCTTGGTTAATCAACTGTTTGAGTGCAATACTTACTATTTCCATTAACTACCATTTTTTTCACAGCTTTGTACTGGGCGAGTTGCAATATATTCATTAAGATATACTAATCACTATTTATTTCTCAGCTATTTATCCCCACGATTGGACCAACTGCAGTTTATTGTTTATTCTTGTCAGGTTTTACCTATTAAATATTCTTCTATTTGTCTCATTAATAAGTGACTAGCTTTTCTCCCACATCTTGGTTTTTTCAGCGCGAGTCTATCACAAATATTTATAATCCTTTCGATTTCCTTGTGGTTGGTATCTAGAGTCGCAGCAGTTACAAAACCTTTTACACAGGTGCCACTTTATCGCTCTCCTTCATTTTTTGATTTTAACAATTTTTCCCTGGATCTGTAGCTGGATATTTCCTGCTTTTGAATTGCCTCCTATATACAGTGTGAGCCTCCACATTGCTTCCTATATACAGTATGAGGCCGCATATAGCCTCCTATATACAGTAGGAGCCTGCACAGCGCTTCCTATATACAGTATGAAGCCGCATATAGCCTCCTATATACAGTATGAGCCTGCACAGCGCTTCCTATATACAGTATGAGTCTGCACATAGTCTCCTATATACAGTATGAGCCTGCACATCGCTTCCTATATACAGTATGAGACCGCATATAGCCTCCTATATACAGTATGAGGCCGCATATAGCCTCCTACATACAGTATGAGCTTGCACAGCGCTTCCTATATACAGTATGAGCCTGCACATCGCTTTCCATATACAGTATGAGGCCGCATATAGCCTCCTACATACAGTATGAGGCCACATATAGCCTCCTATATACAGTATGAGCCTGCACATCGCTTCCTATATACAATATGAGCCTGCACATTGCTTCCTATATACAGTATGAGCCTGCACATTGCTTCCTATATACAGTATGAGTCTGCACATAGTCTCCTATATACAGTATGAGCCTGCACATCACTTCCTATATACAGTATGAGGCCGCATATAGCCTCCTACATACAGTATGAGGCTGCATATAGCCTCCTATATACAGTATGACCCTGCACATCGCTTCCCATGTACAGTATGAGACCACATATAGCCTCCTGAATACAGTATTTGCCTCCTATATACAGTATGAGGCTGCATATAGCCTTCTATATACAGTATGAGCCTGCACATCGCTTCCTATATACAGTATGAGGCCGCATATAGCCTCCTATATACAGTATGAGCCTGTACTTCGCTTCCTATATACAGTATGAGGCCGCTTATAGCCTCCTATATACAGTATGAGCACCAACATATAGCCTCCTGAATGCAGTGTTTACCTCCTATATACAGTATGAGCCTGCACATTGCTTCCTATATACAGTATGAGCCTGCACATAGCCTCCTATATACAGTAGCAAAAAAAAAAAAATGATTGAATGAGAGTAATGGTTTTGGGTCCTTTCTGTAAAAATCGTATGGGTATCTTTTTAGTCTTGGTTTTAGTTTTCTGTTTTTAATTATTTTTTCCTGTGCTTATACTCCAGTTCTCTATCTTGGCATTGCAGTATATGATCTGGCATGGAATTCATTGTTGAGGGCATTTCAAGATTTTATGAAGAAACACTCCTCTCACAAGAAATCTACGGCTCTTTTCGTACCCATTGGGTCTTCAATATTTCATATTATTTGTTCACATTTTTATTCATTTTTTCTTTTTTTATTTGTTTATTTCATTTACATTTTTATTTGTTTTATTTTTATATATTTTTTTCACTCATTTTTTATTTTTTTCACAATTTTCTTTGTGTATTTTTGCTATGTATTATGCATTATACATAATTGTGTGTATAATTACTTTATGATATATGACATTTGATGTATGTATTGAATGCCATGTGTTATTTTTATGTTCATTTGTTTTTTAACAGAGACATGATATATAGTTGTTATAGTTATATGATGCACATACACTTTCATATAGCCTGCATACACATTATGCTAATTGTTAAAAAAAAATTTTAATGCTTGCATAGTGTGCTTATAATTGACACATATGTGGGTGCCTTTGCACTCTATGTCAGGCATATTCACTTTAATGGTTCATACACACCGCTATAATTATTTCAGCATCATTATGTTTTATCCCCTCACTTTCAACACTTGCTATCACTTTAAGTAGTGATTATTATTCTTCATAATTATTTTATTTTCTTGTCCTCACTTGAGCGCATGCCCAGTTCTGTCCTCCCTAGGAGCCTTCTGACGTGCTCAGTCTGGTATGTGGCTGTCTCTGGCTGTTTTGCAGCTTGAGCCACTTTCATGCTGATCATAGACTCCCTGTTCATAGTGGGGACTCAACAGCGCATGCGCCGATAATGCTGTGGACGTTTAGAACTGGATACTATTGACGTCATTGTGGACACTACAGCGCAGGTCCTGAATTTTAAAAGCTTTATTAGGGAAAGCGGTTTATTGGTTGACCGCACTATATAAACTACATCCGGGGCACTTGTAAACCACGCCTCCTGAGGAAGCTGCGGCGTAACACGCGTAGGGGCGGCAGGTTTTACAGCGACATACACAGCACATGTAAGTTGTTACTTTCTAATGCAGTCCTTGTATCTTACTCTGGAATTTGTATAGACAGTTTTTACTCTGTGTACACTTAACGCCTACCAGGCTTATTTGATACAAGGCACTTATGCACTTTTTATTCAGCAGTTTACTCTGGGCACTTATTGTATGCAAAACCTTATCTGGGCATACATATTATGTAAATGGGGAGTTTGCTGTTTACTATGCATTCTATTTGTGAAAGGAAAGCAAAGAAACTACATGTTTTATACAGATAAAAACTTTATTAACTGTCAAGGTGCTGGTTTAATTATATTGTGTTTATGTCTGCTGTAACTTGCATTTAGCATTTATGCTCTGTTAATTATTCTAAATAAATTATTTAGCTTGAAAAACTCCAATTTTGATCTCTTGTGATGCTTAATAGCTCATTTATGAGATTTTTTTTGCTATTATATTTCCAGTGAGTTGAGCCTTTGAAGAATTTTTTTCCAGTATTTGGGATATATTTGTACTTTATCCTATATACAGTATGAGCCTGTACATCGCTTCCTATATACAGTATGAGGCTGCATATAGCCTCCTATACACAGTATGAGCCCACATAGCCTCCTGTATACAGTATGAGGCCGCATATAGCCTTCTACACTGCGTTCCAAATTAATATGCAAATTGGATTTAAGTGTCATAAAGATGTAATTTTTTGTTTTTCAAATAAACTCAGATGGTATTGTGTATCAGGGCTCTTTGGATCACTGAAATCAATCTCAAACGCCTGTGATAATTAGTTTACCAGGTGAGCCCAATTAAAGGAAAACTACTTAAGAATGATGTTCCACATTATTAAGCAGGGCACAGGTTTCAAGGAATTTAGGAAAGAAAACGGATCTCTCTGCTGCTGAAAAGCATCAAATAGTGCAATGCCTTGGTCATGAGATGAAAACATTAGATATTTCCCAAAAACTTAAACATGATCATCGTACTTTTAAGAGATTTGTGGTTGATTCTGAGAACAGACATGTTTGTGCTGATAAAGGCAGAATGAGGAAGGTTTCTGCCAGGCAAGTTCATCGGATTAAGAGAGCAGCTGCTAAAAAGCCATTACAAACCAGCAAACAGATATTTAAAGCTGCTGGTGCCTCTGGAGTCCCTCGAACCTCAAGGTGTAGGATCCTTCAAAGGCATGCTGTGGTGCATAAACCTACTATTCGGCCACTCCTAAACAGTGTTCACAAGCAGAAATGGTTGCAGTGGGCCCAGACATACATGAAAACTAATTTTCAAACAGTCTTGTTTACTGATGAGTGTCGAGCAACCCTGGATGGTCCAGATGGATGGAGTAGTGGATGGTTGGTGGAAGGCCACTATGCCCCAACAAGGCTGCGACGTCAGCAAGGAGGTGGAGGAGTCATGTTTTGGGCCGGAATCATGGGGAAACAGCTGGTAGGGCTCTTTAAGGTTCCTGATGGTGTGAAAATGACCTCTGCAAAGTATATAGAGTTTCTGACTGACAGCTGTCTTCCATGGTATAAAAAGCAGAAATGTGCCTTCAGGAGCAAAATCCTCTTCATGCATGAAACTGCACCATGTCATGCTGCAAAGAATACCTCTGAGTCATTGACTGCTATGGGCATAAAAGGAGATAACTCATGGTGTGGCCACCATCTTTCCCTGACCTCAACCCTATGGAGAACCTTTGGAGTATCATCAAGCGAAAGATCTATGAGGGTGGGAGGCAGTTCACATCAAAACAGCAGCTCTGGGAGGCTATTCTGACTTCATGCAAAGAAATACAAGCAGAAACTCTCCAAAAAATTCACAAGTTCAATGGATGCAAGAATTGTGAAGGTGATATCAAAGAAGGGTTCCTATGTTAACATGTAACTTGGCCTGTTAAGCTATTTAACTCCAAAATATCCTTTTTGTTCAGTGAATGTGACCTCCTAATGCTGCAAATTCCACAAATGAGCATTTTCAGTTCTTTAAAACATATCAAATGTTTAGAAATTCTACTGTGCATACTAATTTGGAACAGTGCAATTTGAGTTTTTATTCATTTTGGAGATTATACTGTTATCATTGGGAGGTTTCTTCAATAAAATTCGATGCATACTCTAACGGGTGATGACTTTTATTAGACTGACTGTCATTTGTACCGACTATTTAGGAAAATCAGAGAAAAATAGCATTTGCATAATAATTTGGAACACAGTATATATACAGTACTAGCTGAAGAGCCCGGCGCTGCCCGGGCATAGTAACTAACTGTGGTAAGTTATAGAAAATTATAATTATCCTCCATCCCATAGTCCCTGCCCATATACCCATCATACATATCCACGATCCCATAGGCCCGTGCCCATATACCCATCATACATATCCTCCATCCCATAGTCGAGTACCCATATACCCATCACATATCCTCCATCCCATAGTCCCATGCCCATATACCCATCATACATATTCTCCATCCCATAGTCCCATGCCCATATACCGATCATACATATTCTCCATCCCATGGTCCCATGCCCATATACCCATCACACATATCCTCCATCCCATAGTCCCGTGCCCATATACCCATCATACATATCCGCTATCTCATAGTCCCGTGCCCATATACAGTCATACATACAGACAATGTGATTTTCTGGATTTTTTTTTCTCAGTTTGTCTCCCATAGTTGAGGTCTACCTATGATGTAAATTACAGACGCCTCTCATCTTTTTAAGTGGTGGAACTTGCACTATTGCTGACTGACTAAATACTTTTTTTCCCCACTGTATCCTCCATCCTATAGTCCAGTGCCCATATACCCATCACACATCCTCCATCCCATAGTCCTGTGCCCATATACATATCCACCATCCCATAGTCCCGTGCCCATATACCCATCAAACATATCCTCCATCCTATAGTCCAGTGCCCATATACCCATCACACATCCCCCATCCCATAGTCCCGTGCCCATATACCCATCATACATATCCACCATCCTATAGTCCAGTGCCCATATACTCATCACACATCCTCCATTCCATAATCAACCATTATGACATCATAATGAGCGGCGGCAGGGCTTGCAACCTTTGATGACATCAGCATCGCCATGGCAAACATTGTGACATCATAATGAGGGGCGGGGCTTGATGCACACACACTGCTTTCCCAGTATGCAAATAGGGGCATTGTGACAACACAATGAGGGGCGGGGCTTGACGCGCACACACTTTTTCCCCCAGTATGTAGATAGGGGCAAAATTGTTTGGTGAATTGGAATGCGCAGGGTTAAAATTTCGCCTCACAACATAGCTTAGGACGCTCTCGGGGTGCAGATGTGTGACTGTGCCAAATTTTGTGGCTGTAGCTGCGACGGTGCGGATGCCTATCCCGGACATACAAACATACACACACACATACATACATACACACTTTGAGCTTTATATATTAGATGAGGCCGCATATAGTCTCCTATATACAGTATGAGCCTGCACATTGCTTCCTATATACAATATGAGCCCACATAGCCTCCTATATACAGTATGAGCCTGCACATCGCATCCTGTATACAGTATGAGGCCACATATAGCCTCCTATGTACGGTATGAGCCTGCACATCGCTTCATATATACAGTATGAGGCCGCATATAGCCTCCTATATACAGTATGAGCACCCACATATAGCCTCCTGAATACAGTTTTTGCCTCCTATATACAGTATGAGCCTGCACATTGCTTCCTATATACAATATGAGCCCACATAGCCTCCTATATACAGTATGAGCCTGCACATCGCTTCCTATATACAGTATGAGGCCACATATAGCCTCCTATGTACGGTATGAACCTGCACATCGCTTCCTATATACAGTATGAGGCCGCATATAGCCTCCTATATACAGTATGAGCACCCACATATAGCCTCCTGAATACAGTTTTTGCCTCCTATATACAGTATGAGCCTGCACATTGCTTCCTATATACAGTATGAGCCTGCACATAGCCTCCTATATACAGTATGAGCCTGTACATCGCTTCCTATATACAGTATGAGCATCCACATATAGCCTCCTATGTACAGTATGAGCCTGCGCATTGCTTCCTATAAACAGTATGAGTATCCACATAGCCTCTTATGTACAGTATGAGCCTGCACATCGCTTCCGATAAACAGTATGAGCCTGCAAATCGCTTCCTATATACAGTATGAGCCCACATATAGCCTCCTGAATACAGTGTTTGCCTCCTATATACAGTGTGAGTCCCCATATAGCCTCCTATATACAGTATGAACACTCACATATAGCCTCCTGACTACATTGTTTGCCACCATATTGCCTCCTATATACAGTGTGAGTCCCCATATAGCTCCTATATACAGTATGAGCCCCTATATAGCATCCCATATCTAACTGCTTTTACCTTGGTATCATTAATTTTCTATGAGACTACTCTGTTCTCATATTGTGCATTTATGCATTTAGTAGGGCTTAATGGAATGACTGCGCTTGTTACACATCAACTCTGTAGATGCGCTCACTTATTAGACTTTGGTTGGGGCAACTCTAAAATATAATAATGATAATGGTCCTGTCTAGTGACAAGTTTATTTTACAGGCTTCTGGAGAAAGGCACAATACCAGTCATTCAAGGGTTAAATCTTTGGAACACTGAGAGGGACTTTCTAGCCAATGAAACCACAGTATAAAACACCTGTGATAACTATGGCAACTGCGCTGATGTCATAAACACATGCATCTATGATGCAGGAGAAGATTCCAGAACCACAAGTCATTCAGCCGTAGACGGAGCCATACTTGATGTGTCTGGAGACCTGGAGCTTCATCACTCCACAATGGGAGGAAGGGGACACCGCCTAGCCAGCCAGATCAGCCATAGCGCCTAGCCAGCCAGATCAGCCATACCACCTAGCCAGCCAGATCAATGGGGTGACAGATGTTGCAGCCAGATCTCCCTCACGTCCGGTACTCGCCGCCTTCACTTTATGTGTACGGCCTGGAGAGGTCGCATTAGGCTTCTCCAAAACAAATATGACACAATGTACAAATTCAGGTACAATTTGCTGTTACATGTTGGCACTAACCTTCTAAGCCCAAGGGAAGGGCAGTCCTGCAGCCATGGTTCCCTAGAGGTTTCCACCACAGGGGGTTTTTCCTCTCCTGAGTGCTGAAGGACGATTCTTCGTGAGTCGGGGGTTCTGCCATTTTCAGTGTCTCTTTCATAGTAATTGGCTGATTCTAAATTTCAGACACTGAAAGAAATAATAATGATGAGATTTGGAATAAAATTCGGTCAATTTAACATCCAATAAAAGTGTTTTGTGTGTTTCTTTCACAATCTTCGGTTGGTGAAATTTTGTTGGGGATCAGGATCCAGCATCTATGATCAAGCCATGAAGCCAGATATGAAGGCAGAGCAATTTAACCCTGCGCTGGAAGACAGGACGGAGCAGAGATGACAAAGTGTGACTGCACAATTAGCACAAGTTCACACTCTTCCTCCCATTCAGATACACGAGGGGATTCAGGGCAGAGTTAGGACTAAAAAGCAGCCCTGGCACACAAAATTCACCAGCCCACATACAATAAGTGTCCTCAACCCAAATCGTAGAACACTGATAGGTCATGTAGGATTTTGCTTTATCCGTTACCAGGGCCGAAACAAAGTATTTTGGGTGCCCAAGGCAGATGAAGCCGAAGGCGCCCATTTTGCATTTCTACCCAGCTAATTCTTCCCTTTTCCATTAGGTCTATGACATCATGTGATTAATAACTGATGAGCTGAATCCTTCTAAGTCAGGCCCATATACATTTGTATCTCATGAACCTACAACTCCCAGTATGTCCTTAACAATGGTAAGGAGATGCTGGGAGTTACCAGTCTTTATCAGACTGTGGACTATACAGGAACCATAGTACTGATGAGACGCAGTCAGTACCAATAACTAAAAATGTACATCCTGGTACCTTATAGGTGACCTCTTCTCAGATTGAGTCTTTTCTTTCTCTTAGGCCTGTTTCACACTTCAGTAGCAGCAGGTCACAGAGGCTACCAGCTTCCAGCACACCATACTCATATGCCTGCTCGCCTCTCCGCTCCCTTAGGCGTGGAGCGCATATTCATTACCTTAATGAGCAGTACCACGTGATCACTCGACAGGAAGAGCTGCAGGCTCCGGCTGCCAGAACGAGCTGCAAAGCCACCAGGGAGGTAAAAAGGATGGTTTTACCAGTTATAGGGCGTGCTGGGTCTGCTGGACAATTGTTTCTCCAAGGATCATTATGGATACAGGGACCTCATTGCCTACTGATCAGGCACCAGGAAGCCCTGGATGAGATCTGGAGTTTCCGCTGTGGAGTCTCTGATACTTGCCTGGAGCTCATCCTGAGCCCTATATACAGTATGGGAGAGGACATGGGGGGACACTGTAGGGGAGGACATGGGGGACTCTGTAGGGGAGGACATAGGGGGACTCTGTAGGGGAGGACATAGGGGGACTCTGTAGGGGAGGACATGGGGGGACTCTGTAGGGGAGGACATGGGGGGACTCTGTAGGGGAGGACATGGGGGGACTCTGTAGGGGAGGACATGGGGGGACTCTGTAGGGGAGGTCATGGGGGGGCTGTGCAGGGGGGTAAATGAGGAGGCTGTGTAGGGGAGGACATGGGAGACTGTGCTGGGGGGGTACATGGGGAGGCTGTGTAGGGGAGGACATGGGGGGCTGTGCAGGGGGGTACACGGGGGGGCTGTGCAAGGGGAGAACATGAGGGCTCTGTAGGGAGTGTACTGTGGGTCTGTGCAGGGGGAGGACACGTGGGTCTCCTTACACTGTTTTATGGTGCAGCTCTATGCAGGGCAGTGGTGGAGGTTCAGTAGGGTCATCAAGCTAATACATACATATATATAGAGAACTACAAGAAGATTAGAAAATTAGAAATAATAACAGCAGAGTTAGTAGTAGACTAAAAATTAGATCTTTGAGTGTAGTGTGGGCTCTTCGGATGCTTCCGTAATATCAACGACTAGAGTTGAGCAAAACGGGTCGAAAAAATTCAAAAGTCGCTGACTTTTGGCAAAGTCGGGTTTCATGAAACGAAACCCGACCCTAGGATGAGGTCGGCCACGAGGTCGGCGACTTAAGTGCCAAAGTCGCGTTTCAAAAGTTTGTTTTGCGCTCTTTTTCAGCCAATCAGGATCCACGGACACTGTGGGCAACGTGATGACATAGGCACGGGTCACCACCATCTTTCAGAAGGGCATGCAAGTGATTGGCTTGCTTTGGGGGGCGTCACAGGGGGTATAAAAGGGCGTGCACGCCGACCGCCATGTTACTCATGCTGATCTCAGAATAGGGAGAGCTGCTGCTGCTGCTGCTGATTTTGTAGGGAGAGCGTTAGGCAGGGAAGAAGACACCAAAAACTGCTTCTGCTGCTAGCGATTTTGCCTGTACAACACACCAGTCACTGTGCAGTGCAAGGGGAGGCTATATAGTGGGGTATCAGTGGTGTTGGTTGTTGGGCTGCCTTCTAAGGCTTCCTGACATTCCTGCATTGCTGTTTACCCACTGCTCCGCAAACTGCTTTTTTAAAAGCAATCACAATTTTTTTTTTTTGTCCTGCTGAGAAGAAGAAAAAAAAACTGCTTCTGCTGCTAGCGATTTTGCCTGTACAACACACCAGTCACTGTGCAGTGCAAGGGGAGGCTATATAGTGGGGTATCAGTGGTGTTGGTTGTTGGGCTGCCTTCTAAGGCTTCCTGACATTCCTGCATTGCTGTTTACCCACTGCTCCGCAAACTGCTTTTTTAAAAGCAATCACAATTTTTTTTTTTGTCCTGCTGAGAAGAAGAAAAAAAAACTGCTTCTGCTGCTAGCGATTTTGCCTGTACAACACACCAGTCACTGTGCAGTGCAAGGGGAGGCTATATAGTGGTGTATCAGTGGTGTTGGTTGTTGGGCTGCCTTCTAAGGCAGCAGAAATATGATGTAATTGGAATCACTGAAACTTGGTGGGACAATACACATGATTGGAATACAAGACTAGAAGGATACAACTTATTTGCAAGAAACAGACTTGATAAACGAGGAGGGGGTGTCGCATTGTATGTTCGAAATGCGTATATCTGCACAGAGATTGAAGCTTCAGAGACTGGGAGTTCTGTGGAAACTGTTTGGGTAAGAATTCAAGGACAGAACAATGGAAAGGACACCATTGTAGGCATTTACTACAGGCCGCCTGTGCAAGCTGAAGATATAGATGAACTCTTTATGCATCAGATGGCCAAGTTCTCCAAAAAATATGACATAGTTGTCATGGGAGATTTCAACTATCCAGACATTTGTTGGGAATCTCTCTCAGGCAAAACTAACAGGTCAAGGAAATTCTTATCCTCTCTTGCTGACAACTTTATCTTCCAAAAGGTAAGGGAGAAAACAAGGGGAACTGCTACCTTGGATCTAATCCTTATAAACAGGGAGGAAATGGTTGAGGAGGTAAAAGTGGCTGGGACCCTAGGAGGTAGCGACCATGCAATTTTAGAATTTTGGATTACTAGAGGTGGAAGACCTGTGAAGACTCAGACGTCAAGGTTAGATTTCAGAAAGGCAGATTTTAAGGGATTCAGAAAGAGAATTGGAGGGATCCAATGGCTGGATATCCTTAAAGACAAAAATGTCCAGGAAGGATGGGAAATCTTGAAAAATGAAATTCTCAAAGCACAGTTGTTAACAATTCCGAAAAGAGGGAAGAATAGGAAGCATTTAAGGAAACCAGGATGGATGAACACAGAACTTAAGCACATGCTAAAAAGGAAGAAAAAAATGTTTATAAAATGGAAAGAGGGAGGCATATCTAAAGAAGAATATAATGCTGTCTGCAGAACCTGCAGGGCACAAATCAGATTATCTAAAGCTGAAAATGAACTGAGGCTTGCAAGAGATGTCAAAAGCAATAATAAAGGATTTTGGGGATATGTCAAAAGTAAAAGAAAAGTCAAAGATGCTATAGGATTTTTACAGGATGAAAATGATGAAATGGTAAGACAGGATGTTGAGAAGGCTGAACTTTTAAATTCCTATTTTGCATCTGTTTTCTCTCAGAAAGGAAATGCAACATCAACTGTTATTCACTGTCCTATTAAGGGAATAGAAGAATCCAGGATATCTATAAACAGAAAGATAGTGAGGAAACACTTAGCTAACCTAAATGAATTCAAGTCTCCAGGTCCAGATGAATTACACCCCAGAGTACTGAAGGAGATAGCAGAAGAAATTTTTGAACCCCTCTCCATAATCTTTGAAAATTCTTGGAGAACAGGAGAAGTGCCAGAAGACTGGAGAAGAGCAAATGTTGCTCCTATCTTCAAAAAGGGGAAGAAGGTGGACCCAGGCAACTATAGGCCGGTGAGTCTGACTTCTATACCAGGAAAGATCTTTGAACAAATTATTAAACAACATGTATGTCAATACCTGGATAAGAATGAAGTGATTAAACAGAGTCAGCATGGGTTTCTAACTAATAAGTCATGTCAGACTAACTTAATTTCCTTCTATGACGGTATCACTGATTGGGTGGATCAAGGAAATGCTGTAGATATAGTATATCTTGACTTCAGCAAATCATTTGACAAAGTCTCTCATACAATCCTTATTGAAAAAATGACTAAGTATGGAATGGACAAGGCAACTGTTAGGTGGATTCATAACTGGCTTAGTGATCGGACCCAAAGAGTGGTCGTAAATGGCTGCACATCCAGTTGGAAGAATGTCTCAAGTGGGGTACCACAGGGCTCTGTCCTGGGCCCTGTATTGTTCAACATCTTTATCAACGATTTAGATGAAGGAATTGAGGGTAAACTGATTAAATTTGCTGATGACACAAAGCTAGGAGGGATAGCTAATACTAGAGAAGAGAGAGAGAGGATTCAAAAAGATTTAAATAAACTGGAGAAGTGGGCAGCAACTAACAGAATGGTTTTTAACAGGGAGAAATGCAAAGTACTACATCTGGGCAATAAAAATGAAAAAAGCATATATAGAATGGGAGGAATAGGGCTAAGTGACAGCACATGTGAAAAAGACTTGGGTATACTAATAGATCACAGACTGAATATGAGTCAACAGTGTGATGCAGCAGCAAAAAAGGCAAATGCAATTCTAGGATGTATTAACAGAAGCATACAGTCTAGATCACGTGAAGTCATTATTTCCCTCTACTCCTCTTTGGTCAGACCTCATCTGGAATATTGTGTCCAGTTAGGGGTACCACATTTTAAAAAAGACATCAACAAACTGGAGCAAGTTCAGAAAAGAGCGACCAGAATGGTGACCGGTCTGCAAACCCTGTCTTATGAGGAAAGGTTGCAGGATTTGGGAATGTTTAGTTTGCAAAAGAGAAGACTGAGAGGAGACTTAATAGCTGTCTACAAATATCTAAAGGGCTGTCACATTGTAGAAGGATCAACTTTATTCTCATTTGCACAAGGAAAGACTAGAAGCAATGGGATGAAACTGAATGGGAAGAGACACAGATTAGATATTAGAAAAAACTTTTTGACAGTTAGAGTGATCAATGAGTGGAACAGGCTGCCACGAGAAGTGGTGAGTTCTCCTTCAATGGAAGTCTTCAAACAGAGGCTGGACAGACATCTGACTGGGATGATTTAGAGAATCCTGCTTTGAGCAGGGGGTTGGACCAGATGGCCCAGGAGGTCCCTTCCAACTCTACGATTCTATGATTCTATGATTCTATGATTCTATGGCTTCCTGACATTCCTGCATTGCTGTTTACCCACTGCTCCGCAAACTGCTTTTTTAAAAGCAATCACAATTTTTTTTTTGCCCTGCTGAGGTACTGAGCGTGCATTTTTTCACACCATACAGCGGTGTACGCTCCTCACACAGTACCGTGTAACGGCTGTTATCACAGCCACAGTGAAGCTATCAGTGAGTCACTCTGTGAGAATAAGTCGAGGACATGTTCCGTTCTTACAGACCTGCACTCTAGGGAGATTCCAATTCTGCCCAATTCTACATACACCTTGTAGTTTGTGATACACTAGCCAATTTCTGCCTGTGACATAGCGCTCAGATATTCAGTGGGCCTCACACAATCCATAAGTGTCCAGTGTCCACAAGTGTGTGCAGAAATTCAAAATCTCCTTTATCCTCTAGTCACTTTGGTCACAGCTCTGCCATCGAACCTGTGACAGAGCGCTCAGATACTCAGTGGGCCTCACACAATCCATAAGTGTCCAGTGTCCACAAGGGTGTGCAGAAATTCAAAATCTCCCTTATCCTCTAGTCACTTTGGTCACAGCTCTGCCATCGAGCCTGTGACAGAGCGCTCAGATACTAGTCAGTGGGCCTCACACAATCCATAAGTGTGTGCAGAAATTCAAAATCTCCCTTATCCTCTAGTCACTTTGGTCACAGCTCTGCCATCGAGCCTGTGACAGAGCGCTCAGATGCTAGTCAGTGGGCCTCACACAATCCATAAGTGTCCACAAGTGTGTGCAGAAATTCAAAATCTCCCTTATCCTCTAGTCACTTTGGTCACAGCTCTGCCATCGAGCCTGTGACAGAGCGCTCAGATACTAGTCAGTGGGCCTCACACAATCCATAAGTGTCCACAAGTGTGTGCAGAAATTCAAAATCTCCCTTATCCTCTAGTCACTTTGGTCACAGCTCTGCCATCGAGCCTGTGACAGAGCGCTCAGATACTAGTCAGTGGACCTCACACAATCCATAAGTGTCCACAAGTGTGTGCAGAAATTCAAAATCTCCCTTATCCTCTAGTCACTTTGGTCACAGCTCTGCCATCGAGCCAGTGACAGAGCGCTCAGATACTAGTCAGTGGGCCTCACACAATCCATAAGTGTGTGCAGAAATTCAAAATCTCCCTTATCCTCTAGTCACTTTGGTCACAGCTCTGCCATCGAGCCTGTGACAGAGCGCTCAGATGCTAGTCAGTGGGCCTCACACAATCCATAAGTGTCCACAAGTGTGTGCAGAAATTCAAAATCTCCCTTATCCTCTAGTCACTTTGGTCACAGCTCTGCCATCGAGCCTGTGACAGAGCGCTCAGATACTAGTCAGTGGGCCTCACACAATTCATAAGTGTCCACAAGTGTGTGCAGAAATTCAAAATCTCCCTTATCCTCTAGTCACTTTGGTCACAGCTCTGCCATCGAGCCTGTGACAGAGCGCTCAGATACTAGTCAGTGGACCTCACACAATCCATAAGTGTCCACAAGTGTGTGCAGAAATTCAAAATCTCCCTTATCCTCTAGTCACTTTGGTCACAGCTCTGCCATCGAGCCTGTGACAGAGCGCTCAGATACTAGTCAGTGGGCCTCACACAATCCATAAGTGTCCACAAGTGTGTGCAGAAATTCAAAATCTCCCTTATCCTCTAGTCACTTTGGTCACAGCTCTGCCATCGAGCCTGTGACAGAGCGCTCAGATACTAGTCAGTGGGCCTCACACAATCCATAAGTGTCCACAAGTGTGTGCAGAAATTCAAAATCTCCCTTATCCTCTAGTCACTTTGGTCACAGCTCTGCCATCGAGCCTGTGACAGAGCGCTCAGATGCTAGTCAGTGGGCCTCACACAATCCATAAGTGTCCACAAGTGTGTGCAGAAATTCAAAATCTCCCTTATCCTCTAGTCACTTTGGTCACAGCTCTGCCATCGAGCCTGTGACAGAGCGCTCAGATACTAGTCAGTGGGCCTCACACAATCCATAAGTGTCCACAAGTGTGTGCAGAAATTCAAAATCTCCCTTATCCTCTAGTCACTTTGGTCACAGCTCTGCCATCGAGCCTGTGACAGAGCGCTCAGATACTAGTCAGTGGGCCTCACACAATCCATAAGTGTCCACAAGTGTGTGCAGAAATTCAAAATCTCCCTTATCCTCTAGTCACTTTGGTCACAGCTCTGCCATCGAGCCTGTGACAGAGCGCTCAGATACTAGTCAGTGGGCCTCACACAATCCATAAGTGTCCACAAGTGTGTGCAGAAATTCAAAATCTCCCTTATCCTCTAGTCACTTTGGTCACAGCTCTGCCATCGAGCCTGTGACAGAGCGCTCAGATACTAGTCAGTGGGCCTCACACAATCCATAAGTGTCCACAAGTGTGTGCAGAAATTCAAAATCTCCCTTATCCTCTAGTCACTTTGGTCACAGCTCTGCCATCGAGCCTGTGAGAGAGCGCTCAGATACTAGTCAGTGGGCCTCACACAATCCATAAGTGTCCACAAGTGTGTGCAGAAATTCAAAATCTCCCTTATCCTCTAGTCACTTTGGTCACAGCTCTGCCATCGAGCCTGTGACAGAGCGCTCAGATACTAGTCAGTGGGCCTCACACAATCCATAAGTGTCCACAAGTGTGTGCAGAAATTCAAAATCTCCCTTATCCTCTAGTCACTTTGGTCACAGCTCTGCCATCGAGCCTGTGACAGAGCGCTCAGATACTAGTCAGTGGGCCTCACACAATCCATAAGTGTCCACAAGTGTGTGCAGAAATTCAAAATCTCCCTTATCCTCTAGTCACTTTGGTCACAGCTCTGCCATCGAGCCTGTGACAGAGCGCTCAGATACTAGTCAGTGGGCCTCACACAATCCATAAGTGTCCACAAGTGTGTGCAGAAATTCAAAATCTCCCTTATCCTCTAGTCACTTTGGTCACAGCTCTGCCATCGAGCCTGTGACAGAGCGCTCAGATACTAGTCAGTGGGCCTCACACAATCCATAAGTGTCCACAAGTGTGTGCAGAAATTCAAAATCTCCCTTATCCTCTAGTCACTTTGGTCACAGCTCTGCCATCGAGCCTGTGACAGAGCGCTCAGATACTAGTCAGTGGGCCTCACACAATCCATGTGTCCACAAGTGTGTGCAGAAATTCAAAATTTCCCTTATCCTCTAGTCACTTTGGGCACAGCTCTGCCATCGAGCCTGTGACAGAGCGCTCAGATACTAGTCAGTGGGCCTCACACAATCCATAAGTGTCCACAAGTGTGTGCAGAAATTCAAAATCTCCCTTATCCTCTAGTCACTTTGGTCACAGCTCTGCCATCGAGCCTGTGACAGAGCGCTCAGATACTAGTCAGTGGGCCTCACACAATCCATAAGTGTCCACAAGTGTGTGCAGAAATTCAAAATCTCCCTTATCCTCTAGTCACTTTGGTCACAGCTCTGCCATCGAGCCTGTGACAGAGCGCTCAGATACTAGTCAGTGGGCCTCACACAATCCATAAGTGTCCACAAGTGTGTGCAGAAATTCAAAATCTCCCTTATCCTCTAGTCACTTTGGTCACAGCTCTGCCATCGAGCCTGTGACAGAGCGCTCAGATACTAGTCAGTGGGCCTCACACAATCCATAAGTGTCCACAAGTGTGTGCAGAAATTCAAAATCTCCCTTATCCTCTAGTCACTTTGGTCACAGCTCTGCCATCGAGCCTGTGACAGAGCGCTCAGATACTAGTCAGTGGGCCTCACACAATCCATAAGTGTCCACAAGTGTGTGCAGAAATTCAAAATCTCCCTTATCCTCTAGTCACTTTGGTCACAGCTCTGCCATCGAGCCTGTGACAGAGCGCTCAGATACTAGTCAGTGGGCCTCACACAATCCATAAGTGTCCACAAGTGTGTGCAGAAATTCAAAATCTCCCTTATCCTCTAGTCACTTTGGTCACAGCTCTGCCATCGAGCCTGTGACAGAGCGCTCAGATACTAGTCAGTGGGCCTCACACAATCCAAAAGTGTCCAGTGTCCACAAGTGTCTGCAGAAATTCAAAATCTCCCCTGTCCTATAGACACCTTGTACCTTGTTTTACATTACTATAAGGTTTGTTGGATTTTGTCTACATTTCTACCAAAAATGAGGAAGGCTGGTGGAAGAGGCCATGGAATTGGGCGGGGGTTGGCAGCTGGTAATGATGGTGTTGGTGGTGGATCTGATGGTAGTGGCAAGAGCAAAATAGGACCGAATGCAGGAGGTGTTGAGCCTGCGTCATCGTCTGGCTACATAAGGCCTCGAACGCTTAGTTTTCTAGGAGTTGGCAAACCGCTTTTAAAGCCAGAGCATCAGGAAAAAGTTTTGTCTTACATTGCTGACTCAGCCTCCAGCTCTATCACCTCCTCTTCTTCAGTTGTAAAAAGTAAAAGCACTGAGTCGTCATTGGAGGCCCATGTTCATGAACCACACCTTTCCTTGTGTCCTTCACCCCAACCAAGATTGAAGGATGACGCAGGCCATACTACTGATTACTCCATGGAGCTGTTTTCACATACCATGCCTGGATTATCAAGTGAAATGGTGAATTACCCAGGCCAAGATGAATCTGACATGGAGTGCACTGATGCACAGCCGCTGATGGATAATTCTGCTGGTACATTTACTCAGAGCACTACATTGTCCTCGCAGTGTACAGAGCCAGATTCTGACCCTGATGAGACTCAGGTGCCCCTTCCCGCACACTATACCACCATACACGGTGACACAGAGGAAGGTGCACATGACATAGAAGAGGAGGTGATGGATGACCCAGTTGTTGACCCAGATTGGCATCCATTGGGGGAAGAGGGTGCTGCTTCCAATAGCTCAGATGAGGAGCATCCACAGCAGACATCGACATCGCAACAGCTATTATCTGGCAGGCCCGGAGCACTCCAAAGACAGGTTCCAAACATCAAAAGAGTTGCTGGACAGCTTGTCCAGAGGGTCAAAAGATCACAGCGTGCTAGGCCGCAAAATGTCTGCCAAAGTAGGAAGAGTGCAGTGTGGCACTTTTTTGAACAAAATCCTCATGATCAGGCCAAGGTTATCTGTAAGAAGTGCGCAAAGACCTTTAGCCGAGGGAAAAATCTGAAAAATTTGAATACCAGTCGCATGCTTAGACATTTAACCAGCATGCACTTGCAAGCGTGGACACAACACCAAACCTCAAGTGCCACATGTGCAACTGATCACAACGAAGGTAGTCAGCAACGCTACATTGTTTCCCCCACTGTAAGCCCACCGGTTAGCACAGCAGCAAATGTTGAGGTGTCGTTGCAATGCCACAGCAGTCAGGGAATCCCACTGTTATATCAACGAAAGACTGATTCTAGGCCATCAGAAAGAACAACAACTCCATCACCATCATCAACCCTCTCTCAGTCCGCCCTGTCCACCGCTACTTCCACCATATGCAGCTCTCAAGTCCAGCTCACCCTTCCAGACACTATGAGTAGGTCAAGAAAGTACTCAGTCTCTCATCCGCGTACACTGGGTTTGAATGCCCACATTGCCAAACTAATCTCGTTTGAGATGATGCCCTTTTGGTTGGTGGAAAGCGCAGCTTTCCGCGAACTCATGGCCTATGCAGTACCACGCTATGACACCCAGTCGCCACTTCTTCTCTCGCAAAGCCATCCCAGCCCTCCACCATCATGTGAAAGACCGCATTGTCCATGCACTCAAGCAGTCAGTGAGCGGAAAGGTGCACCTCACAACTGATGCATGGTCCAGTCGGCATGGCCAGGGCCGTTACGTGTCCATCACTGCGCACTGGGTTAATGTGGTGGATGCAGGGTCCACAGGGGACAGCGGTGGTGGGACAGTGCTGCCTAGCCCACGGTATAGGAAACAGTTGGCTGTAGGCGTTCGACCCTCCTCCAGAAGCGAAAGCTCGTCCACAGAGCGCAGTCGTACGAGCACTCCATCTGCAGCTGCCACTGTTGCACACGATGTGTCCCCCTATCGAGCAGCTAGTGGAAAGCGTCAGCAGGCTGTGTTGCAGATGATTTGTTTGGGCGACAGACACACCGCCGAGGTACTGGCCGAGTACTTGAAGCGACAAACTGAGTCATGGCTGGGCAGTGTACATCTTGAGGCAGGCAAGGTAGTTAGTGATAACGGCCGTAATTTTGTGGCAGCCATAGCCCTTTCAAAACTCAGCCACATACCTTGCTTGGCTCACACCTTGAACCTGGTGGTGCAGTGCTTCCTCAAAAATTATCCGGAGTTAACAGCCCTGCTCCAGAAGGTGCGAAGACTGTGCGCGCACATCCGCCGGTCGCCTGTACACTCCGTTCGTATGCAGAAGCTGCAGCGATTGCTCCACCCTCCCAACCACCGCCTCATTATCGACATTGCAACAAGGTGGAACTCCACCCTGCACATGGTGGAGCGGCTGTGCGAGCAGAGGCAGGCCATAATGCATTTGTGGGAGGATACACGGCCAGGCACTTTGAGAGCAGACATGGAGTTGACAGGTGTGCAGTGGTCGAAGCTGAAAGACCTCTGTAAAGTCCTTCAGTGTTTTGAGGAATGCACACGGCTGGTAAGCGCAGAAGACGCCATCCTAAGCATGAGCATCCCACTTATGCGTCTGCTCATGCAAACTTTGACGCACCTTAAGGAGCAGGCGTCTGCAGCCAATGTTGATGAGGAGGAAGAGGAGGAGGGAATTCTTGATGACATTCAGCCATTGTCTGCTCAGGGACCTCTCCTGGACGAGGTGGAGGAAGAAGAGGAGGAGGAGGATGATGATGGGGATGATTACTTAGGGGAGGAGGATGCATCTCGTGGGGCAAGTGAAAATGTTGGCGTGGCAAGGTCTGGTACAGGGTTTGTGCGTGACTGGAGGGATGTGGATTTGCCAGAAAGTGCTCCTCAAACCAGCACTCGCAGTGCATCATTGACACCGGGAACATTGGCCCACATGTCAGATTATGCCTTGCGGATCCTAAAAAGGGACCCCCGCATTGCCAAAATGATGAACGATGACGACTACTGCTTGGCCAGCATCCTGGATCCATGCTATAAAGGCAAATTACAAAACATCATGCCACAGGAGAACCTTGACCTAATATTGGCTAATAAACAAGCAACTCTTGTAAATCGGTTGCTTGAGGCATTCCCAGCACACAGCAGCGGTGATGGTTCTCACACGAGCCGTACGGGCCGGGGGCAGCTTGGCAGAGGTGTTCGTGGTGCACACAGCAGAAGTGGCGTTGGAGACAGGGGTTTCATGACAATGTTGTGGACTGATTTTTCAAATACCGCTCACACAACTGGTAATACTGCATCGATGGAAAGTGACAGGAGACAGCAGTTGTCAACTATGGTTACAAACTACTTTTCCTCCCATATCGATGTTCTCCCACACAGGTCATTCCCCTTTGACTATTGGGCCGCTAAACTGGACACCTGGCCTGAATTGGCCCAATATGCCTTACAGGAGCTCGCTTGCCCAGCTGCAAGTGTGCTATCGGAAAGAGTCTTCAGTGCAGCTGGATCAATCCTGACAGAAAAAAGGACCGTCTGTCAACCCAAAATGTGGATGATCTAACCTTCATTAAAATGAACCATGCATGGGTTTCCAAGGATTTTGTCCCACCTTCCCCTGATGACACATAGGGTGACAGAAAAATGGCTTGCTTTGGTCCACCTCTTCCTGGGACTTCACCTATTTCGCCTTTTGCATCAGCTGAATGTCCAACATCAACATATGCCACTTTCTAAAACTCCCTAACTGTGCTGCCTCCCCCCCCATGGCCGGGGTCACCACCTAGCGCACGACACCGTGCGAGTGCCGTTGCCCTGGACAGGTGGGTAGGCCGACTCTTGGGCGCGGGCACTGGCACAGGGTCCCTCATAGTGCAATCAAGTGTCTCTGACGGTGGTGGCGCACACCCGCCGTCAGACACACCGCTGTACTATGAGGGGCCCAGTGCCAGTACCGACGCCCACGAGTGGGCCCCCCTTGCTTGGGCAGGGCCCCAGCATTTGCAATCTTTACCTCTCCCTGCTCCTCCGCTGTGTAATCTGGGCCGTCAAATCCATACTGTGCCTGACACCGTCTGAGCCTGCCTCCTGATGTATAGACATATATTTTGAATGTGTACGCTATCCATACATGTTATCTGGGGATACGGTACCCTTTCTAACCTTTGTGCAATCACGTGCAATCCATACTGGGCCTAACACCGTCTGAGTAGAAATGCAAAATGGGCTCCTTCGGCTTCATCTGCCTTGGGCACCCAAAATACTTTGTTTCGGCCCTGGTAACGGATAAAGAAAAATCCTACATGACCTATCAGTGTTCTACGATTTGGGTTGAGGACACTTATTGTATGTGGGCTGGTGAATTTTGTGTGCCAGGGCTGCTTTTTAGTCCCAACTCGGCCCTGAATCCCCTCGTGTATCTGAATGGGAGGAAGAGTGTGAACTTGTGCTAATTGTGCAGTCACACTTTGTCATCTCTGCGCCGTACTGTCTTCCAGCGCAGGGTTAAATTGCTCTGACTTCATATCTGGCTTCATGGCTTGATCATAGATGCTGGATCCTGATCCCCCAACAAAATCTCACCAACCGAAGATTGTGAAAGAAACACAAACAACATTTTTATTGGATGTTAAATTGACCGAATTTTATTCCAAATCTCATCATTATTATTTCTTTCAGTGTCTGAAATTTAGAATCAGCCAATTACTATGAAAGAGACACTGAAAATGGCAGAACCCCCGACTCACAAAGAATCGTCCTTCAGCACTCAGGAGAGGAAAAACCCCCTGTGGTGGAAACCTCTAGGGAACCATGGCTGCAGGACTGCCCTTCCCTTGGGCTTAGAAGGTTAGTGCCAACATGTAACAGCAAATTGTACCTGAATTTGTACATTGTGTCATATTTGTTTTGGAGAAGCCTAATGCGACCTCTCCAGGCCGTACACATAAAGTGAAGGCGGCGAGTACCGGACGTGAGGGAGATCTGGCTGCAACATCTATCACCCCATTGATCTGGCTGGCTAGGTGGTATGGCTGATCTGGCTGGCTAGGCGCTATGGCTGATCTGGCTGGCTAGGCGGTGTCCCCTTCCTCCCATTGTGGAGTGATGAAGCTCCAGGTCTCCAGACACATCAAGTATGGTTCCGTCTACGGCTGAATGACTTGTGGTTCTGGAATCTTCTCCTGCATCATAGATGCATGTGTTTATGACATCAGAGCAGTTGCCATAGTTATCACAGGTGTTTTATACTGTGGTTTCATTGGCTAGAAAGTCCCTCTCAGTGTTCCAAAGAATTAACCCTTGAATGACTGGTATTGTGCCTTTCTCCAGAAGCCTGTAAAATAAACTTGTCACTAGACAGGACCATTATCATTATTATATTTTAAAGTTGCCCCAACCAAAGTCTAATAAGTGAGCGCATCTAGAGTTGATGTGTAACA
Organism: Dendrobates tinctorius; assembly: GCF_039654945.1. NCBI lineage: Eukaryota > Metazoa > Chordata > Amphibia > Anura > Dendrobatidae > Dendrobates > Dendrobates tinctorius. The sequence continues at coordinate 414,944 of NW_027362066.1, read as the reverse complement.
AGCGCAATCATTCCATTAAGCCCTACTAAATGCATAAATGCACAATATGAGAACAGAGCAGTCTCATAGAAAATTAATGATACCAAGGTAAATGCAGTTAGATATGGGATGCTATATAGGGGCTCATACTGTATATAGGAGGCTATATGGGGACTCACACTGTATATAGGAGGCAAACACTGTATTCAGGAGGCTATATGTGGGCTCATACTGTATATAGGAAGCGATTTGCAGGCTCATACTGTTTATAGGAAGCGATGTGCAGGCTCATACTGTACATAGGAGGCTGTGTGGATGCTCATACTGTTTATAGGAAGCAATGCGCAGGCTCATACTGTACATAGGAGGCTATATGTGGATGCTCATACTGTATATAGGAGGCTATATGCGGCCTCATACTGTATATAGGAAGCGAAGTACAGGCTCATACTGTATATAGGAGGCTATATACTGTATATAGGAAGTGATGTATAGGCTCATACTGTATATAGGAGGCTATGTGCAGGCTCATACTGTATATAGGAAGCAATGTGCAGGCTCATACTGTATATAGGAGGCAAAAACTGTATTCAGGAGGCTATATGTGGGTGCTCATACTGTATATAGGAGGCTATATGCAGCCTCATACTGTATATAGGAAGCGATGTGCAGGCTCATACCGTACATAGGAGGCTATATGTGGCCTCATACTGTATATAGGAAGCGATGTGCAGGCTCATACTGTATATAGGAGGCTATGTGGGCTCATATTGTATATAGGAAGCAATGTGCAGGCTCATACTGTATATAGGAGACTATATGCGGCCTCATACTGTATATAGAAGGCTATATGCGGCCTCATACTGTATACAGGAGGCTATGTGGGCTCATACTGTATATAGGAGGCTATATGCAGCCTCATACTGTATATAGGAAGCAATGTGCAGGCTCATACTGTATATAGGAGGCTATGTGCAGGCTCACACTGTATATAGGAGGTAAACACTGCATTCAGGTGGCTATATGTGGGTGCTCATACTGTATATAGGAGGCTATATGCGGCCTCATACTGTATATAGGAAGCAAAGTACAGGCTGATACTGTATATAGGAGGCTATATGCGGCCTCATACTGTATATAGGAGGCTATATGCAGCATCATATTGTATATAGGAGGCTATATGTGGGTGCTCATACTGTATATAGGAGGCTATATGTGGCCTCATACTGTATATAGGAAGCGATGTGCAGGCTCATACTGTATATAGAAGGCTATATGGGGACTCACACTGTATATAGGAGGCAAATACTGTATTCAGGAGGCTGTATGTGGGCTCATACTATATATAGAAAGCGATTTGCAGGCTCATACTGTTTATAGGAAGCAATGTGCAGGCTCATACTGTTTATAGGAAGCGATGTGCAGGCTTATACTGTACATAGGAGGCTATGTGGATGCTCATACTGTTTATAGGAAGCAATGCGCAGGCTCATACTGTACATAGGAGGCTATATGTGGGTGCTCATACTGTATATAGGAAGCTATATGCGGCCTCATACTGTATATAGAAAGTGATGTACAGGCTCATACTGTATATAGGAGGCTATGTGCAGGCTCATACTGTATATAGGAAGCAATGTGCAGGCTCATACTGTATATAGGAGGCAAAAACTGTATTCAGGAGGCTATATGTGGGTGCTCATACTGTATATAGGAGACTATATGCAGCCTCATACTGTATATAGGAAGCGATGTGCAGGCTCATACCGTACATAGGAGGCTATATGTGGCTTCATACTGTATATAGGAAGCGATGTGCAGGCTCATACTGTATATAAGAGGCTATGTGGGCTCATATTGTATATAGAAGCAATATGCAGGCTCATACTGTATATAGGAGACTATATGCGGCCTCATACTGTATATAGATGGCTATATGCGGCCTCATACTGTATATAGGAATCGATGTACATGCTCATTCTGTATATAGGAGGCTATGTGGGCTCATATTGTATATAGAAGCAATATGCAGGCTCATACTGTATACAGGAGGCTATGTGGGCTCATACTGTATATAGGAGGCTATATGCAGCCTCATACTGTATATAGGAATCAATGTACAGGCTCATACTGTACATAGGATAAAGTACAAATATATCCCAAATACTGGAAAAAATTCTTCAAAGGCTCAACTCACTGGAAATAATAGTAGCAAAAAAAATCTCATAAATGAGCTATTAAGCATCACAAGAGATCAAAATTGGAGTTTTTCAAGCTAAATAATTTATTTAGAATAATTAACAGAGCATAAATGCTAAATGCAAGTTACAGCAGACATAAACACAATATAATTAAACCAGCACCTTGACAGTTAATAAAGTTTTTATCTGTATAAAACATGTAGTTTCTTTGCTTTCCTTTCACAAATAGAATGCATAGTAAACAGCAAACTCCCCATTTACATAATATGTATGCCCAGATAAGGTTTTGCATACAATAAGTGCCCAGAGTAAACTGCTCAATATAAAGTGCACAAGTGCCTTGTATCAAATAAGCCTGGTAGGCGTTAAGTGTACACAGAGTAAAAACTGTCTATACAAATTCCAGAGTAAGATACAAGGACTGCATTAGAAAGTAACAACTTACATGTGTAGTGTATGTCGCTGTAAAACCTGCCGCCCCTACGCGCGTTACGCCGCAGCTTCCTCAGGAGGCGTGGTTTACAAGTGCCCCGGATCTAGTTTATATAGTGCGGTCAACCAATAAACCGCTTTCCCTAATAAAGCTTGTAAAATTCAGGACCTGAGCTGTAGTGTCCACAATGACGTCAATAGTATCCAGTTCTAAACGTCCACAGCATTATCGGCGCATGCGCTGTTGAGTCCCCACTATGAACAGGGAGTCTATGATCAGCGCTCATCAGCATGAAAGCGGCTCAAGCTGCAAAACAGCCAGAGACCGCCGCATACCAGACTGAGCACGTCAGACGGCTCCTAGGGAGGACAGAACTGGGCATGCGCTCAAGTGAGGACAAGAAAATAAAATAATTATGAAGAATAATAATCACTACTTAAAGTGATAGCAAGTGTTGAAAGTGAGGGGATAAAACATAATGATGCTGAAATAATTATAGCGGTGTGTATGAACCATTAAAGTGAATATGCCTGACATAGAGTACAAAGGCACACACATATGTGTCAATTATAAGCACACTATGCAAGCAATAAAAAATTTTTTTAACAATTAGCATAATGTGTATGCAGGCTATATGAAAGTGTATGTGCATCATATAACTATAACAACTATATATCATGTCTCTGTTAAAAAACAAATGTACATAAAAATAACACATGGCATTCAATACATACATCAAATGTCATATATCATAAAGTAATTATACACACAATTATGTATAATGCATAATACATAGCAAAAATACACAAAGAAAATTGTGAAAAAAATAAAAAATGAGTGAAAAAAATATATATAAAAATAAAACAAATAAAAATGTAAATGAAATAAAGAAATAAAAAAAGAAAAAATGAATAAAAATGTGAACAAATAATATGAAATATTGAAGACCCAATGGGTACGAAAAGAGCCGTAGATTTCTTGTGAGAGGAGTGTTTCTTCATAAAATCTTGAAATGCCCTCAACAATGAATTCCATGCCAGATCTTATATATTGCGATGCGAAGATAGAGAACTGGAGTATAAGCACAGGAAAAAATAATTAAAAACAAAAAACTAAAACCAAGACTAAAAAGATACCCATACGATTTTTACAGAAAGGACCCAAAACCATTACTCTCATTCAATCATTTTTTTTTTGCTACTGTATATAGGAGGCTATGTGCAGGCTCATACTGTATATAGGAAGCAATGTGCAGGCTCATACTGTATATAGGAGGTAAACACTGCATTCAGGAGGCTATATGTGGGTGCTCATACTGTATATAGGAGGCTATATGCGGCCTCATACTGTATATAGGAAGCGAAGTACAGGCTTATACTGTATATAGGAGGCTATATGCGGCCTCATACTGTATAAAGGAAGCGATGTGCAGGCTCATACTGTATATAGGAGACTATGTGCAGACTCATACTGTATATAGGAAGCGCTGTGCCGGCTCATACTGTATATAAGAGGCTATATGCGGCCTCATACTGTATATAGGAAGCAATGTGCAGGCTCATACTGTATATAGGAGACTATGTGCAGACTCATACTGTATATAGGAAGCAATGTGCAGGCTCATACTGTATATAGGAGGCAATTCAAAAGCAGGAAATATCCAGCTACAGATCCAGGGAAAAATTGTTAAAAACAAAAAATGAAGGATAGCGATAAAGTGACGCCTGTGTAAAAGGTTTTGTAACTGCTGCGACTCTAGATACCAACCACAAGGAAATCGAAAGGATTATAAATATTTGTGATAGACTCGCGCTGAAAAAACCAAGATGTGGGAGAAAAGCTAGTCACTTATTAATGAGACAAATAGAAGAATGTTTAATAGGTAAAACCTGACAAGAATAAACAATAAACTGCAGTTAGCCCAATTGTGGGGATAAATAGCTGAGAAATAAATAGTGATTAGTATATCTTAATGAATATATTGCAACTCGCTCAGTACAAAGCTGTGAAAAAAATGGTAGTTAATGGAAATAGTAAGTATTGCACTCAAACAGTTGATTAACCAAGGAGAGATGGCATGTACCCGAATAGAATTCTCCTAGAAGTAAAGGGTTAATATGTACATAGAACACAATTGGGTGAAAATATTAAATGGTCAGAAGCAATATGTCCCGGACCTGAAGAAAGAAGCTGAGTTTTCCGAAACGCGTTGGTTTCGGCCCTTTTTGCCACCCGTACCTCCATCTAGCAGCAGTTACACGGCACCAAGTGATCCACCGCGTCACACAGGTCCTGCTCCTACTGCACATCTGCCGGGACGCAGCTATCGACCAGAGTGACCGGATCCCTGCCGACAGCTGGAGCGCAGGAGCGCTGGTCTCACACTACACCTCGGCATATCGCCGCATCTCCCAGGTCCGACCTTTACTGCACCAGCCAGAACGCAGTCACCGGATTCTACGCAGACCATCGGAGGTATTGTGAGTAGCAACACTCACATACAACTATATATGGTGAAATCACCTTGTACTGTTCAGCGCGCTATTTCACAGGGCACGAGCCCTCCACTCATTGGAGAAAGTACTTGGTGTATCCGTCATCGGCCGGGGCAGCTCTCCCCACGGCTATAGACATTGGACTATTTTATGAATGCAGGTTTATACCAAGCATTAACTATGGACTAAGGATATAATCACACTCTTTATGCCGGGACATATTGCTCATGACCATTTAATATTTTCACCCAATTGTGTGTTCTATGTACCAATTAACCCTTTACTTCCTGCCGCTCTTATTTGCAGCCTCTAGGAGAATTCTATTCGGGTACATGCCATCACTCTTGGTTAATCAACTGGTTGAGTGCAAAACTTAATGGAAATAGTAACTACCATCTTTTTTTCACAGCTTTGTACTGGGCGAATTGCAATATATTTATTAAGATATACTAATCACTATTTATTTCTCAGCTATTTATCCCCACGATTGGGCTAACTGCAAATTATTGTTTATTCTTGTCAGGTTTTACCTATTACCATATATACTCGAGTATAAGCCGACCCGAGTATAAGCCGAGGCACCAACTTTTGCCACGAAAAACTAGGTAAACTTATTGACTTGAGTATAAGCCGGGTGTGCATTGACCACTCATCCCTACCGTGGTATGCATGTTTCCCCCGTCCCTGTCATTGTATGCATAGCTCCTTATCCCCTATCTTTGTATGTATGATTCCTGTTAAGAAAAAAAACATCCTATTTACCTGCCTGCGCGCCGCCGGTGGCACTGCATCTTGTTCCGGCCATATAACACGGATAATTCTTGGTAATGACAGGGAATATTTAGAACATTCATTACTGTGCACTTTATACACATTATACATTCCTGCAGCTCAGTGGCATAGCAACTGTTTGTGGCGCCCGGGGCGGTCGAAAAATTTGCCGCCCCTTTGGTCGTTGATAGAGTTGAGCGACTTTTGGTTTTTTAGGGTCGAGTTTCGTTTCGTGAAACCCGACTTTTCCAAAAGTCGGGTCGAGCAAGATCGTCCGATTATAGGGAAAAGTCGGGGTCGTCCCGAAACACGAAACCCAATGTAAGTCAATGGGGAATAAAAGTCGGCAGTGAGAGGAGGACAGGAAACACACCTACAGTGCCCATTTGAATGCCAAAAGCATTAATTCTTCTTACTTAAGCTTGTCAACCTTAATTAACTTCATAATACAAGTTACGCTCTGAAAAATGGGGGTTATTTGGCTAAAGTTGTGGGGGGGGGCTGGCTCCAGATTTTCATGTGCCCTGGGCGAAAGAGCGCCCCTTTAACACATACCAAAACTCATCATGCTCCGATACGGCAGAGAAATAGCGGTATAGTACAATGAAAAATACTTCACTTTTTACATCTCATGACGAGGCCCATCTATTTCTCCATACAGAATCATTGGTCCCATATAATGTTTGAAACAGTATATGATGAGCTCCACATAATGCTACAGTATATGTTGGTCCCCATGGATGAAGCTCCACTGTCTTATGGGCCCAAATAATGCTCCAAACATAATGGGCCCCATTTCTAATGCTCTAGTGTATAATGGGCCCTGTAAATGCTGCTCCAGTGTCTGATGTCCACCTTTGGAATGTTCCAGTGTATGGTGGGCCCCATCTATCATTCTCCAGAGTATAGTGCTCCCCAAAAATTGCTGTCCCAACATTGAAAACAATCAAATAAGTCTCCTCGCTAGGGAATCCCTGTACTAGTCTGGACTCCTCGTCGTCCCCATCTTCCATCTCACTGCACAGTATTTCAACCTTGCAAGTGCTGTGATCCTGAGCAAGCAGGGGGGGCCCACTCGTGGGCGACGGCACTGGCACAGGGCCCCTGATAGTACGGTGGTGTGTCTGATGGCGGGTGGGCCGAACCTGCACTTTCATCTGCAGCTTCCTCTTTGTCACCGTGTAAGATGGAACTGTATATGGGAAGAGTAACCTGAGTTTCATCAGGGTCAGATTCAGGCCGTGTAGCGTGCGAGGGGAATGTAGTGGTCTGGGTCAATGTACCAGCAGATTCATCGAGCAGTGGCTGGGCATCAGTGCACTTATGTCGCCCCCAGGAGTACGGTCGCCACAGTGGCATTACCTTCCTCCTAGGGAGTGTGATGTCATGCTTGGGAGCAACGAAGGATCTCTCTAGTAGGTTAACTGATTGGGCGGCGTTATTCCCACGAGTCATGACCCTCCAAACAGCGTTCATGAAGGCAAAGTGTTTGTTTTACGTGGGCAGTATGGTTGCAAAGCTGAACCTTAAAGGAATGTCCAGAAGGGCACCAGCAGGAGTGGAGCCTACGGTTAAATTCGACTCCACCTGGGAAACCTCAACCATGCCAGCTACAGAACAGATGCACACATTGCAAGCTTAATTCCGTTAACGAACGAGACTCCGTCATGCCCCGCGGTCCGAGTCCGGCTTACTAGAGGGACACGTGAGGCTCTGGCACATGAGATTGGCCAATAACTGGTGTGTCATGCCCTTACATGTCCGTGGCTGCATGTGCGCTACACTGAAAAGGCCAGCGTTTGTCGCTTACAGGTGCAGATAACCCGCTGAACAACGTTAGTGATGGGGATCACTGATTACAATTATTACCCGCGAACGATGATTTCCCAGTAAGTGCAGGTCAACCGCAGTTCCGGAACTAGGCCTAACCGTCATTCCTGAAAAAATTAAAAACTTATGTGTGCAAACCACAGGTGCTGTAGCTTGCTTAACAGCTCGCCAGCCGTTCTCACGCCCAGTATGGATTACACGTGATTGCACAAAGGTGAGAAAGGGTACCGTATCCCCAGATAACATGTATGGATAGCGTACACATTCAAAATATATGTCTATACATCAGGAGGCAGGCTCAGACGGTGTTAGGCCCAGTATGGATTGCACGTGATTGCACAAAGGTTAGAAAGGGTACCGTATCCCCGGATAACATGTATGGATAGCGTACACATTCAAAATATATGTCTATATATCAGGAGGCAGGCTCTCTGGAGCTAGAGCCCGGACAGCAGGACAGGGCATAGCTACATCTTAACCATCATCTTTCAGTTCAATCAATTTGTAGTGGCAGTCCCAGTGAAGGATTTGACAGACCAGACTACACAGCGGAGGAGCAGGGAGAGGTAAACATTGCAATTGCTGGGGCCCTGCCCAAGCAAGGGGGGCACACTCACGGGCGTCGGTACTGGCCCTGGGCCCCTCATAGTATGGCGGTGTGTCTGACGGCGGGTGTGCACCACCACCGTCAGAGACACTTGATTGCACTATGAGGGACCCTGTGCCAGTGCCCGCGCCCAAGAGTCGGCCCACCCACCTGTCCAGGGCAACGGCACTTGCACGGTTTCAGGTGCTAGGTGGTGACCCCGGCCATTGGGGGGGCAGCCCAGTTAGGGAGGTTTACAAAGTGGCATATGTTGATGTGGGACATTCAGCTGCTGCAAAAGGCGAAATAGATCAAGTTCGCGGAATAGGAGGATAACCAAAGCAAGCCATTTTTCTGGCAACCTATGTGTCATCAAGGGAAGGTGGGACAAAATCCTTGGAAACCCATGCATGGTTCATTTTAATGAAGGTTAGATCATCCACATTTTGGGTTGACAGACGGGTCCTTTTTTCTGTCAGGATTGATCCAGCTGCACTGAAGACTCTTTCCGATAGCACACTTGCAGCTGGGCAAGCGAGCTCCTGTAAGGCATATTGTGCCAATTCAGGCCAGGTGTCCAGTTTAGCGGCCCAATAGTCAAAGGGGAATGACCTGTGTGGGAGAACATCGATATGGGAGGAAAAGTAGTTTGTAACCATAGTTGACAACTGCTGTCTCCTGTCACTTTCCATCGATGCAGTATTACCAGTTGTGTGAGTGGTACTTGAAAAATCAGTCCACAACATTGTCATGAAACCCCTGTCTCCAACGCCACTTCTGCTGTGTGCACCACGAACACCTCTGCCAAGCTGCCCCCGGCCCGTACGGCTCGTGTGAGAAACATCACCGCTGCTGTGTGCTGGGAATGCCTCAAGCAACCGATTTACCAGAGTTGCTTGTTTATTAGCCAATATTAGGTCAAGGTTCTCCTGTGGCATGATGTTTTGTAATTTGCCTTTATAGCGTGGATCCAGGATGCTGGCCAACCAGTAGTCGTCATTGTTCATCATTTTGGCAATGCGGGGGTCCCTTTTTAGGATTTAGGTAAATGCTTGTTTATTAGCCAATATTAGGTCAAGGTTCTCCTGTGGCATGATGTTTTGTAATTTGCCTTTATAGCGTGGATCCAGGATGCTGGCCAACCAGTAGTCGTCATTGTTCATCATTTTGGCAATGCGGGGGTCCCTTTTTAGGATCTGCAAGGCATAATCTGACATGTGGGCCAATGTTCCCGGTGTCAATGATGCACTGCGAGTGCTGGTTGGATGAGCACTTTCTCGCAAATCCACATCCCTCCAGTCACGCACAAACCCTGTACCAGACCTTACCACGCCAACATTTTCACTTGCCCCACGAGATGCATCCTCCTCCCCTAAGTAATCATCCCCATCATCATCCTCCTCCTCCTCTTCTTCCTCCACCTCGTCCAGGAGAGGTCCCTGAGCAGACAATGGCTGAATGTCATCAAGGATTCCCTCCTCGTCAACATTGGCTGCAGACGCCTGCTCCTTAAGGTGCGTCAAAGTTTGCATGAGCAGACGCATAAGTGGGATGCTCATGCTTAGGATGGCGTCGTCTGCGCTTACCAGCCGTGTGCATTCCTCAAAACACTGAAGGACTTTACAGAGGTCTTTTAGCTTCGACCACTGCACACCTGTCAACTCCATGTCTGCTCTCAAAGTGCCTGGCCGTGTATCCTCCCACAAATGAATTATGGCCTGCCTCTGCTCGCACAGCCGCTCAACCATGTGCAGGGTGGAGTTACACCTTGTTGCAATGTCGATAATGAGGCGGTGGTTGGGAAGGTGGAGCAATCACTGCAGATTCTGCATACGAATGGAGTGTACAGGCGACCGGCGGATGTGCGCGCACAGTCTTCGCACCTTCTGGAGCAGGGCTGTTAACTCCGGATAATTATTGAGGAAGCACTGCACCACCAGGTTCAAGGTGTGAGCCAAGCAAGGTATGTGGCTGAGTATTGAAAGGGCTATGGCTGCCACAAAATTACGGCCGTTATCACTAACTACCTTGCCTGCCTCAAGATGTACACTGCCCAGCCATGACTCAGTTTGTCGCTGGAAGTACTCGGCGAGCACCTCGGCGGTGTGTCTGTCGCCCAAACACATCATCTGTAACACAGCCTGCTGACGCTTTCCACTAGCTGCTCGATAGGGGGACACCTCGTATGCAACATTGGCAGCTGCAGATGGAGTGCTCGTACGACTGCGCTTTGTGGACGAGCTTTCGCTTCTGGAGGAGGAGGAGGAGGATCGAACGCCTACAGCCAACTGTTTCCTATACCGTGGGCTAGGCAGCACTGTCCCACCACCGCTGTCCCCTGTAGATCCTGCATCCACTTCATTAACCCAGTGCGCAGTGATGGACACGTAACGGCCCTGGCCATGCCGACTGGACCATGCATCAGTTGTGAGGTGCACCTTGCCACTCATTGACTGCTTGAGTGCATGGACAATGCGGTCTTTCACATGATGGTGGAGGGCTGGGATGGCTTTGCGAGAGAAGAAGTGGTGACTGGGTAGGTCATAGCGTGGTACTGCATAGGCCATGAGTTCGCGGAAAGCTGCGCTTTCCACCAACCGATAGGGCATCATCTCAAATGAGATTAGTTTGGCAATGTGGGCGTTCAAACCCAGTGTACGCGGATGAGAGACTGAGTACTTTCTTGACCTACTCATAGTGTCTGGGAGGGTGAGCTGGACTTGAGAGCTGCATATGGTGGAAGTAGCGGTGGACAGGGCGAACTGAGAGAGGGTTGATGATGGTGATGGAGTTGGTGTTCTTTCTGATGGCCTAGATTCAGTCTTGGTAGAATCATGCAGGACTGAAATTTTTGATGTTTTTCTACTCCTCTCATGAGCCCAAACAAGTCTCTAAAAGCATGAGTTTGCAACTACTTTACTTTTGGAGAAAATTCAAAACATTCATTATTCAATAGGGCCCAAACTATCAAAAACCAGCGGTTTCAATGAACACACATTTCTTGGTAGAATCATGCAGGACTGAAATTTTTGATGTTTTTCTACTCCTCTCATGAGCCCAAACAAGTCTCTAAAAGCATGAGTTTGCAACTACTTTACTTTTGGAGAAAATTCAAAACATTCACTATTCAATAGAGCCCAATAGCAAAAATCAGGTTTTGAATGAAGAATCACATTTCTTGGTAAAATCATGCAGGATTGAAATTTTTGATGGTTTTTTACTCCTCTCAACAGCCCAAACAAGTTTCTAAAAGGATGAGTTTGCAACTACTTTACTTTTGGAGAAAATTCAAAACATTCATTATTCAATAGGGCCCAAAATATCAAAAACCAGCGGTTTGAATGAACACACATTTCTTGGTAGAATCATGCAGGACTGAAATTTTTGATGTTTTTCTACTCCTCTCATGAGCCCAAACAAGTCTCTAAAAGCATGAGTTTGCAACTACTTTACTTTTGGAGAAAATTCAAAACATTCACTATTCAATAGAGCCCAATAGCAAAAATCAGGTTTTGAATGAAGAATCACATTTCTTGGTAAAATCATGCAGGATTGAAATTTTTGATGGTTTTTTACTCCTCTCAACAGCCCAAACAAGTTTCTAAAAGGATGAGTTTGCAACTACTTTACTTTTGGAGAAAATTCAAAACATTCATTATTCAATAGGGCCCAAACTATCAAAAACCAGCGGTTTCAATGAACACACATTTCTTGGTAGAATCATGCAGGACTGAAATTTTTGATGTTTTTCTACTCCTCTCATGAGCCCAAACAAGTCTCTAAAAGCATGAGTTTGCAACTACTTTACTTTTGGAGAAAATTCAAAACATTCATTACTCAAAAGAGCCCAATAGCAAAAACCAGCGTTTTGAATGAAGAATCACATTTCTTGGTAGAATCATGCAGGATTGAAATTTTTGATGGATTTTTACTCCTCTCAACAGCCCAAACAAGTTTCTAAAAGGATGAGTTTGCAACTACTTTACTTTTGGAGAAAATTCAAAACATTCATTATTCAATAGAGCCCAATAGCAAAAACCAGCGTTTTGAATGAAGAATCACATTTCTTGGTAAAATCATGCAGGATTGAAATTTTTGATGGTTTTTTACTCCTCTCAACAGCCCAAACAAGTTTCTAAAAGCATGAGTTTGCAACTACTTTACTTTTGGAGAAAATTCAAAACATTCATTATTCAATAGGGCCCAAACTATCAAAAACCAGCGGTTTCAATTAACACACATTTCTTGGTAGAATCATGCAGGACTGAAATTTTTGATGTTTTTCTACTCCTCTCATGAGCCCAAACAAGTCTCTAAAAGCATGAGTTTGCAACTACTTTACTTTTGGAGAAAATTCAAAACATTCATTATTCAATAGAGCCCAATAGCAAAAATCAGGTTTTGAATGAAGAATCACATTTCTTGGTAGAATCATGCAGGATTGAAATTTTTGATGGTTTTTTACTCCTCTCAACAGCCCAAACAAGTTTCTAAAAGGATGAGTTTGCAACTACTTTACTTTTGGAGAAAATTCAAAACATTCATTATTCAATAGGGCCCAAACTATCAAAAACCAGCGGTTTGAATGAACACACATTTCTTGGTAGAATCACGCAGGACTGAAATTTTTGATGTTTTTCTACTCCTCTCATGAGCCCAAACAAGTCTCTAAAAGCATGAGTTTGCAACTACTTTACTTTTGGAGAAAATTCAAAACATTCACTATTCAATAGAGCCCAATAGCAAAAATCAGGTTTTGAATGAAGAATCACATTTCTTGGTAAAATCATGCAGGATTGAAATTTTTGATGGTTTTTTACTCCTCTCAACAGCCCAAACAAGTTTCTAAAAGGATGAGTTTGCAACTACTTTACTTTTGGAGAAAATTCAAAACATTCATTATTCAATAGGGCCCAAACTATCAAAAACCAGCGGTTTCAATGAACACACATTTCTTGGTAGAATCGTGCAGGACTGAAATTTTTGATGTTTTTCTACTCCTCTCATGAGCCCAAACAAGTCTCTAAAAGGATGAGTTAGCAACTACTTTACTTTTGGACAAAATTCAAAACATTCATTATTCAATAGAGCCCAATAGCAAAAACCAGCGTTTTGAATGAAGAATCACATTTCTTGGTAGAATCATGCAGGATTGAAATTTTTGATGGTTTTTTACTCCTATCAACAGCCCAAACAAGTTTCTAAAAGGATGAGTTTGCAACTACTTTACTTTTGGAGAAAATTCAAAACATTCATTATTCAATAGGGCCCAAAATATCAAAAAACAGCGGTTTGAATGAACACACATTTCTTGGTAGAATCGTGCAGGACTGAAATTTTTGATGTTTTTCTACTCCTCTCATGAGCCCAAACAAGTCTCTAAAAGGATGAGTTTGCAACTACTTTACTTTTGGAGAAAATTCAAAACATTCATTATTCAATAGAGCCCAATAGCAAAAACCAGCGTTTTGAATGAAGAATCACATTTCTTGGTAGAATCATGCAGGATTGAAATTTTTGATGGTTTTTTACTCCTCTCAACAGCCCAAACAAGTTTCTAAAAGGATGAGTTTGCAACTACTTTACTTTTGGAGAAAATTCAAAACATTCATTATTCAATAGGGCCCAAACTATCAAAAACCAGCGGTTTGAATGAACACACATTTCTTGGTAGAATCATGCAGGACTGAAATTTTTGATGTTTTTCTACTCCTCTCATGAGCCCAAACAAGTCTCTAAAAGCATGAGTTTGCAACTACTTTACTTTTGGAGAAAATTCAAAACATTCACTATTCAATAGAGCCCAATAGCAAAAATCAGGTTTTGAATGAAGAATCACATTTCTTGGTAAAATCATGCAGGATTGAAATTTTTGATGGTTTTTTACTCCTCTCAACAGCCCAAACAAGTTTCTAAAAGGATGAGTTTGCAACTACTTTACTTTTGGAGAAAATTCAAAACATTCATTATTCAATAGGGCCCAAACTATCAAAAACCAGCGGTTTCAATGAACACACATTTCTTGGTAGAATCGTGCAGGACTGAAATTTTTGATGTTTTTCTACTCCTCTCATGAGCCCAAACAAGTCTCTAAAAGGATGAGTTTGCAACTACTTTACTTTTGGAGAAAATTCAAAACATTCATTATTCAATAGAGCCCAATAGCAAAAACCAGCGTTTTGAATGAAGAATCACATTTCTTGGTAGAATCATGCAGGATTGAAATTTTTGATGGTTTTTTACTCCTCTCAACAGCCCAAACAAGTTTCTAAAAGGATGAGTTTGCAACTACTTTACTTTTGGAGAAAATTCAAAACATTCATTATTCAATAGGGCCCAAAATATCAAAAAACAGCGGTTTGAATGAACACACATTTCTTGGTAGAATCGTGCAGGAGTGAAATTTTTGATGTTTTTCTACTCCTCTCATGAGCCCAAACAAGTCTCTAAAAGGATGAGTTTGCAACTACTTTACTTTTGGAGAAAATTCAAAACATTCATTATTCAATAGAGCCCAATAGCAAAAACCAGCGTTTTGAATGAAGAATCACATTTCTTGGTAGAATCATGCAGGATTGAAATTTTTGATGGTTTTTTACTCCTCTCAACAGCCCAAACAAGTTTCTAAAAGGATGAGTTTGCAACTACTTTACTTTTGGAGAAAATTCAAAACATTCATTATTCAATAGGGCCCAAACTATCAAAAACCAGCGGTTTGAATGAACACACATTTCTTGGTAGAATCATGCAGGACTGAAATTTTTGATGTTTTTCTACTCCTCTCATGAGCCCAAACAAGTCTCTAAAAGCATGAGTTTGCAACTACTTTACTTTTGGAGAAAATTCAAAACATTCATTACTCAAAAGAGCCCAATAGCAAAAACCAGCGTTTTGAATGAAGAATCACATTTCTTGGTAGAATCATGCAGGATTGAAATTTTTGATGGTTTTTTACTCCTCTCAACAGCCCAAACAAGTTTCTAAAAGGATGAGTTTGCAACTACTTTACTTTTGGAGAAAATTCAAAACATTCATTATTCAATAGGGCCCAAACTATCAAAAACCAGCGGTTTCAATGAACACACATTTCTTGGTAGAATCATGCAGGACTGAAATTTTTGATGTTTTTCTACTCCTCTCATGAGCCCAAACAAGTCTCTAAAAGCATGAGTTTGCAACTACTTTACTTTTGGAGAAAATTCAAAACATTCATTATTCAATAGAGCCCAATAGCAAAAATCAGGTTTTGAATGAAGAATCACATTTCTTGGTAGAATCATGCAGGATTGAAATTTTTGATGGTTTTTTTACTCCTCTCAACAGCCCAAACAAGTTTCTAAAAGGATGAGTTTGCAACTACTTTACTTTTGGAGAAAATTCAAAACATTCATTATTCAATAGGGCCCAAACTATCAAAAACCAGCGGTTTCAATGAACACACATTTCTTGGTAGAATCATGCAGGACTGAAATTTTTGATGTTTTTCTACTCCTCTCATGAGCCCAAACAAGTCTCTAAAAGCATGAGTTTGCAACTACTTTACTTTTGGAGAAAATTCAAAACATTCACTATTCAATAGAGCCCAATAGCAAAAATCAGGTTTTGAATGAAGAATCACATTTCTTGGTAAAATCATGCAGGATTGAAATTTCTGATGGTTTTTTACTCCTCTCAACAGCCCAAACAAGTTTCTAAAAGGATGAGTTTGCAACTACTTTACTTTTGGAGAAAATTCAAAACATTCATTATTCAATAGGGCCCAAACTATCAAAAACCAGCGGTTTCAATGAACACACATTTCTTGGTAGAATCATGCAGGACTGAAATTTTTGATGTTTTTCTACTCCTCTCATGAGCCCAAACAAGTCTCTAAAAGCATGAGTTTGCAACTACTTTACTTTTGGAGAAAATTCAAAACATTCATTACTCAAAAGAGCCCAATAGCAAAAACCAGCGTTTTGAATGAAGAATCACATTTCTTGGTAGAATCATGCAGGATTGAAATTTTTGATGGTTTTTTACTCCTCTCAACAGCCCAAACAAGTTTCTAAAAGGATGAGTTTGCAACTACTTTACTTTTGGAGAAAATTCAAAACATTCATTATTCAATAGGGCCCAAACTATCAAAAACCAGCGGTTTCAATGAACACACATTTCTTGGTAGAATCATGCAGGACTGAAATTTTTGATGTTTTTCTACTCCTCTCATGAGCCCAAACAAGTCTCTAAAAGCATGAGTTTGCAACTACTTTACTTTTGGAGAAAATTCAAAACATTCAATATTCAATAGAGCCCAATAGCAAAAATCAGGTTTTGAATGAAGAATCACATTTCTTGGTAGAATCATGCAGGATTGAAATTTTTGATGGTTTTTTACTCCTCTCAACAGCCCAAACAATTTTCTAAAAGGATGAATTTGCAACTACTTTACTTTTGGAGAAAATTCAAAACATTCATTATTCAATAGGGCCCAAACTATCAAAAACCAGCGGTTTCAATGAACACACATTTCTTGGTAGAATCATGCAGGACTGAAATTTTTGATGTTTTTCTACTCCTCTCATGAGCCCAAACAAGTCTCTAAAAGCATGAGTTTGCAACTACTTTACTTTTGGAGAAAATTCAAAACATTCATTATTCAATAGAGCCCAATAGCAAAAATCAGGTTTTGAATGAAGAATCACATTTCTTGGTAGAATCATGCAGGATTGAAATTTTTGATGGTTTTTTACTCCTCTCAACAGCCCAAACAAGTTTCTAAAAGGATGAGTTTGCAACTACTTTACTTTTGGAGAAAATTCAAAACATTCATTATTCAATAGGGCCCAAACTATCAAAAACCAGCGGTTTGAATGAACACACATTTCTTGGTAGAATCATGCAGGACTGAAATTTTTGATGTTTTTCTACTCCTCTCATGAGCCCAAACAAGTCTCTAAAAGCATGAGTTTGCAACTACTTTACTTTTGGAGAAAATTCAAAACATTCATTATTCAATAGAGCCCAATAGCAAAAATCAGGTTTTGAATGAAGAATCACATTTCTTGGTAAAATCATGCAGGATTGAAATTTTTGATGGTTTTTTACTCCTCTCAACAGCCCAAACAAGTTTCTAAAAGGATGAGTTTGCAACTACTTTACTTTTGGAGAAAATTCAAAACATTCATTATTCAATAGGGCCCAAACTATCAAAAACCAGCGGTTTGAATGAACACACATTTCTTGGTAGAATCATGCAGGACTGAAATTTTTGATGTTTTTCTACTCCTCTCATGAGCCCAAACAAGTCTCTAAAAGCATGAGTTTGCAACTACTTTACTTTAGGAGAAAATTCAAAACATTCATTACTCAAAAGAGCCCAATAGCAAAAACCAGCGTTTTGAATGAAGAATCACATTTCTTGGTAGAATCATGCAGGATTGAAATTTTTGATGGTTTTTTACTCCTCTCAACAGCCCAAACAAGTTTCTAAAAGGATGAATTTGCAACTACTTTACTTTTGGAGAAAATTCAAAACATTCATTATTCAATAGGGCCCAAACTATCAAAAACCAGCGGTTTCAATGAACACACATTTCTTGGTAGAATCATGCAGGACTGAAATTTTTGATGTTTTTCTACTCCTCTCATGAGCCCAAACAAGTCTCTAAAAGCATGAGTTTGCAACTACTTTACTTTTGGAGAAAATTCAAAACATTCATTATTCAATAGAGCCCAATAGCAAAAATCAGGTTTTGAATGAAGAATCACATTTCTTGGTAGAATCATGCAGGATTGAAATTTTTGATGGTTTTTTACTCCTCTCAACAGCCCAAACAAGTTTCTAAAAGGATGAGTTTGCAACTACTTTACTTTTGGAGAAAATTCAAAACATTCATTATTCAATAGGGCCCAAACTATCAAAAACCAGCGGTTTGAATGAACACACATTTCTTGGTAGAATCATGCAGGACTGAAATTTTTGATGTTTTTCTACTCCTCTCATGAGCACAAACAAGTCTCTAAAAGCATGAGTTTGCAACTACTTTACTTTTGGAGAAAATTCAAAACATTCATTATTCAATAGAGCCCAATAGCAAAAATCAGGTTTTGGATGAAGAATCACATTTCTTGGTAAAATCATGCAGGATTGAAATTTTTGATGGTTTTTTACTCCTCTCAACAGCCCAAACAAGTTTCTAAAAGGATGAGTTTGCAACTACTTTACTTTTGGAGAAAATTCAAAACATTCATTATTCAATAGGGCCCAAACTATCAAAAACCAGCGGTTTCAATGAACACACATTTCTTGGTAGAATCATGCAGGACTGAAATTTTTGATGTTTTTCTACTCCTCTCATGAGCCCAAACAAGTCTCTAAAAGCATGAGTTTGCAACTACTTTACTTTTGGAGAAAATTCAAAACATTCATTATTCAATAGAGCCCAATAGCAAAAATCAGGTTTTGAATGAAGAATCACATTTCTTGGTAGAATCATGCAGGATTGAAATTTTTGATGGCTTTTTTACTCCTCTCAACAGCCCAAACAAGTTTCTAAAAGGATGAGTTTGCAACTACTTTACTTTTGGAGAAAATTCAAAACATTCATTATTCAATAGGGCCCAAACTATCAAAAACCAGCGGTTTCAATGAACACACATTTCTTGGTAGAATCATGCAGGACTGAAATTTTTGATGTTTTTCTACTCCTCTCATGAGCCCAAACAAGTCTCTAAAAGCATGAGTTTGCAACTACTTTACTTTTGGAGAAAATTCAAAACATTCATTACTCAAAAGAGCCCAATAGCAAAAACCAGCGTTTTGAATGAAGAATCACATTTCTTGGTAGAATCATGCAGGATTGAAATTTTTGATGGTTTTTTACTCCTCTCAACAGCCCAAACAAGTTTCTAAAAGGATGAGTTTGCAACTACTTTACTTTTGGAGAAAATTCAAAACATTCATTATTCAATAGGGCCCAAACTATCAAAAACCAGCGGTTTCAATGAACACACATTTCTTGGTAGAATCATGCAGGACTGAAATTTTTGATGTTTTTCTACTCCTCTCATGAGCCCAAACAAGTCTCTAAAAGCATGAGTTTGCAACTACTTTACTTTTGGAGAAAATTCAAAACATTCATTATTCAATAGAGCCCAATAGCAAAAATCAGGTTTTGAATGAAGAATCACATTTCTTGGTAGAATCATGCAGGATTGAAATTTTTGATGGTTTTTTTACTCCTCTCAACAGCCCAAACAAGTTTCTAAAAGGATGAGTTTGCAACTACTTTACTTTTGGAGAAAATTCAAAACATTCATTATTCAATAGGGCCCAAACTATCAAAAACCAGCGGTTTCAATGAACACACATTTCTTGGTAGAATCATGCAGGACTGAAATTTTTGATGTTTTTCTACTCCTCTCATGAGCCCAAACAAGTCTCTAAAAGCATGAGTTTGCAACTACTTTACTTTTGGAGAAAATTCAAAACATTCACTATTCAATAGAGCCCAATAGCAAAAATCAGGTTTTGAATGAAGAATCACATTTCTTGGTAAAATCATGCAGGATTGAAATTTCTGATGGTTTTTTACTCCTCTCAACAGCCCAAACAAGTTTCTAAAAGGATGAGTTTGCAACTACTTTACTTTTGGAGAAAATTCAAAACATTCATTATTCAATAGGGCCCAAACTATCAAAAACCAGCGGTTTGAATGAACACACATTTCTTGGTAGAATCATGCAGGACTGAAATTTTTGATGTTTTTCTACTCCTCTCATGAGCCCAAACAAGTCTCTAAAAGCATGAGTTTGCAACTACTTTACTTTTGGAGAAAATTCAAAACATTCATTACTCAAAAGAGCCCAATAGCAAAAACCAGCGTTTTGAATGAAGAATCACATTTCTTGGTAGAATCATGCAGGATTGAAATTTTTGATGGTTTTTTACTCCTCTCAACAGCCCAAACAAGTTTCTAAAAGGATGAATTTGCAACTACTTTACTTTTGGAGAAAATTCAAAACATTCATTATTCAATAGGGCCCAAACTATCAAAAACCAGCGGTTTCAATGAACACACATTTCTTGGTAGAATCATGCAGGACTGAAATTTTTGATGTTTTTCTACTCCTCTCATGAGCCCAAACAAGTCTCTAAAAGCATGAGTTTGCAACTACTTTACTTTTGGAGAAAATTCAAAACATTCATTACTCAAAAGAGCCCAATAGCAAAAACCAGCGTTTTGAATGAAGAATCACATTTCTTGGTAGAATCATGCAGGATTGAAATTTTTGATGGTTTTTTACTCCTCTCAACAGCCCAAACAAGTTTCTAAAAGGATGAGTTTGCAACTACTTTACTTTTGGAGAAAATTCAAAACATTCATTATTCAATAGGGCCCAAACTATCAAAAACCAGCGGTTTCAATGAACACACATTTCTTGGTAGAATCATGCAGGACTGAAATTTTTGATGTTTTTCTACTCCTCTCATGAGCCCAAACAAGTCTCTAAAAGCATGAGTTTGCAACTACTTTACTTTTGGAGAAAATTCAAAACATTCAATATTCAATAGAGCCCAATAGCAAAAATCAGGTTTTGAATGAAGAATCACATTTCTTGGTAGAATCATGCAGGATTGAAATTTTTGATGGTTTTTTACTCCTCTCAACAGCCCAAACAATTTTCTAAAAGGATGAATTTGCAACTACTTTACTTTTGGAGAAAATTCAAAACATTCATTATTCAATAGGGCCCAAACTATCAAAAACCAGCGGTTTCAATGAACACACATTTCTTGGTAGAATCATGCAGGACTGAAATTTTTGATGTTTTTCTACTCCTCTCATGAGCCCAAACAAGTCTCTAAAAGCATGAGTTTGCAACTACTTTACTTTTGGAGAAAATTCAAAACATTCATTATTCAATAGAGCCCAATAGCAAAAATCAGGTTTTGAATGAAGAATCACATTTCTTGGTAGAATCATGCAGGATTGAAATTTTTGATGGTTTTTTACTCCTCTCAACAGCCCAAACAAGTTTCTAAAAGGATGAGTTTGCAACTACTTTACTTTTGGAGAAAATTCAAAACATTCATTATTCAATAGGGCCCAAACTATCAAAAACCAGCGGTTTGAATGAACACACATTTCTTGGTAGAATCATGCAGGACTGAAATTTTTGATGTTTTTCTACTCCTCTCATGAGCCCAAACAAGTCTCTAAAAGCATGAGTTTGCAACTACTTTACTTTTGGAGAAAATTCAAAACATTCATTATTCAATAGAGCCCAATAGCAAAAATCAGGTTTTGAATGAAGAATCACATTTCTTGGTAAAATCATGCAGGATTGAAATTTTTGATGGTTTTTTACTCCTCTCAACAGCCCAAACAAGTTTCTAAAAGGATGAGTTTGCAACTACTTTACTTTTGGAGAAAATTCAAAACATTCATTATTCAATAGGGCCCAAACTATCAAAAACCAGCGGTTTGAATGAACACACATTTCTTGGTAGAATCATGCAGGACTGAAATTTTTGATGTTTTTCTACTCCTCTCATGAGCCCAAACAAGTCTCTAAAAGCATGAGTTTGCAACTACTTTACTTTAGGAGAAAATTCAAAACATTCATTACTCAAAAGAGCCCAATAGCAAAAACCAGCGTTTTGAATGAAGAATCACATTTCTTGGTAGAATCATGCAGGATTGAAATTTTTGATGGTTTTTTACTCCTCTCAACAGCCCAAACAAGTTTCTAAAAGGATGAATTTGCAACTACTTTACTTTTGGAGAAAATTCAAAACATTCATTATTCAATAGGGCCCAAACTATCAAAAACCAGCGGTTTCAATGAACACACATTTCTTGGTAGAATCATGCAGGACTGAAATTTTTGATGTTTTTCTACTCCTCTCATGAGCCCAAACAAGTCTCTAAAAGCATGAGTTTGCAACTACTTTACTTTTGGAGAAAATTCAAAACATTCATTATTCAATAGAGCCCAATAGCAAAAATCAGGTTTTGAATGAAGAATCACATTTCTTGGTAGAATCATGCAGGATTGAAATTTTTGATGGTTTTTTACTCCTCTCAACAGCCCAAACAAGTTTCTAAAAGGATGAGTTTGCAACTACTTTACTTTTGGAGAAAATTCAAAACATTCATTATTCAATAGGGCCCAAACTATCAAAAACCAGCGGTTTGAATGAACACACATTTCTTGGTAGAATCATGCAGGACTGAAATTTTTGATGTTTTTCTACTCCTCTCATGAGCACAAACAAGTCTCTAAAAGCATGAGTTTGCAACTACTTTACTTTTGGAGAAAATTCAAAACATTCATTATTCAATAGAGCCCAATAGCAAAAATCAGGTTTTGGATGAAGAATCACATTTCTTGGTAAAATCATGCAGGATTGAAATTTTTGATGGTTTTTTACTCCTCTCAACAGCCCAAACAAGTTTCTAAAAGGATGAGTTTGCAACTACTTTACTTTTGGAGAAAATTCAAAACATTCATTATTCAATAGGGCCCAAACTATCAAAAACCAGCGGTTTCAATGAACACACATTTCTTGGTAGAATCATGCAGGACTGAAATTTTTGATGTTTTTCTACTCCTCTCATGAGCCCAAACAAGTCTCTAAAAGCATGAGTTTGCAACTACTTTACTTTTGGAGAAAATTCAAAACATTCATTATTCAATAGAGCCCAATAGCAAAAATCAGGTTTTGAATGAAGAATCACATTTCTTGGTAGAATCATGCAGGATTGAAATTTTTGATGGCTTTTTTACTCCTCTCAACAGCCCAAACAAGTTTCTAAAAGGATGAGTTTGCAACTACTTTACTTTTGGAGAAAATTCAAAACATTCATTATTCAATAGGGCCCAAACTATCAAAAACCAGCGGTTTCAATGAACACACATTTCTTGGTAGAATCATGCAGGACTGAAATTTTTGATGTTTTTCTACTCCTCTCATGAGCCCAAACAAGTCTCTAAAAGCATGAGTTTGCAACTACTTTACTTTTGGAGAAAATTCAAAACATTCATTATTCAATAGAGCCCAATAGCAAAAATCAGGTTTTGAATGAAGAATCACATTTCTTGGTAGAATCATGCAGGATTGAAATTTTTGATGGTTTTTTACTCCTCTCAACAGCCCAAACAATTTTCTAAAAGGATGAATTTGCAACTACTTTACTTTTGGAGAAAATTCAAAACATTCATTATTCAATAGGGCCCAAACTATCAAAAACCAGCGGTTTCAATGAACACACATTTCTTGGTAGAATCATGCAGGACTGAAATTTTTGATGTTTTTCTACTCCTCTCATGAGCCCAAACAAGTCTCTAAAAGCATGAGTTTGCAACTACTTTACTTTTGGAGAAAATTCAAAACATTCATTATTCAATAGAGCCCAATAGCAAAAATCAGGTTTTGAATGAAGAATCACATTTCTTGGTAGAATCATGCAGGATTGAAATTTTTGATGGTTTTTTACTCCTCTCAACAGCCCAAACAAGTTTCTAAAAGGATGAGTTTGCAACTACTTTACTTTTGGAGAAAATTCAAAACATTCATTATTCAATAGGGCCCAAACTATCAAAAACCAGCGGTTTGAATGAACACACATTTCTTGGTAGAATCATGCAGGACTGAAATTTTTGATGTTTTTCTACTCCTCTCATGAGCCCAAACAAGTCTCTAAAAGCATGAGTTTGCAACTACTTTACTTTTGGAGAAAATTCAAAACATTCATTATTCAATAGAGCCCAATAGCAAAAATCAGGTTTTGAATGAAGAATCACATTTCTTGGTAAAATCATGCAGGATTGAAATTTTTGATGGTTTTTTACTCCTCTCAACAGCCCAAACAAGTTTCTAAAAGGATGAGTTTGCAACTACTTTACTTTTGGAGAAAATTCAAAACATTCATTATTCAATAGGGCCCAAACTATCAAAAACCAGCGGTTTGAATGAACACACATTTCTTGGTAGAATCATGCAGGACTGAAATTTTTGATGTTTTTCTACTCCTCTCATGAGCCCAAACAAGTCTCTAAAAGCATGAGTTTGCAACTACTTTACTTTAGGAGAAAATTCAAAACATTCATTACTCAAAAGAGCCCAATAGCAAAAACCAGCGTTTTGAATGAAGAATCACATTTCTTGGTAGAATCATGCAGGATTGAAATTTTTGATGGTTTTTTACTCCTCTCAACAGCCCAAACAAGTTTCTAAAAGGATGAATTTGCAACTACTTTACTTTTGGAGAAAATTCAAAACATTCATTATTCAATAGGGCCCAAACTATCAAAAACCAGCGGTTTCAATGAACACACATTTCTTGGTAGAATCATGCAGGACTGAAATTTTTGATGTTTTTCTACTCCTCTCATGAGCCCAAACAAGTCTCTAAAAGCATGAGTTTGCAACTACTTTACTTTTGGAGAAAATTCAAAACATTCATTATTCAATAGAGCCCAATAGCAAAAATCAGGTTTTGAATGAAGAATCACATTTCTTGGTAGAATCATGCAGGATTGAAATTTTTGATGGTTTTTTACTCCTCTCAACAGCCCAAACAAGTTTCTAAAAGGATGAGTTTGCAACTACTTTACTTTTGGAGAAAATTCAAAACATTCATTATTCAATAGGGCCCAAACTATCAAAAACCAGCGGTTTGAATGAACACACATTTCTTGGTAGAATCATGCAGGACTGAAATTTTTGATGTTTTTCTACTCCTCTCATGAGCACAAACAAGTCTCTAAAAGCATGAGTTTGCAACTACTTTACTTTTGGAGAAAATTCAAAACATTCATTATTCAATAGAGCCCAATAGCAAAAATCAGGTTTTGGATGAAGAATCACATTTCTTGGTAAAATCATGCAGGATTGAAATTTTTGATGGTTTTTTACTCCTCTCAACAGCCCAAACAAGTTTCTAAAAGGATGAGTTTGCAACTACTTTACTTTTGGAGAAAATTCAAAACATTCATTATTCAATAGGGCCCAAACTATCAAAAACCAGCGGTTTCAATGAACACACATTTCTTGGTAGAATCATGCAGGACTGAAATTTTTGATGTTTTTCTACTCCTCTCATGAGCCCAAACAAGTCTCTAAAAGCATGAGTTTGCAACTACTTTACTTTTGGAGAAAATTCAAAACATTCATTATTCAATAGAGCCCAATAGCAAAAATCAGGTTTTGAATGAAGAATCACATTTCTTGGTAGAATCATGCAGGATTGAAATTTTTGATGGTTTTTTTACTCCTCTCAACAGCCCAAACAAGTTTCTAAAAGGATGAGTTTGCAACTACTTTACTTTTGGAGAAAATTCAAAACATTCATTATTCAATAGGGCCCAAACTATCAAAAACCAGCGGTTTCAATGAACACACATTTCTTGGTAGAATCATGCAGGACTGAAATTTTTGATGTTTTTCTACTCCTCTCATGAGCCCAAACAAGTCTCTAAAAGCATGAGTTTGCAACTACTTTACTTTTGGAGAAAATTCAAAACATTCACTATTCAATAGAGCCCAATAGCAAAAATCAGGTTTTGAATGAAGAATCACATTTCTTGGTAAAATCATGCAGGATTGAAATTTTTGATGGTTTTTTACTCCTCTCAACAGCCCAAACAAGTTTCTAAAAGGATGAGTTTGCAACTACTTTACTTTTGGAGAAAATTCAAAACATTCATTATTCAATAGGGCCCAAACTATCAAAAACCAGCGGTTTGAATGAACACACATTTCTTGGTAGAATCATGCAGGACTGAAATTTTTGATGTTTTTCTACTCCTCTCATGAGCCCAAACAAGTCTCTAAAAGCATGAGTTTGCAACTACTTTACTTTTGGAGAAAATTCAAAACATTCATTACTCAAAAGAGCCCAATAGCAAAAACCAGCGTTTTGAATGAAGAATCACATTTCTTGGTAGAATCATGCAGGATTGAAATTTTTGATGGTTTTTTACTCCTCTCAACAGCCCAAACAAGTTTCTAAAAGCATGAATTTGCAACTACTTTACTTTTGGAGAAAATTCAAAACATTCATTATTCAATAGGGCCCAAACTATCAAAAACCAGCGGTTTCAATGAACACACATTTCTTGGTAGAATCATGCAGGACTGAAATTTTTGATGTTTTTCTACTCCTCTCATGAGCCCAAACAAGTCTCTAAAAGCATGAGTTTGCAACTACTTTACTTTTGGAGAAAATTCAAAACATTCACTATTCAATAGAGCCCAATAGCAAAAATCAGGTTTTGAATGAAGAATCACATTTCTTGGTAAAATCATGCAGGATTGAAATTTTTGATGGTTTTTTACTCCTCTCAACAGCCCAAACAAGTTTCTAAAAGGATGAGTTTGCAACTACTTTACTTTTGGAGAAAATTCAAAACATTCATTATTCAATAGGGCCCAAACTATCAAAAACCAGCGGTTTGAATGAACACACATTTCTTGGTAGAATCATGCAGGACTGAAATTTTTGATGTTTTTCTACTCCTCTCATGAGCCCAAACAAGTCTCTAAAAGCATGAGTTTGCAACTACTTTACTTTTGGAGAAAATTCAAAACATTCATTACTCAAAAGAGCCCAATAGCAAAAACCAGCGTTTTGAATGAAGAATCACATTTCTTGGTAGAATCATGCAGGATTGAAATTTTTGATGGTTTTTTACTCCTCTCAACAGCCCAAACAAGTTTCTAAAAGGATGAGTTTGCAACTACTTTACTTTTGGAGAAAATTCAAAACATTCATTATTCAATAGGGCCCAAACTATCAAATACCAGCGGTTTCAATGAACACACATTTCTTGGTAGAATCATGCAGGACTGAAATTTTAGATGTTTTTCTACTCCTCTCATGAGCCCAAACAAGTCTCTAAAAGCATGAGTTTGCAACTACTTTACTTTTGGAGAAAATTCAAAACATTCATTATTCAATAGAGCCCAATAGCAAAAATCAGGTTTTGAATGAAGAATCACATTTCTTGGTAGAATCATGCAGGATTGAAATTTTTGATGGTTTTTTACTCCTCTCAACAGCCCAAACAAGTTTCTAAAAGGATGAGTTTGCAACTACTTTACTTTTGGAGAAAATTCAAAACATTCATTATTCAATAGGGCCCAAACTATCAAAAACCAGCGGTTTCAATGAACACACATTTCTTGGTAGAATCATGCAGGACTGAAATTTTTGATGTTTTTCTACTCCTCTCATGAGCCCAAACAAGTCTCTAAAAGCATGAGTTTGCAACTACTTTACTTTTGGAGGAAATTCAAAACATTCACTATTCAATAGAGCCCAATAGCAAAAATCAGGTTTTGAATGAAGAATCACATTTCTTGGTAAAATCATGCAGGATTGAAATTTTTGATGGTTTTTTACTCCTCTCAACAGCCCAAACAAGTTTCTAAAAGGATGAGTTTGCAACTACTTTACTTTTGGAGAAAATTCAAAACATTCATTATTCAATAGGGCCCAAACTATCAAAAACCAGCGGTTTGAATGAACACACATTTCTTGGTAGAATCATGCAGGACTGAAATTTTTGATGTTTTTCTACTCCTCTCATGAGCCCAAACAAGTCTCTAAAAGCATGAGTTTGCAACTACTTTACTTTTGGAGAAAATTCAAAACATTCATTACTCAAAAGAGCCCAATAGCAAAAACCAGCGTTTTGAATGAAGAATCACATTTCTTGGTAGAATCATGCAGGATTGAAATTTTTGATGGTTTTTTACTCCTCTCAACAGCCCAAACAAGTTTCTAAAAGGATGAATTTGCAACTACTTTACTTTTGGAGAAAATTCAAAACATTCATTATTCAATAGGGCCCAAACTATCAAAAACCAGCGGTTTCAATGAACACACATTTCTTGGTAGAATCATGCAGGACTGAAATTTTTGATGTTTTTCTACTCCTCTCATGAGCCCAAACAAGTCTCTAAAAGCATGAGTTTGCAACTACTTTACTTTTGGAGAAAATTCAAAACATTCATTATTCAATAGAGCCCAATAGCAAAAATCAGGTTTTGAATGAAGAATCGCATTTCTTGGTAAAATCATGCAGGATTGAAATTTTTGATGGTTTTTTACTCCTCTCAACAGCCCAAACAAGTTTCTAAAAGGATGAGTTTGCAACTACTTTACTTTTGGAGAAAATTCAAAACATTCATTATTCAATAGGGCCCAAACTATCAAAAACCAGCGGTTTCAATGAACACACATTTCTTGGTAGAATCATGCAGGACTGAAATTTTTGATGTTTTTCTACTCCTTTCATGAGCCCAAACAAGTCTCTAAAAGCATGAGTTTGCAACTACTTTACTTTTGGAGAAAATTCAAAACATTCATTACTCAAAAGAGCCCAATAGCAAAAACCAGCGTTTTGAATGAAGAATCACATTTCTTGGTAGAATCATGCAGGATTGAAATTTTTGATGGTTTTTTACTCCTCTCAACAGCCCAAACAAGTTTCTAAAAGGATGAATTTGCAACTACTTTACTTTTGGAGAAAATTCAAAACATTCATTATTCAATAGGGCCCAAACTATCAAAAACCAGCGGTTTCAATGAACACACATTTCTTGGTAGAATCATGCAGGACTGAAATTTTTGATGTTTTTCTACTCCTCTCATGAGCCCAAACAAGTCTCTAAAAGCATGAGTTTGCAACTACTTTACTTTTGGAGAAAATTCAAAACATTCATTATTCAATAGAGACCAATAGCAAAAATCAGGTTTTGAATGAAGAATCACATTTCTTGGTAAAATCATGCAGGATTGAAATTTTTGATGGTTTTTTACTCCTCTCAACAGCCCAAACAAGTTTCTAAAAGGATGAGTTTGCAACTACTTTACTTTTGGAGAAAATTCAAAACATTCATTATTCAATAGGGCCCAAACTATCAAAAACCAGCGGTTTCAATGAACACACATTTCTTGGTAGAATCATGCAGGACTGAAATTTTTGATGTTTTTCTACTCCTCTCATGAGCCCAAACAAGTCTCTAAAAGCATGAGTTTGCAACTACTTTACTTTTGGAGAAAATTCAAAACATTCATTACTCAAAAGAGCCCAATAGCAAAAACCAGCGTTTTGAATGAAGAATCACATTTCTTGGTAGAATCATGCAGGATTGAAATTTTTGATGGTTTTTTACTCCTCTCAACAGCCCAAACAAGTTTCTAAAAGGATGAGTTTGCAACTACTTTACTTTTGGAGAAAATTCAAAACATTCATTATTCAATAGGGCCCAAACTATCAAAAACCAGCGGTTTGAATGAACACACATTTCTTGGTAGAATCATGCAGGACTGAAATTTTTGATGTTTTTCTACTCCTCTCATGAGCCCAAACAAGTCTCTAAAAGCATGAGTTTGCAACTACTTTACTATTGGAGAAAATTCAAAACATTCATTACTCAAAAGAGCCCAATAGCAAAAACCAGCGTTTTGAATGAAGAATCACATTTCTTGGTAGAATCATGCAGGATTGAAGTTTTTATTGGTTTTTTACTCCTCTCAACAGCCCAAACAAGTTTCTAAAAGGATGAGTTTACAACTACTTTACTTTTGGAGAAAATTCAAAACATTCATTATTCAATAGGGCCCAAACTATCAAAAACCAGCGGTTTCAATGAACACACATTTCTTGGTAGAATCATGCAGGACTGAAATTTTTGATGTTTTTCTACTCCTCTCATGAGCCCAAACAAGTCTCTAAAAGCATGAGTTTGCAACTACTTTACTTTTGGAGAAAATTCAAAACATTCATTATTCAATAGAGCCCAATAGCAAAAATCAGGTTTTGAATGAAGAATCACATTTCTTGGTAGAATCATGCAGGATTGAAATTTTTGATGGTTTTTTACTCCTCTCAACAGCCAAACAAGTTTCTAAAAGGATGAGTTTGTAACTACTTTACTTTTGGAGAAAATTCAAAACATTCATTATTCAATAGGGCCCAAACTATCAAAAACCAGCAGTTTCAATGAACACACATTTCTTGGTAGAATCATGCAGGACTGAAATTTTTGATGTTTTTCTACTCCTCTCATGAGCCCAAACAAGTCTCTAAAAGCATGAGTTTGCAACTACTTTACTTTTGGAGAAAATTCAAAACATTCATTATTCAATAGAGCCCAATAGCAAAAAATCAGGTTTTGAATGAAGAATCACATTTCTTGGTAAAATCATGCAGGATTGAAATTTTTGATGGTTTTTTACTCCTCTCAACAGCCCAAACAAGTTTCTAAAAGGATGAGTTTGCAACTACTTTACTTTTGGAGAAAATTCAAAACATTCATTATTCAATAGGGCCCAAACTATCAAAAACCAGCGGTTTGAATGAACACACATTTCTTGGTAGAATCATGCAGGACTGAAATTTTTGATGTTTTTCTACTCCTCTCATGAGCCCAAACAAGTCTCTAAAAGCATGAGTTTGCAACTACTTTACTTTTGGAGAAAATTCAAAACATTCATTACTCAAAAGAGCCCAATAGCAAAAACCAGCGTATTGAATGAAGAATCACATTTCTTGGTAGAATCATGCAGGATTGAAATTTTTGATGGTTTTTTACTCCTCTCAACAGCCCAAACAAGTTTCTAAAAGGATGAATTTGCAACTACTTTACTTTTGGAGAAAATTCAAAACATTCATTATTCAATAGGGCCCAAACTATCAAAAACCAGCGGTTTCAATGAACACACATTTCTTGGTAGAATCATGCAGGACTGAAATTTTTGATGTTTTTCTACTCCTCTCATGAGCCCAAACAAGTCTCTAAAAGCATGAGTTTGCAACTACTTTACTTTTGGAGAAAATTCAAAACATTCACTATTCAATAGAGCCCAATAGCAAAAATCAGGTTTTGAATGAAGAATCACATTTCTTGGTAAAATCATGCAGGATTGAAATTTTTGATGGTTTTTTACTCCTCTCAACAGCCCAAACAAGTTTCTAAAAGGATGAGTTTGCAACTACTTTACTTTTGGAGAAAATTCAAAACATTCATTATTCAATAGGGCCCAAACTATCAAAAACCAGCGGTTTCAATGAACACACATTTCTTGGTAGAATCATGCAGGACTGAAATTTTTGATGTTTTTCTACTCCTCTCATGAGCCCAAACAAGTCTCTAAAAGCATGAGTTTGCAACTACTTTACTTTTGGAGAAAAATCAAAACATTCATTACTCAAAAGAGCCCAATAGCAAAAACCAGCGTTTTGAATGAAGAATCACATTTCTTGGTAGAATCATGCAGGATTGAAATTTTTGATGGATTTTTACTCCTCTCAACAGCCCAAACAATTTTCTAAAAGGATGAATTTGCAACTACTTTACTTTTGGAGAAAATTCAAAACATTCATTATTCAATAGGGCCCAAACTATCAAAAACCAGCGGTTTCAATGAACACACATTTCTTGGTAGAATCATGCAGGACTGAAATTTTTGATGTTTTTCTACTCCTCTCATGAGCCCAAACAAGTCTCTAAAAGCATGAGTTTGCAACTACTTTACTTTTGGAGAAAATTCAAAACATTCATTATTCAATAGAGCCCAATAGCAAAAATCAGGTTTTGAATGAAGAATCACATTTCTTGGTAGAATCATGCAGGATTGAAATTTTTGATGGTTTTTTACTCCTCTCAACAGCCCAAACAAGTTTCTAAAAGGATGAGTTTGCAACTACTTTACTTTTGGAGAAAATTCAAAACATTCATTATTCAATAGGGCCCAAACTATCAAAAACCAGCGGTTTGAATGAACACACATTTCTTGGTAGAATCATGCAGGACTGAAATTTTTGATGTTTTTCTACTCCTCTCATGAGCCCAAACAAGTCTCTAAAAGCATGAGTTTGCAACTACTTTACTTTTGGAGAAAATTCAAAACATTCATTATTCAATAGAGCCCAATAGCAAAAATCAGGTTTTGAATGAATAATCACATTTCTTGGTAAAATCATGCAGGATTGAAATTTTTGATGGTTTTTTACTCCTCTCAACAGCCCAAACAAGTTTCTAAAAGGATGAGTTTGCAACTACTTTACTTTTGGAGAAAATTCAAAACATTCATTATTCAATAGGGCCCAAACTATCAAAAACCAGCAGTTTCAATGAACACACATTTCTTGGTAGAATCATGCAGGACTGAAATTTTTGATGTTTTTCTACTCCTCTCATGAGCCCAAACAAGTCTCTAAAAGCATGAGTTTGCAACTACTTTACTTTTGGAGAAAATTCAAAACATTCATTACTCAAAAGAGCCCAATAGCAAAAACCAGCGTTTTGAATGAAGAATCACATTTCTTGGTAGAATCATGCAGGATTGAAATTTTTGATGGTTTTTTACTCCTCTCAACAGCCCAAACAAGTTTCTAAAAGGATGAGTTTGCAACTACTTTACTTTTGGAGAAAATTCAAAACATTCATTATTCAATAGGGCCCAAACTATCAAAAACCAGCGGTTTCAATGAACACACATTTCTTGGTAGAATCATGCAGGACTGAAATTTTTGATGTTTTTCTACTCCTCTCATGAGCCCAAACAAGTCTCTAAAAGCATGAGTTTGCAACTACTTTACTTTTGGAGAAAATTCAAAACATTCATTAATCAATAGAGCCCAATAGCAAAAATCAGGTTTTGAATGAAGAATCACATTTCTTGGTAGAATCATGCAGGATTGAAATTTTTGATGGTTTTTTACTCCTCTCAACAGCCCAAACAAGTTTCTAAAAGGATGAGTTTGCAACTACTTTACTTTTGGAGAAAATTCAAAACATTCATTATTCAATAGGGCCCAAACTATCAAAAACCAGCGGTTTCAATGAACACACATTTCTTGGTAGAATCATGCAGGACTGAAATTTTTGATGTTTTTCTACTCCTCTCATGAGCCCAAACAAGTCTCTAAAAGCATGAGTTTGCAACTACTTTACTTTTGGAGAAAATTCAAAACATTCATTACTCAATAGAGCCCAATAGCAAAAACCAGCGTTTTGAATGAAGAATCACATTTCTTGGTAAAATCATGCAGGATTGAAATTTTTGATGGTTTTTTACTCCTCTCAACAGCCCAAACAAGTTTCTAAAAGGATGAGTTTGCAACTACTTTACTTTTGGAGAAAATTCAAAACATTCATTATTCAATAGGGCCCAAACTATCAAAAACCAGCGGTTTCAATGAACACACATTTCTTGGTAGAATCATGCAGGACTGAAATTTTTGATGTTTTTCTACTCCTCTCATGAGCCCAAACAAGTCTCTAAAAGCATGAGTTTGCAACTACTTTACTTTTGGAGAAAATTCAAAACATTCATTAATCAATAGAGCCCAATAGCAAAAATCAGGTTTTGAATGAAGAATCACATTTCTTGGTAGAATCATGCAGGATTGAAATTTTTGATGGTTTTTTACTCCTCTCAACAGCCCAAACAAGTTTCTAAAAGGATGAGTTTGCAACTACTATACTTTTAGAAAATTCAAAACATTCATTATTCAATAGGGCCCAAACTATCAAAAACCAGCGGTTTCAATGAACACACATTTCTTGGTAGAATCATGCAGGACTGAAATTTTTGATGTTTTTCTACTCCTCTCATGAGCCCAAACAAGTCTCTAAAAGCATGAGTTTGCAACTACTTTACTTTTGGAGAAAATTCAAAACATTCATTACTCAAAAGAGCCCAATAGCAAAAACCAGCGTTTTGAATGAAGAATCACATTTCTTGGTAGAATCATGCAGGATTGAAATTTTTGATGGTTTTTTACTCCTCTCAACAGCCCAAACAAGTTTCTAAAAGGATGAGTTTACAACTACTTTACTTTTGGAGAAAATTCAAAACATTCATTATTCAATAGGGCCCAAACTATCAAAAACCAGCGGTTTCAATGAACACACATTTCTTGGTAGAATCATGCAGGACTGAAATTTTTGATGTTTTTCTACTCCTCTCATGAGCCCAAACAAGTCTCTAAAAGCATGAGTTTGCAACTACTTTACTTTTGGAGAAAATTCAAAACATTCATTATTCAATAGAGCCCAATAGCAAAAATCAGGTTTTGAATGAAGAATCACATTTCTTGGTAGAATCATGCAGGATTGAAATTTTTGATGGTTTTTTACTCCTCTCAACAGCCAAACAAGTTTCTAAAAGGATGAGTTTGTAACTACTTTACTTTTGGAGAAAATTCAAAACATTCATTATTCAATAGGGCCCAAACTATCAAAAACCAGCGGTTTCAATGAACACACATTTCTTGGTAGAATCATGCAGGACTGAAATTTTTGATGTTTTTCTACTCCTCTCATGAGCCCAAACAAGTCTCTAAAAGCATGAGTTTGCAACTACTTTACTTTTGGAGAAAATTCAAAACATTCATTATTCAATAGAGCCCAATAGCAAAAATCAGGTTTTGAATGAAGAATCACATTTCTTGGTAAAATCATGCAGGATTGAAATTTTTGATGGTTTTTTACTCCTCTCAACAGCCCAAACAAGTTTCTAAAAGGATGAGTTTGCAACTACTTTACTTTTGGAGAAAATTCAAAACATTCATTATTCAATAGGGCCCAAACTATCAAAAACCAGCGGTTTCAATGAACACACATTTCTTGGTAGAATCATGCAGGACTGAAATTTTTGATGTTTTTCTACTCCTCTCATGAGCCCAAACAAGTCTCTAAAAGCATGAGTTTGCAACTACATTACTTTTGGAGAAAATTCAAAACATTCATTATTCAATAGAGCCCAATAGCAAAAATCAGGTTTTGAATGAAGAATCACATTTCTTGGTAAAATCATGCAGGATTGAAATTTTTGATGGTTTTTTACTCCTCTCAACAGCCCAAACAAGTTTCTAAAAGGATGAGTTTGCAACTACTTTACTTTTGGAGAAAATTCAAAACATTCATTATTCAATAGGGCCCAAACTATCAAAAACCAGCAGTTTGAATGAACACACATTTCTTGGTAGAATCATGCAGGACTGAAATTTTTGATGTTTTTCTACTCCTCTCATGAGCCCAAACAAGTCTCTAAAAGCATGAGTTTGCAACTACTTTACTTTTGGAGAAAATTCAAAACATTCATTACTCAAAAGAGCCCAATAGCAAAAACCAGCGTATTGAATGAAGAATCACATTTCTTGGTAGAATCATGCAGGATTGAAATTTTTGATGGTTTTTTACTCCTCTCAACAGCCCAAACAAGTTTCTAAAAGGATGAATTTGCAACTACTTTACTTTTGGAGAAAATTCAAAACATTCATTATTCAATAGGGCCCAAACTATCAAAAACCAGCGGTTTCAATGAACACACATTTCTTGGTAGAATCATGCAGGACTGAAATTTTTGATGTTTTTCTACTCCTCTCATGAGCCCAAACAAGTCTCTAAAAGCATGAGTTTGCAACTACTTTACTTTTGGAGAAAATTCAAAACATTCACTATTCAATAGAGCCCAATAGCAAAAATCAGGTTTTGAATGAAGAATCACATTTCTTGGTAAAATCATGCAGGATTGAAATTTTTGATGGTTTTTTACTCCTCTCAACAGCCCAAACAAGTTTCTAAAAGGATGAGTTTGCAACTACTTTACTTTTGGAGAAAATTCAAAACATTCATTATTCAATAGGGCCCAAACTATCAAAAACCAGCGGTTTGAATGAACACACATTTCTTGGTAGAATCATGCAGGACTGAAATTTTTGATGTTTTTCTACTCCTCTCATGAGCCCAAACAAGTCTCTAAAAGCATGAGTTTGCAACTACTTTACTTTTGGAGAAAATTCAAAACATTCATTACTCAAAAGAGCCCAATAGCAAAAACCAGCATTTTGAATGAAGAATCACATTTCTTGGTAGAATCATGCAGGATTGAAATTTTTGATGGTTTTTTACTCCTCTCAACAGCCCAAACAAGTTTCTAAAAGGATGAGTTTGCAACTACTTTACTTTTGGAGAAAATTCAAAACATTCATTATTCAATAGGGCCCAAACTATCAAAAACCAGCGGTTTGAATGAACACACATTTCTTGGTAGAATCATGCAGGACTGAAATTTTTGATGTTTTTCTACTCCTCTCATGAGCCCAAACAAGTCTCTAAAAGCATGAGTTTGCAACTACTTTACTTTTGGAGAAAATTCAAAACATTCATTACTCAAAAGAGCCCAATAGCAAAAACCAGCGTTTTGAATGAAGAATCACATTTCTTGGTAGAATCATGCAGGATTGAAATTTTTGATGGTTTTTTACTCCTCTCAACAGCCCAAACAAGTTTCTAAAAGGATGAATTTGCAACTACTTTACTTTTGGAGAAAATTCAAAACATTCATTATTCAATAGGGCCCAAACTATCAAAAACCAGCGGTTTCAATGAACACACATTTCTTGGTAGAATCATGCAGGACTGAAATTTTTGATGTTTTTCTACTCCTCTCATGAGCCCAAACAAGTCTCTAAAAGCATGAGTTTGCAACTACTTTACTTTTGGAGAAAATTCAAAACATTCATTATTCAATAGAGCCCAATAGCAAAAATCAGGTTTTGAATGAAGAATCACATTTCTTGGTAGAATCATGCAGGATTGAAATTTTTGATGGTTTTTTACTCCTCTCAACAGCCCAAACAAGTTTCTAAAAGGATGAGTTTGCAACTACTTTACTTTTGGAGAAAATTCAAAACATTCATTATTCAATAGGGCCCAAACTATCAAAAACCAGCGGTTTGAATGAACACACATTTCTTGGTAGAATCATGCAGGACTGAAATTTTTGATGTTTTTCTACTCCTCTCATGAGCACAAACAAGTCTCTAAAAGCATGAGTTTGCAACTACTTTACTTTTGGAGAAAATTCAAAACATTCATTATTCAATAGAGCCCAATAGCAAAAATCAGGTTTTGGATGAAGAATCACATTTCTTGGTAAAATCATGCAGGATTGAAATTTTTGATGGTTTTTTACTCCTCTCAACAGCCCAAACAAGTTTCTAAAAGGATGAGTTTGCAACTACTTTACTTTTGGAGAAAATTCAAAACATTCATTATTCAATAGGGCCCAAACTATCAAAAACCAGCGGTTTGAATGAACACACATTTCTTGGTAGAATCATGCAGGACTGAAATTTTTGATGTTTTTCTACTCCTCTCATGAGCACAAACAAGTCTCTAAAAGCATGAGTTTGCAACTACTTTACTTTTGGAGAAAATTCAAAACATTCATTATTCAATAGAGCCCAATAGCAAAAATCAGGTTTTGGATGAAGAATCACATTTCTTGGTAAAATCATGCAGGATTGAAATTTTTGATGGTTTTTTACTCCTCTCAACAGCCCAAACAAGTTTCTAAAAGGATGAGTTTGCAACTACTTTACTTTTGGAGAAAATTCAAAACATTCATTATTCAATAGGGCCCAAACTATCAAAAACCAGCGGTTTCAATGAACACACATTTCTTGGTAGAATCATGCAGGACTGAAATTTTTGATGTTTTTCTACTCCTCTCATGAGCCCAAACAAGTCTCTAAAAGCATGAGTTTGCAACTACTTTACTTTTGGAGAAAATTCAAAACATTCATTATTCAATAGAGCCCAATAGCAAAAATCAGGTTTTGAATGAAGAATCACATTTCTTGGTAGAATCATGCAGGATTGAAATTTTTGATGGTTTTTTACTCCTCTCAACAGCCCAAACAAGTTTCTAAAAGGATGAGTTTGCAACTACTTTACTTTTGGAGAAAATTCAAAACATTCATTATTCAATAGGGCCCAAACTATCAAAAACCAGCGGTTTGAATGAACACACATTTCTTCGTAGAATCATGCAGGACTGAAATTTTTGATGTTTTTCTACTCCTCTCATGAGCCCAAACAAGTCTCTAAAAGCATGAGTTTGCAACTACTTTACTTTTGGAGAAAATTCAAAACATTCATTACTCAAAAGAGCCCAATAGCAAAAACCAGCGTTTTGAATGAAGAATCACATTTCTTGGTAGTATCATGCAGGATTGAAATTTTTGATGGTTTTTTACTCCTCTCAACAGCCCAAACAAGTTTCTAAAAGGATGAGTTTGCAACTACTTTACTTTTGGAGAAAATTCAAAACATTCATTATTCAATAGGGCCCAAACTATCAAAACCCAGCGGTTTCAATGAACACACATTTCTTGGTAGAATCATGCAGGACTGAAATTTTTGATGTTTTTCTACTCCTCTCATGAGCCCAAACAAGTCTCTAAAAGCATGAGTTTGCAACTACTTTACTTTTGGAGAAAATTCAAAACATTCATTATTCAATAGAGCCCAATAGCAAAAATCAGGTTTTGAATGAAGAATCACATTTCTTGGTAAAATCATGCAGGATTGAAATTTTTGATGGTTTTTTACTCCTCTCAACAGCCCAAACAAGTTTCTAAAAGGATGAGTTTGCAACTACTTTACTTTTGGAGAAAATTCAAAACATTCATTATTCAATAGGGCCCAAACTATCAAAAACCAGCGGTTTGAATGAACACACATTTCTTGGTAGAATCATGCAGGACTGAAATTTTTGATGTTTTTCTACTCCTCTCATGAGCCCAAACAAGTCTCTAAAAGCATGAGTTTGCAACTACTTTACTTTTGGAGAAAATTCAAAACATTCATTACTCAAAAGAGCCCAATAGCAAAAACCAGCGTATTGAATGAAGAATCACATTTCTTGGTAGAATCATGCAGGATTGAAATTTTTGATGGTTTTTTACTCCTCTCAACAGCCCAAACAAGTTTCTAAAAGGATGAATTTGCAACTACTTTACTTTTGGAGAAAATTCAAAACATTCATTATTCAATAGGGCCCAAACTATCAAAAACCAGCGGTTTCAATGAACACACATTTCTTGGTAGAATCATGCAGGACTGAAATTTTTGATGTTTTTCTACTCCTCTCATGAGCCCAAACAAGTCTCTAAAAGCATGAGTTTGCAACTACTTTACTTTTGGAGAAAATTCAAAACATTCACTATTCAATAGAGCCCAATAGCAAAAATCAGGTTTTGAATGAAGAATCACATTTCTTGGTAAAATCATGCAGGATTGAAATTTTTGATGGTTTTTTACTCCTCTCAACAGCCCAAACAAGTTTCTAAAAGGATGAGTTTGCAACTACTTTACTTTTGGAGAAAATTCAAAACATTCATTATTCAATAGGGCCCAAACTATCAAAAACCAGCGGTTTGAATGAACACACATTTCTTGGTAGAATCATGCAGGACTGAAATTTTTGATGTTTTTCTACTCCTCTCATGAGCCCAAACAAGTCTCTAAAAGCATGAGTTTGCAACTACTTTACTTTTGGAGAAAATTCAAAACATTCATTACTCAAAAGAGCCCAATAGCAAAAACCAGCGTTTTGAATGAAGATTCACATTTCTTGGTAGAATCATGCAGGATTGAAATTTTTGATGGTTTTTTACTCCTCTCAACAGCCCAAACAATTTTCTAAAAGGATGAATTTGCAACTACTTTACTTTTGGAGAAAATTCAAAACATTCATTATTCAATAGGGCCCAAACTATCAAAAACCAGCGGTTTCAATGAACACACATTTCTTGGTAGAATCATGCAGGACTGAAATTTTTGATGTTTTTCTACTCCTCTCATGAGCCCAAACAAGTCTCTAAAAGCATGAGTTTGCAACTACTTTACTTTTGGAGAAAATTCAAAACATTCATTATTCAATAGAGCCCAATAGCAAAAATCAGGTTTTGAATGAAGAATCACATTTCTTGGTAGAATCATGCAGGATTGAAATTTT
Organism: Dendrobates tinctorius; assembly: GCF_039654945.1. Classification (NCBI taxonomy): domain Eukaryota; kingdom Metazoa; phylum Chordata; class Amphibia; order Anura; family Dendrobatidae; genus Dendrobates; species Dendrobates tinctorius. The sequence continues at coordinate 374,832 of NW_027362066.1, read as the reverse complement.
TGATGGTTTTTTACTCCTCTCAACAGCCCAAACAAGTTTCTAAAAGGATGAGTTTGCAACTACTTTACTTTTGGAGAAAATTCAAAACATTCATTATTCAATAGGGCCCAAACTATCAAAAACCAGCGGTTTGAATGAACACACATTTCTTGGTAGAATCATGCAGGACTGAAATTTTTGATGTTTTTCTACTCCTCTCATGAGCCCAAACAAGTCTCTAAAAGCATGAGTTTGCAACTACTTTACTTTTGGAGAAAATTCAAAACATTCATTATTCAATAGAGCCCAATAGCAAAAATCAGGTTTTGAATGAAGAATCACATTTCTTGGTAGAATCATGCAGGATTGAAATTTTTGATGGTTTTTTACTCCTCTCAACAGCCCAAACAAGTTTCTAAAAGGATGAGTTTGCAACTACTTTACTTTTGGAGAAAATTCAAAACATTCATTATTCAATAGGGCCCAAACTATCAAAAACCAGCGGTTTGAATGAACACACATTTCTTGGTAGAATCATGCAGGACTGAAATTTTTGATGTTTTTCTACTCCTCTCATGAGCACAAACAAGTCTCTAAAAGCATGAGTTTGCAACTACTTTACTTTTGGAGAAAATTCAAAACATTCATTATTCAATAGAGCCCAATAGCAAAAATCAGGTTTTGGATGAAGAATCACATTTCTTGGTAAAATCATGCAGGATTGAAATTTTTGATGGTTTTTTACTCCTCTCAACAGCCCAAACAAGTTTCTAAAAGGATGAGTTTGCAACTACTTTACTTTTGGAGAAAATTCAAAACATTCATTATTCAATAGGGCCCAAACTATCAAAAACCAGCGGTTTCAATGAACACACATTTCTTGGTAGAATCATGCAGGACTGAAATTTTTGATGTTTTTCTACTCCTCTCATGAGCCCAAACAAGTCTCTAAAAGCATGAGTTTGCAACTACTTTACTTTTGGAGAAAATTCAAAACATTCATTATTCAATAGAGCCCAATAGCAAAAATCAGGTTTTGAATGAAGAATCACATTTCTTGGTAGAATCATGCAGGATTGAAATTTTTGATGGTTTTTTACTCCTCTCAACAGCCCAAACAAGTTTCTAAAAGGATGAGTTTGCAACTACTTTACTTTTGGAGAAAATTCAAAACATTCATTATTCAATAGGGCCCAAACTATCAAAAACCAGCGGTTTGAATGAACACACATTTCTTCGTAGAATCATGCAGGACTGAAATTTTTGATGTTTTTCTACTCCTCTCATGAGCCCAAACAAGTCTCTAAAAGCATGAGTTTGCAACTACTTTACTTTTGGAGAAAATTCAAAACATTCATTACTCAAAAGAGCCCAATAGCAAAAACCAGCGTTTTGAATGAAGAATCACATTTCTTGGTAGAATCATGCAGGATTGAAATTTTTGATGGTTTTTTACTCCTCTCAACAGCCCAAACAAGTTTCTAAAAGGATGAGTTTGCAACTACTTTACTTTTGGAGAAAATTCAAAACATTCATTATTCAATAGGGCCCAAACTATCAAAACCCAGCGGTTTCAATGAACACACATTTCTTGGTAGAATCATGCAGGACTGAAATTTTTGATGTTTTTCTACTCCTCTCATGAGCCCAAACAAGTCTCTAAAAGCATGAGTTTGCAACTACTTTACTTTTGGAGAAAATTCAAAACATTCATTATTCAATAGAGCCCAATAGCAAAAATCAGGTTTTGAATGAAGAATCACATTTCTTGGTAAAATCATGCAGGATTGAAATTTTTGATGGTTTTTTACTCCTCTCAACAGCCCAAACAAGTTTCTAAAAGGATGAGTTTGCAACTACTTTACTTTTGGAGAAAATTCAAAACATTCATTATTCAATAGGGCCCAAACTATCAAAAACCAGCGGTTTGAATGAACACACATTTCTTGGTAGAATCATACAGGACTGAAATTTTTGATGTTTTTCTACTCCTCTCATGAGCCCAAACAAGTCTCTAAAAGCATGAGTTTGCAACTACTTTACTTTTGGAGAAAATTCAAAACATTCATTACTCAAAAGAGCCCAATAGCAAAAACCAGCGTATTGAATGAAGAATCACATTTCTTGGTAGAATCATGCAGGATTGAAATTTTTGATGGTTTTTTACTCCTCTCAACAGCCCAAACAAGTTTCTAAAAGGATGAATTTGCAACTACTTTACTTTTGGAGAAAATTCAAAACATTCATTATTCAATAGGGCCCAAACTATCAAAAACCAGCGGTTTCAATGAACACACATTTCTTGGTAGAATCATGCAGGACTGAAATTTTTGATGTTTTTCTACTCCTCTCATGAGCCCAAACAAGTCTCTAAAAGCATGAGTTTGCAACTACTTTACTTTTGGAGAAAATTCAAAACATTCACTATTCAATAGAGCCCAATAGCAAAAATCAGGTTTTGAATGAAGAATCACATTTCTTGGTAAAATCATGCAGGATTGAAATTTTTGATGGTTTTTTACTCCTCTCAACAGCCCAAACAAGTTTCTAAAAGGATGAGTTTGCAACTACTTTACTTTTGGAGAAAATTCAAAACATTCATTATTCAATAGGGCCCAAACTATCAAAAACCAGCGGTTTGAATGAACACACATTTCTTGGTAGAATCATGCAGGACTGAAATTTTTGATGTTTTTCTACTCCTCTCATGAGCCCAAACAAGTCTCTAAAAGCATGAGTTTGCAACTACTTTACTTTTGGAGAAAATTCAAAACATTCATTACTCAAAAGAGCCCAATAGCAAAAACCAGCGTTTTGAATGAAGAATCACATTTCTTGGTAGAATCATGCAGGATTGAAATTTTTGATGGTTTTTTACTCCTCTCAACAGCCCAAACAATTTTCTAAAAGGATGAATTTGCAACTACTTTACTTTTGGAGAAAATTCAAAACATTCATTATTCAATAGGGCCCAAACTATCAAAAACCAGCGGTTTCAATGAACACACATTTCTTGGTAGAATCATGCAGGACTGAAATTTTTGATGTTTTTCTACTCCTCTCATGAGCCCAAACAAGTCTCTAAAAGCATGAGTTTGCAACTACTTTACTTTTGGAGAAAATTCAAAACATTCATTATTCAATAGAGCCCAATAGCAAAAATCAGGTTTTGAATGAAGAATCACATTTCTTGGTAGAATCATGCAGGATTGAAATTTTTGATGTTTTTTTACTCCTCTCAACAGCCCAAACAAGTTTCTAAAAGGATGAGTTTGCAACTACTTTACTTTTGGAGAAAATTCAAAACATTCATTATTCAATAGGGCCCAAACTATCAAAAACCAGCGGTTTGAATGAACACACATTTCTTGGTAGAATCATGCAGGACTGAAATTTTTGATGTTTTTCTACTCCTCTCATGAGCCCAAACAAGTCTCTAAAAGCATGAGTTTGCAACTACTTTACTTTTGGAGAAAATTCAAAACATTCATTATTCAATAGAGCCCAATAGCAAAAATCAGGTTTTGAATGAAGAATCACATTTCTTGGTAAAATCATGCAGGATTGAAATTTTTGATGGTTTTTTACTCCTCTCAACAGCCCAAACAAGTTTCTAAAAGGATGAGTTTGCAACTACTTTACTTTTGGAGAAAATTCAAAACATTCATTATTCAATAGGGCCCAAACTATCAAAAACCAGCGGTTTGAATGAACACACATTTCTTGGTAGAATCATGCAGGACTGAAATTTTTGATGTTTTTCTACTCCTCTCATGAGCCCAAACAAGTCTCTAAAAGCATGAGTTTGCAACTACTTTACTTTTGGAGAAAATTCAAAACATTCATTACTCAAAAGAGCCCAATAGCAAAAACCAGCGTTTTGAATGAAGAATCACATTTCTTGGTAGAATCATGCAGGATTGAAATTTTTGATGGTTTTTTACTCCTCTCAACAGCCCAAACAAGTTTCTAAAAGGATGAATTTGCAACTACTTTACTTTTGGAGAAAATTCAAAACATTCATTATTCAATAGGGCCCAAACTATCAAAAACCAGCGGTTTCAATGAACACACATTTCTTGGTAGAATCATGCAGGACTGAAATTTTTGATGTTTTTCTACTCCTCTCATGAGCCCAAACAAGTCTCTAAAAGCATGAGTTTGCAACTACTTTACTTTTGGAGAAAATTCAAAACATTCATTATTCAATAGAGCCCAATAGCAAAAATCAGGTTTTGAATGAAGAATCACATTTCTTGGTAGAATCATGCAGGATTGAAATTTTTGATGGTTTTTTACTCCTCTCAACAGCCCAAACAAGTTTCTAAAAGGATGAGTTTGCAACTACTTTACTTTTGGAGAAAATTCAAAACATTCATTATTCAATAGGGCCCAAACTATCAAAAACCAGCGGTTTGAATGAACACACATTTCTTGGTAGAATCATGCAGGACTGAAATTTTTGATGTTTTTCTACTCCTCTCATGAGCACAAACAAGTCTCTAAAAGCATGAGTTTGCAACTACTTTACTTTTGGAGAAAATTCAAAACATTCATTATTCAATAGAGCCCAATAGCAAAAATCAGGTTTTGGATGAAGAATCACATTTCTTGGTAAAATCATGCAGGATTGAAATTTTTGATGGTTTTTTACTCCTCTCAACAGCCCAAACAAGTTTCTAAAAGGATGAGTTTGCAACTACTTTACTTTTGGAGAAAATTCAAAACATTCATTATTCAATAGGGCCCAAACTATCAAAAACCAGCGGTTTCAATGAACACACATTTCTTGGTAGAATCATGCAGGACTGAAATTTTTGATGTTTTTCTACTCCTCTCATGAGCCCAAACAAGTCTCTAAAAGCATGAGTTTGCAACTACTTTACTTTTGGAGAAAATTCAAAACATTCATTATTCAATAGAGCCCAATAGCAAAAATCAGGTTTTGAATGAAGAATCACATTTCTTGGTAGAATCATGCAGGATTGAAATTTTTGATGGTTTTTTACTCCTCTCAACAGCCCAAACAAGTTTCTAAAAGGATGAGTTTGCAACTACTTTACTTTTGGAGAAAATTCAAAACATTCATTATTCAATAGGGCCCAAACTATCAAAAACCAGCGGTTTGAATGAACACACATTTCTTCGTAGAATCATGCAGGACTGAAATTTTTGATGTTTTTCTACTCCTCTCATGAGCCCAAACAAGTCTCTAAAAGCATGAGTTTGCAACTACTTTACTTTTGGAGAAAATTCAAAACATTCATTACTCAAAAGAGCCCAATAGCAAAAACCAGCGTTTTGAATGAAGAATCACATTTCTTGGTAGAATCATGCAGGATTGAAATTTTTGATGGTTTTTTACTCCTCTCAACAGCCCAAACAAGTTTCTAAAAGGATGAGTTTGCAACTACTTTACTTTTGGAGAAAATTCAAAACATTCATTATTCAATAGGGCCCAAACTATCAAAACCCAGCGGTTTCAATGAACACACATTTCTTGGTAGAATCATGCAGGACTGAAATTTTTGATGTTTTTCTACTCCTCTCATGAGCCCAAACAAGTCTCTAAAAGCATGAGTTTGCAACTACTTTACTTTTGGAGAAAATTCAAAACATTCATTATTCAATAGAGCCCAATAGCAAAAATCAGGTTTTGAATGAAGAATCACATTTCTTGGTAAAATCATGCAGGATTGAAATTTTTGATGGTTTTTTACTCCTCTCAACAGCCCAAACAAGTTTCTAAAAGGATGAGTTTGCAACTACTTTACTTTTGGAGAAAATTCAAAACATTCATTATTCAATAGGGCCCAAACTATCAAAAACCAGCGGTTTGAATGAACACACATTTCTTGGTAGAATCATGCAGGACTGAAATTTTTGATGTTTTTCTACTCCTCTCATGAGCCCAAACAAGTCTCTAAAAGCATGAGTTTGCAACTACTTTACTTTTGGAGAAAATTCAAAACATTCATTACTCAAAAGAGCCCAATAGCAAAAACCAGCGTATTGAATGAAGAATCACATTTCTTGGTAGAATCATGCAGGATTGAAATTTTTGATGGTTTTTTACTCCTCTCAACAGCCCAAACAAGTTTCTAAAAGGATGAATTTGCAACTACTTTACTTTTGGAGAAAATTCAAAACATTCATTATTCAATAGGGCCCAAACTATCAAAAACCAGCGGTTTCAATGAACACACATTTCTTGGTAGAATCATGCAGGACTGAAATTTTTGATGTTTTTCTACTCCTCTCATGAGCCCAAACAAGTCTCTAAAAGCATGAGTTTGCAACTACTTTACTTTTGGAGAAAATTCAAAACATTCACTATTCAATAGAGCCCAATAGCAAAAATCAGGTTTTGAATGAAGAATCACATTTCTTGGTAAAATCATGCAGGATTGAAATTTTTGATGGTTTTTTACTCCTCTCAACAGCCCAAACAAGTTTCTAAAAGGATGAGTTTGCAACTACTTTACTTTTGGAGAAAATTCAAAACATTCATTATTCAATAGGGCCCAAACTATCAAAAACCAGCGGTTTGAATGAACACACATTTCTTGGTAGAATCATGCAGGACTGAAATTTTTGATGTTTTTCTACTCCTCTCATGAGCCCAAACAAGTCTCTAAAAGCATGAGTTTGCAACTACTTTACTTTTGGAGAAAATTCAAAACATTCATTACTCAAAAGAGCCCAATAGCAAAAACCAGCGTTTTGAATGAAGAATCACATTTCTTGGTAGAATCATGCAGGATTGAAATTTTTGATGGTTTTTTACTCCTCTCAACAGCCCAAACAATTTTCTAAAAGGATGAATTTGCAACTACTTTACTTTTGGAGAAAATTCAAAACATTCATTATTCAATAGGGCCCAAACTATCAAAAACCAGCGGTTTCAATGAACACACATTTCTTGGTAGAATCATGCAGGACTGAAATTTTTGATGTTTTTCTACTCCTCTCATGAGCCCAAACAAGTCTCTAAAAGCATGAGTTTGCAACTACTTTACTTTTGGAGAAAATTCAAAACATTCATTATTCAATAGAGCCCAATAGCAAAAATCAGGTTTTGAATGAAGAATCACATTTCTTGGTAGAATCATGCAGGATTGAAATTTTTGATGGTTTTTTACTCCTCTCAACAGCCCAAACAAGTTTCTAAAAGGATGAGTTTGCAACTACTTTACTTTTGGAGAAAATTCAAAACATTCATTATTCAATAGGGCCCAAACTATCAAAAACCAGCGGTTTGAATGAACACACATTTCTTGGTAGAATCATGCAGGACTGAAATTTTTGATGTTTTTCTACTCCTCTCATGAGCCCAAACAAGTCTCTAAAAGCATGAGTTTGCAACTACTTTACTTTTGGAGAAAATTCAAAACATTCATTATTCAATAGAGCCCAATAGCAAAAATCAGGTTTTGAATGAATAATCACATTTCTTGGTAAAATCATGCAGGATTGAAATTTTTGATGGTTTTTTACTCCTCTCAACAGCCCAAACAAGTTTCTAAAAGGATGAGTTTGCAACTACTTTACTTTTGGAGAAAATTCAAAACATTCATTATTCAATAGGGCCCAAACTATCAAAAACCAGCGGTTTCAATGAACACACATTTCTTGGTAGAATCATGCAGGACTGAAATTTTTGATGTTTTTCTACTCCTCTCATGAGCCCAAACAAGTCTCTAAAAGCATGAGTTTGCAACTACTTTACTTTTGGAGAAAATTCAAAACATTCATTACTCAAAAGAGCCCAATAGCAAAAACCAGCGTTTTGAATGAAGAATCACATTTCTTGGTAGAATCATGCAGGATTGAAATTTTTGATGGTTTTTTACTCCTCTCAACAGCCCAAACAAGTTTCTAAAAGGATGAGTTTGCAACTACTTTACTTTTGGAGAAAATTCAAAACATTCATTATTCAATAGGGCCCAAACTATCAAAACCCAGCGGTTTCAATGAACACACATTTCTTGGTAGAATCATGCAGGACTGAAATTTTTGATGTTTTTCTACTCCTCTCATGAGCCCAAACAAGTCTCTAAAAGCATGAGTTTGCAACTACTTTACTTTTGGAGAAAATTCAAAACATTCATTATTCAATAGAGCCCAATAGCAAAAATCAGGTTTTGAATGAAGAATCACATTTCTTGGTAAAATCATGCAGGATTGAAATTTTTGATGGTTTTTTACTCCTCTCAACAGCCCAAACAAGTTTCTAAAAGGATGAGTTTGCAACTACTTTACTTTTGGAGAAAATTCAAAACATTCATTATTCAATAGGGCCCAAACTATCAAAAACCAGCGGTTTGAATGAACACACATTTCTTGGTAGAATCATGCAGGACTGAAATTTTTGATGTTTTTCTACTCCTCTCATGAGCCCAAACAAGTCTCTAAAAGCATGAGTTTGCAACTACTTTACTTTTGGAGAAAATTCAAAACATTCATTACTCAAAAGAGCCCAATAGCAAAAACCAGCGTATTGAATGAAGAATCACATTTCTTGGTAGAATCATGCAGGATTGAAATTTTTGATGGTTTTTTACTCCTCTCAACAGCCCAAACAAGTTTCTAAAAGGATGAATTTGCAACTACTTTACTTTTGGAGAAAATTCAAAACATTCATTATTCAATAGGGCCCAAACTATCAAAAACCAGCGGTTTCAATGAACACACATTTCTTGGTAGAATCATGCAGGACTGAAATTTTTGATGTTTTTCTACTCCTCTCATGAGCCCAAACAAGTCTCTAAAAGCATGAGTTTGCAACTACTTTACTTTTGGAGAAAATTCAAAACATTCATTACTCAAAAGAGCCCAATAGCAAAAACCAGCGTTTTGAATGAAGAATCACATTTCTTGGTAGAATCATGCAGGATTGAAATTTTTGATGGTTTTTTACTCCTCTCAACAGCCCAAACAATTTTCTAAAAGGATGAATTTGCAACTACTTTACTTTTGGAGAAAATTCAAAACATTCATTATTCAATAGGGCCCAAACTATCAAAAACCAGCGGTTTCAATGAACACACATTTCTTGGTAGAATCATGCAGGACTGAAATTTTTGATGTTTTTCTACTCCTCTCATGAGCCCAAACAAGTCTCTAAAAGCATGAGTTTGCAACTACTTTACTTTTGGAGAAAATTCAAAACATTCATTATTCAATAGAGCCCAATAGCAAAAATCAGGTTTTGAATGAAGAATCACATTTCTTGGTAGAATCATGCAGGATTGAAATTTTTGATGGTTTTTTACTCCTCTCAACAGCCCAAACAAGTTTCTAAAAGGATGAGTTTGCAACTACTTTACTTTTGGAGAAAATTCAAAACATTCATTATTCAATAGGGCCCAAACTATCAAAAACCAGCGGTTTGAATGAACACACATTTCTTGGTAGAATCATGCAGGACTGAAATTTTTGATGTTTTTCTACTCCTCTCATGAGCCCAAACAAGTCTCTAAAAGCATGAGTTTGCAACTACTTTACTTTTGGAGAAAATTCAAAACATTCATTATTCAATAGAGCCCAATAGCAAAAATCAGGTTTTGAATGAAGAATCACATTTCTTGGTAAAATCATGCAGGATTGAAATTTTTGATGGTTTTTTACTCCTCTCAACAGCCCAAACAAGTTTCTAAAAGGATGAGTTTGCAACTACTTTACTTTTGGAGAAAATTCAAAACATTCATTATTCAATAGGGCCCAAACTATCAAAAACCAGCGGTTTGAATGAACACACATTTCTTGGTAGAATCATGCAGGACTGAAATTTTTGATGTTTTTCTACTCCTCTCATGAGCCCAAACAAGTCTCTAAAAGCATGAGTTTGCAACTACTTTACTTTTGGAGAAAATTCAAAACATTCATTACTCAAAAGAGCCCAATAGCAAAAACCAGCGTTTTGAATGAAGAATCACATTTCTTGGTAGAATCATGCAGGATTGAAATTTTTGATGGTTTTTTACTCCTCTCAACAGCCCAAACAAGTTTCTAAAAGGATGAATTTGCAACTACTTTACTTTTGGAGAAAATTCAAAACATTCATTATTCAATAGGGCCCAAACTATCAAAAACCAGCGGTTTCAATGAACACACATTTCTTGGTAGAATCATGCAGGACTGAAATTTTTGATGTTTTTCTACTCCTCTCATGAGCCCAAACAAGTCTCTAAAAGCATGAGTTTGCAACTACTTTACTTTTGGAGAAAATTCAAAACATTCATTATTCAATAGAGCCCAATAGCAAAAATCAGGTTTTGAATGAAGAATCACATTTCTTGGTAGAATCATGCAGGATTGAAATTTTTGATGGTTTTTTACTCCTCTCAACAGCCCAAACAAGTTTCTAAAAGGATGAGTTTGCAACTACTTTACTTTTGGAGAAAATTCAAAACATTCATTATTCAATAGGGCCCAAACTATCAAAAACCAGCGGTTTGAATGAACACACATTTCTTGGTAGAATCATGCAGGACTGAAATTTTTGATGTTTTTCTACTCCTCTCATGAGCACAAACAAGTCTCTAAAAGCATGAGTTTGCAACTACTTTACTTTTGGAGAAAATTCAAAACATTCATTATTCAATAGAGCCCAATAGCAAAAATCAGGTTTTGGATGAAGAATCACATTTCTTGGTAAAATCATGCAGGATTGAAATTTTTGATGGTTTTTTACTCCTCTCAACAGCCCAAACAAGTTTCTAAAAGGATGAGTTTGCAACTACTTTACTTTTGGAGAAAATTCAAAACATTCATTATTCAATAGGGCCCAAACTATCAAAAACCAGCGGTTTCAATGAACACACATTTCTTGGTAGAATCATGCAGGACTGAAATTTTTGATGTTTTTCTACTCCTCTCATGAGCCCAAACAAGTCTCTAAAAGCATGAGTTTGCAACTACTTTACTTTTGGAGAAAATTCAAAACATTCATTATTCAATAGAGCCCAATAGCAAAAATCAGGTTTTGAATGAAGAATCACATTTCTTGGTAGAATCATGCAGGATTGAAATTTTTGATGGTTTTTTACTCCTCTCAACAGCCCAAACAAGTTTCTAAAAGGATGAGTTTGCAACTACTTTACTTTTGGAGAAAATTCAAAACATTCATTATTCAATAGGGCCCAAACTATCAAAAACCAGCGGTTTGAATGAACACACATTTCTTCGTAGAATCATGCAGGACTGAAATTTTTGATGTTTTTCTACTCCTCTCATGAGCCCAAACAAGTCTCTAAAAGCATGAGTTTGCAACTACTTTACTTTTGGAGAAAATTCAAAACATTCATTACTCAAAAGAGCCCAATAGCAAAAACCAGCGTTTTGAATGAAGAATCACATTTCTTGGTAGAATCATGCAGGATTGAAATTTTTGATGGTTTTTTACTCCTCTCAACAGCCCAAACAAGTTTCTAAAAGGATGAGTTTGCAACTACTTTACTTTTGGAGAAAATTCAAAACATTCATTATTCAATAGGGCCCAAACTATCAAAACCCAGCGGTTTCAATGAACACACATTTCTTGGTAGAATCATGCAGGACTGAAATTTTTGATGTTTTTCTACTCCTCTCATGAGCCCAAACAAGTCTCTAAAAGCATGAGTTTGCAACTACTTTACTTTTGGAGAAAATTCAAAACATTCATTATTCAATAGAGCCCAATAGCAAAAATCAGGTTTTGAATGAAGAATCACATTTCTTGGTAGAATCATGCAGGATTGAAATTTTTGATGGTTTTTTACTCCTCTCAACAGCCCAAACAAGTTTCTAAAAGGATGAGTTTGCAACTACTTTACTTTTGGAGAAAATTCAAAACATTCATTATTCAATAGGGCCCAAACTATCAAAAACCAGCGGTTTGAATGAACACACATTTCTTGGTAGAATCATGCAGGACTGAAATTTTTGATTTTTTTCTACTCCTCTCATGAGCCCAAACAAGTCTCTAAAAGCATGAGTTTGCAACTACTTTACTTTTGGAGAAAATTCAAAACATTCATTACTCAAAAGAGCCCAATAGCAAAAACCAGCGTATTGAATGAAGAATCACATTTCTTGGTAGAATCATGCAGGATTGAAATTTTTGATGGTTTTTTACTCCTCTCAACAGCCCAAACAAGTTTCTAAAAGGATGAATTTGCAACTACTTTACTTTTGGAGAAAATTCAAAACATTCATTATTCAATAGGGCCCAAACTATCAAAAACCAGCGGTTTCAATGAACACACATTTCTTGGTAGAATCATGCAGGACTGAAATTTTTGATGTTTTTCTACTCCTCTCATGAGCCCAAACAAGTCTCTAAAAGCATGAGTTTGCAACTACTTTACTTTTGGAGAAAATTCAAAACATTCACTATTCAATAGAGCCCAATAGCAAAAATCAGGTTTTGAATGAAGAATCACATTTCTTGGTAAAATCATGCAGGATTGAAATTTTTGATGGTTTTTTACTCCTCTCAACAGCCCAAACAAGTTTCTAAAAGGATGAGTTTGCAACTACTTTACTTTTGGAGAAAATTCAAAACATTCATTATTCAATAGGGCCCAAACTATCAAAAACCAGCGGTTTGAATGAACACACATTTCTTGGTAGAATCATGCAGGACTGAAATTTTTGATGTTTTTCTACTCCTCTCATGAGCCCAAACAAGTCTCTAAAAGCATGAGTTTGCAACTACTTTACTTTTGGAGAAAATTCAAAACATTCATTACTCAAAAGAGCCCAATAGCAAAAACCAGCGTTTTGAATGAAGAATCACATTTCTTGGTAGAATCATGCAGGATTGAAATTTTTGATGGTTTTTTACTCCTCTCAACAGCCCAAACAATTTTCTAAAAGGATGAATTTGCAACTACTTTACTTTTGGAGAAAATTCAAAACATTCATTATTCAATAGGGCCCAAACTATCAAAAACCAGCGGTTTCAATGAACACACATTTCTTGGTAGAATCATGCAGGACTGAAATTTTTGATGTTTTTCTACTCCTCTCATGAGCCCAAACAAGTCTCTAAAAGCATGAGTTTGCAACTACTTTACTTTTGGAGAAAATTCAAAACATTCATTATTCAATAGAGCCCAATAGCAAAAATCAGGTTTTGAATGAAGAATCACATTTCTTGGTAGAATCATGCAGGATTGAAATTTTTGATGGTTTTTTACTCCTCTCAACAGCCCAAACAAGTTTCTAAAAGGATGAGTTTGCAACTACTTTACTTTTGGAGAAAATTCAAAACATTCATTATTCAATAGGGCCCAAACTATCAAAACCCAGCGGTTTCAATGAACACACATTTCTTGGTAGAATCATGCAGGACTGAAATTTTTGATGTTTTTCTACTCCTCTCATGAGCCCAAACAAGTCTCTAAAAGCATGAGTTTGCAACTACTTTACTTTTGGAGAAAATTCAAAACATTCATTATTCAATAGAGCCCAATAGCAAAAATCAGGTTTTGAATGAAGAATCACATTTCTTGGTAAAATCATGCAGGATTGAAATTTTTGATGGTTTTTTACTCCTCTCAACAGCCCAAACAAGTTTCTAAAAGGATGAGTTTGCAACTACTTTACTTTTGGAGAAAATTCAAAACATTCATTATTCAATAGGGCCCAAACTATCAAAAACCAGCGGTTTGAATGAACACACATTTCTTGGTAGAATCATGCAGGACTGAAATTTTTGATGTTTTTCTACTCCTCTCATGAGCCCAAACAAGTCTCTAAAAGCATGAGTTTGCAACTACTTTACTTTTGGAGAAAATTCAAAACATTCATTACTCAAAAGAGCCCAATAGCAAAAACCAGCGTATTGAATGAAGAATCACATTTCTTGGTAGAATCATGCAGGATTGAAATTTTTGATGGTTTTTTACTCCTCTCAACAGCCCAAACAAGTTTCTAAAAGGATGAATTTGCAACTACTTTACTTTTGGAGAAAATTCAAAACATTCATTATTCAATAGGGCCCAAACTATCAAAAACCAGCGGTTTCAATGAACACACATTTCTTGGTAGAATCATGCAGGACTGAAATTTTTGATGTTTTTCTACTCCTCTCATGAGCCCAAACAAGTCTCTAAAAGCATGAGTTTGCAACTACTTTACTTTTGGAGAAAATTCAAAACATTCACTATTCAATAGAGCCCAATAGCAAAAATCAGGTTTTGAATGAAGAATCACATTTCTTGGTAAAATCATGCAGGATTGAAATTTTTGATGGTTTTTTACTCCTCTCAACAGCCCAAACAAGTTTCTAAAAGGATGAGTTTGCAACTACTTTACTTTTGGAGAAAATTCAAAACATTCATTATTCAATAGGGCCCAAACTATCAAAAACCAGCGGTTTGAATGAACACACATTTCTTGGTAGAATCATGCAGGACTGAAATTTTTGATGTTTTTCTACTCCTCTCATGAGCCCAAACAAGTCTCTAAAAGCATGAGTTTGCAACTACTTTACTTTTGGAGAAAATTCAAAACATTCATTACTCAAAAGAGCCCAATAGCAAAAACCAGCGTTTTGAATGAAGAATCACATTTCTTGGTAGAATCATGCAGGATTGAAATTTTTGATGGTTTTTTTACTCCTCTCAACAGCCCAAACAATTTTCTAAAAGGATGAATTTGCAACTACTTTACTTTTGGAGAAAATTCAAAACATTCATTATTCAATAGGGCCCAAACTATCAAAAACCAGCGGTTTCAATGAACACACATTTCTTGGTAGAATCATGCAGGACTGAAATTTTTGATGTTTTTCTACTCCTCTCATGAGCCCAAACAAGTCTCTAAAAGCATGAGTTTGCAACTACTTTACTTTTGGAGAAAATTCAAAACATTCATTATTCAATAGAGCCCAATAGCAAAAATCAGGTTTTGAATGAAGAATCACATTTCTTGGTAGAATCATGCAGGATTGAAATTTTTGATGGTTTTTTACTCCTCTCAACAGCCCAAACAAGTTTCTAAAAGGATGAGTTTGCAACTACTTTACTTTTGGAGAAAATTCAAAACATTCATTATTCAATAGGGCCCAAACTATCAAAAACCAGCGGTTTGAATGAACACACATTTCTTGGTAGAATCATGCAGGACTGAAATTTTTGATGTTTTTCTACTCCTCTCATGAGCCCAAACAAGTCTCTAAAAGCATGAGTTTGCAACTACTTTACTTTTGGAGAAAATTCAAAACATTCATTATTCAATAGAGCCCAATAGCAAAAATCAGGTTTTGAATGAATAATCACATTTCTTGGTAAAATCATGCAGGATTGAAATTTTTGATGGTTTTTTACTCCTCTCAACAGCCCAAACAAGTTTCTAAAAGGATGAGTTTGCAACTACTTTACTTTTGGAGAAAATTCAAAACATTCATTATTCAATAGGGCCCAAACTATCAAAAACCAGCGGTTTCAATGAACACACATTTCTTGGTAGAATCATGCAGGACTGAAATTTTTGATGTTTTTCTACTCCTCTCATGAGCCCAAACAAGTCTCTAAAAGCATGAGTTTGCAACTACTTTACTTTTGGAGAAAATTCAAAACATTCATTACTCAAAAGAGCCCAATAGCAAAAACCAGCGTTTTGAATGAAGAATCACATTTCTTGGTAGAATCATGCAGGATTGAAATTTTTGATGGTTTTTTACTCCTCTCAACAGCCCAAACAAGTTTCTAAAAGGATGAGTTTGCAACTACTTTATTTTTGGAGAAAATTCAAAACATTCATTATTCAATAGGGCCCAAACTATCAAAACCCAGCGGTTTCAATGAACACACATTTCTTGGTAGAATCATGCAGGACTGAAATTTTTGATGTTTTTCTACTCCTCTCATGAGCCCAAACAAGTCTCTAAAAGCATGAGTTTGCAACTACTTTACTTTTGGAGAAAATTCAAAACATTCATTATTCAATAGAGCCCAATAGCAAAAATCAGGTTTTGAATGAAGAATCACATTTCTTGGTAAAATCATGCAGGATTGAAATTTTTGATGGTTTTTTACTCCTCTCAACAGCCCAAACAAGTTTCTAAAAGGATGAGTTTGCAACTACTTTACTTTTGGAGAAAATTCAAAACATTCATTATTCAATAGGGCCCAAACTATCAAAAACCAGCGGTTTGAATGAACACACATTTCTTGGTAGAATCATGCAGGACTGAAATTTTTGATGTTTTTCTACTCCTCTCATGAGCCCAAACAAGTCTCTAAAAGCATGAGTTTGCAACTACTTTACTTTTGGAGAAAATTCAAAACATTCATTACTCAAAAGAGCCCAATAGCAAAAACCAGCGTATTGAATGAAGAATCACATTTCTTGGTAGAATCATGCAGGATTGAAATTTTTGATGGTTTTTTACTCCTCTCAACAGCCCAAACAAGTTTCTAAAAGGATGAATTTGCAACTACTTTACTTTTGGAGAAAATTCAAAACATTCATTATTCAATAGGGCCCAAACTATCAAAAACCAGCGGTTTCAATGAACACACATTTCTTGGTAGAATCATGCAGGACTGAAATTTTTGATGTTTTTCTACTCCTCTCATGAGCCCAAACAAGTCTCTAAAAGCATGAGTTTGCAACTACTTTACTTTTGGAGAAAATTCAAAACATTCACTATTCAATAGAGCCCAATAGCAAAAATCAGGTTTTGAATGAAGAATCACATTTCTTGGTAAAATCATGCAGGATTGAAATTTTTGATGGTTTTTTACTCCTCTCAACAGCCCAAACAAGTTTCTAAAAGGATGAGTTTGCAACTACTTTACTTTTGGAGAAAATTCAAAACATTCATTATTCAATAGGGCCCAAACTATCAAAAACCAGCGGTTTGAATGAACACACATTTCTTGGTAGAATCATGCAGGACTGAAATTTTTGATGTTTTTCTACTCCTCTCATGAGCCCAAACAAGTCTCTAAAAGCATGAGTTTGCAACTACTTTACTTTTGGAGAAAATTCAAAACATTCATTACTCAAAAGAGCCCAATAGCAAAAACCAGCGTTTTGAATGAAGAATCACATTTCTTGGTAGAATCATGCAGGATTGAAATTTTTGATGGTTTTTTACTCCTCTCAACAGCCCAAACAAGTTTCTAAAAGGATGAATTTGCAACTACTTTACTTTTGGAGAAAATTCAAAACATTCATTATTCAATAGGGCCCAAACTATCAAAAACCAGCGGTTTCAATGAACACACATTTCTTGGTAGAATCATGCAGGACTGAAATTTTTGATGTTTTTCTACTCCTCTCATGAGCCCAAACAAGTCTCTAAAAGCATGAGTTTGCAACTACTTTACTTTTGGAGAAAATTCAAAACATTCATTATTCAATAGAGCCCAATAGCAAAAATCAGGTTTTGAATGAAGAATCACATTTCTTGGTAGAATCATGCAGGATTGAAATTTTTGATGGTTTTTTACTCCTCTCAACAGCCCAAACAAGTTTCTAAAAGGATGAGTTTGCAACTACTTTACTTTTGGAGAAAATTCAAAACATTCATTATTCAATAGGGCCCAAACTATCAAAAACCAGCGGTTTGAATGAACACACATTTCTTGGTAGAATCATGCAGGACTGAAATTTTTGATGTTTTTCTACTCCTCTCATGAGCACAAACAAGTCTCTAAAAGCATGAGTTTGCAACTACTTTACTTTTGGAGAAAATTCAAAACATTCATTATTCAATAGAGCCCAATAGCAAAAATCAGGTTTTGGATGAAGAATCACATTTCTTGGTAAAATCATGCAGGATTGAAATTTTTGATGGTTTTTTACTCCTCTCAACAGCCCAAACAAGTTTCTAAAAGGATGAGTTTGCAACTACTTTACTTTTGGAGAAAATTCAAAACATTCATTATTCAATAGGGCCCAAACTATCAAAAACCAGCGGTTTCAATGAACACACATTTCTTGGTAGAATCATGCAGGACTGAAATTTTTGATGTTTTTCTACTCCTCTCATGAGCCCAAACAAGTCTCTAAAAGCATGAGTTTGCAACTACTTTACTTTTGGAGAAAATTCAAAACATTCATTATTCAATAGAGCCCAATAGCAAAAATCAGGTTTTGAATGAAGAATCACATTTCTTGGTAGAATCATGCAGGATTGAAATTTTTGATGGTTTTTTACTCCTCTCAACAGCCCAAACAAGTTTCTAAAAGGATGAGTTTGCAACTACTTTACTTTTGGAGAAAATTCAAAACATTCATTATTCAATAGGGCCCAAACTATCAAAAACCAGCGGTTTGAATGAACACACATTTCTTCGTAGAATCATGCAGGACTGAAATTTTTGATGTTTTTCTACTCCTCTCATGAGCCCAAACAAGTCTCTAAAAGCATGAGTTTGCAACTACTTTACTTTTGGAGAAAATTCAAAACATTCATTACTCAAAAGAGCCCAATAGCAAAAACCAGCGTTTTGAATGAAGAATCACATTTCTTGGTAGAATCATGCAGGATTGAAATTTTTGATGGTTTTTTACTCCTCTCAACAGCCCAAACAAGTTTCTAAAAGGATGAGTTTGCAACTACTTTACTTTTGGAGAAAATTCAAAACATTCATTATTCAATAGGGCCCAAACTATCAAAACCCAGCGGTTTCAATGAACACACATTTCTTGGTAGAATCATGCAGGACTGAAATTTTTGATGTTTTTCTACTCCTCTCATGAGCCCAAACAAGTCTCTAAAAGCATGAGTTTGCAACTACTTTACTTTTGGAGAAAATTCAAAACATTCATTATTCAATAGAGCCCAATAGCAAAAATCAGGTTTTGAATGAAGAATCACATTTCTTGGTAAAATCATGCAGGATTGAAATTTTTGATGGTTTTTTACTCCTCTCAACAGCCCAAACAAGTTTCTAAAAGGATGAGTTTGCAACTACTTTACTTTTGGAGAAAATTCAAAACATTCATTATTCAATAGGGCCCAAACTATCAAAAACCAGCGGTTTGAATGAACACACATTTCTTGGTAGAATCATGCAGGACTGAAATTTTTGATGTTTTTCTACTCCTCTCATGAGCCCAAACAAGTCTCTAAAAGCATGAGTTTGCAACTACTTTACTTTTGGAGAAAATTCAAAACATTCATTACTCAAAAGAGCCCAATAGCAAAAACCAGCGTATTGAATGAAGAATCACATTTCTTGGTAGAATCATGCAGGATTGAAATTTTTGATGGTTTTTTACTCCTCTCAACAGCCCAAACAAGTTTCTAAAAGGATGAATTTGCAACTACTTTACTTTTGGAGAAAATTCAAAACATTCATTATTCAATAGGGCCCAAACTATCAAAAACCAGCGGTTTCAATGAACACACATTTCTTGGTAGAATCATGCAGGACTGAAATTTTTGATGTTTTTCTACTCCTCTCATGAGCCCAAACAAGTCTCTAAAAGCATGAGTTTGCAACTACTTTACTTTTGGAGAAAATTCAAAACATTCACTATTCAATAGAGCCCAATAGCAAAAATCAGGTTTTGAATGAAGAATCACATTTCTTGGTAAAATCATGCAGGATTGAAATTTTTGATGGTTTTTTACTCCTCTCAACAGCCCAAACAAGTTTCTAAAAGGATGAGTTTGCAACTACTTTACTTTTGGAGAAAATTCAAAACATTCATTATTCAATAGGGCCCAAACTATCAAAAACCAGCGGTTTGAATGAACACACATTTCTTGGTAGAATCATGCAGGACTGAAATTTTTGATGTTTTTCTACTCCTCTCATGAGCCCAAACAAGTCTCTAAAAGCATGAGTTTGCAACTACTTTACTTTTGGAGAAAATTCAAAACATTCATTACTCAAAAGAGCCCAATAGCAAAAACCAGCGTTTTGAATGAAGAATCACATTTCTTGGTAGAATCATGCAGGATTGAAATTTTTGATGGTTTTTTACTCCTCTCAACAGCCCAAACAATTTTCTAAAAGGATGAATTTGCAACTACTTTACTTTTGGAGAAAATTCAAAACATTCATTATTCAATAGGGCCCAAACTATCAAAAACCAGCGGTTTCAATGAACACACATTTCTTGGTAGAATCATGCAGGACTGAAATTTTTGATGTTTTTCTACTCCTCTCATGAGCCCAAACAAGTCTCTAAAAGCATGAGTTTGCAACTACTTTACTTTTGGAGAAAATTCAAAACATTCATTATTCAATAGAGCCCAATAGCAAAAATCAGGTTTTGAATGAAGAATCACATTTCTTGGTAGAATCATGCAGGATTGAAATTTTTGATGGTTTTTTACTCCTCTCAACAGCCCAAACAAGTTTCTAAAAGGATGAGTTTGCAACTACTTTACTTTTGGAGAAAATTCAAAACATTCATTATTCAATAGGGCCCAAACTATCAAAAACCAGCGGTTTGAATGAACACACATTTCTTGGTAGAATCATGCAGGACTGAAATTTTTGATGTTTTTCTACTCCTCTCATGAGCCCAAACAAGTCTCTAAAAGCATGAGTTTGCAACTACTTTACTTTTGGAGAAAATTCAAAACATTCATTATTCAATAGAGCCCAATAGCAAAAATCAGGTTTTGAATGAAGAATCACATTTCTTGGTAGAATCATGCAGGATTGAAATTTTTGATGGTTTTTTACTCCTCTCAACAGCCCAAACAAGTTTCTAAAAGGATGAGTTTGCAACTACTTTACTTTTGGAGAAAATTCAAAACATTCATTATTCAATAGGGCCCAAACTATCAAAAACCAGCGGTTTGAATGAACACACATTTCTTGGTAGAATCATGCAGGACTGAAATTTTTGATGTTTTTCTACTCCTCTCATGAGCCCAAACAAGTCTCTAAAAGCATGAGTTTGCAACTACTTTACTTTTGGAGAAAATTCAAAACATTCATTACTCAAAAGAGCCCAATAGCAAAAACCAGCGTATTGAATGAAGAATCACATTTCTTGGTAGAATCATGCAGGATTGAAATTTTTGATGGTTTTTTACTCCTCTCAACAGCCCAAACAAGTTTCTAAAAGGATGAATTTGCAACTACTTTACTTTTGGAGAAAATTCAAAACATTCATTATTCAATAGGGCCCAAACTATCAAAAACCAGCGGTTTCAATGAACACACATTTCTTGGTAGAATCATGCAGGACTGAAATTTTTGATGTTTTTCTACTCCTCTCATGAGCCCAAACAAGTCTCTAAAAGCATGAGTTTGCAACTACTTTACTTTTGGAGAAAATTCAAAACATTCACTATTCAATAGAGCCCAATAGCAAAAATCAGGTTTTGAATGAAGAATCACATTTCTTGGTAAAATCATGCAGGATTGAAATTTTTGATGGTTTTTTACTCCTCTCAACAGCCCAAACAAGTTTCTAAAAGGATGAGTTTGCAACTACTTTACTTTTGGAGAAAATTCAAAACATTCATTATTCAATAGGGCCCAAACTATCAAAAACCAGCGGTTTGAATGAACACACATTTCTTGGTAGAATCATGCAGGACTGAAATTTTTGATGTTTTTCTACTCCTCTCATGAGCCCAAACAAGTCTCTAAAAGCATGAGTTTGCAACTACTTTACTTTTGGAGAAAATTCAAAACATTCATTACTCAAAAGAGCCCAATAGCAAAAACCAGCGTATTGAATGAAGAATCACATTTCTTGGTAGAATCATGCAGGATTGAAATTTTTGATGGTTTTTTACTCCTCTCAACAGCCCAAACAAGTTTCTAAAAGGATGAATTTGCAACTACTTTACTTTTGGAGAAAATTCAAAACATTCATTATTCAATAGGGCCCAAACTATCAAAAACCAGCGGTTTCAATGAACACACATTTCTTGGTAGAATCATGCAGGACTGAAATTTTTGATGTTTTTCTACTCCTCTCATGAGCCCAAACAAGTCTCTAAAAGCATGAGTTTGCAACTACTTTACTTTTGGAGAAAATTCAAAACATTCACTATTCAATAGAGCCCAATAGCAAAAATCAGGTTTTGAATGAAGAATCACATTTCTTGGTAAAATCATGCAGGATTGAAATTTTTGATGGTTTTTTACTCCTCTCAATAGCCCAAACAAGTTTCTAAAAGGATGAGTTTGCAACTACTTTACTTTTGGAGAAAATTCAAAACATTCATTATTCAATAGGGCCCAAACTATCAAAAACCAGCGGTTTGAATGAACACACATTTCTTGGTAGAATCATGCAGGACTGAAATTTTTGATGTTTTTCTACTCCTCTCATGAGCCCAAACAAGTCTCTAAAAGCATGAGTTTGCAACTACTTTACTTTTGGAGAAAATTCAAAACATTCATTACTCAAAAGAGCCCAATAGCAAAAACCAGCGTTTTGAATGAAGAATCACATTTCTTGGTAGAATCATGCAGGATTGAAATTTTTGATGGTTTTTTACTCCTCTCAACAGCCCAAACAATTTTCTAAAAGGATGAATTTGCAACTACTTTACTTTTGGAGAAAATTCAAAACATTCATTATTCAATAGGGCCCAAACTATCAAAAACCAGCGGTTTCAATGAACACACATTTCTTGGTAGAATCATGCAGGACTGAAATTTTTGATGTTTTTCTACTCCTCTCATGAGCCCAAACAAGTCTCTAAAAGCATGAGTTTGCAACTACTTTACTTTTGGAGAAAATTCAAAACATTCATTATTCAATAGAGCCCAATAGCAAAAATCAGGTTTTGAATGAAGAATCACATTTCTTGGTAGAATCATGCAGGATTGAAATTTTTGATGGTTTTTTACTCCTCTCAACAGCCCAAACAAGTTTCTAAAAGGATGAGTTTGCAACTACTTTACTTTTGGAGAAAATTCAAAACATTCATTATTCAATAGGGCCCAAACTATCAAAAACCAGCGGTTTGAATGAACACACATTTCTTGGTAGAATCATGCAGGACTGAAATTTTTGATGTTTTTCTACTCCTCTCATGAGCCCAAACAAGTCTCTAAAAGCATGAGTTTGCAACTACTTTACTTTTGGAGAAAATTCAAAACATTCATTATTCAATAGAGCCCAATAGCAAAAATCAGGTTTTGAATGAAGAATCACATTTCTTGGTAAAATCATGCAGGATTGAAATTTTTGATGGTTTTTTACTCCTCTCAACAGCCCAAACAAGTTTCTAAAAGGATGAGTTTGCAACTACTTTACTTTTGGAGAAAATTCAAAACATTCATTATTCAATAGGGCCCAAACTATCAAAAACCAGCGGTTTCAATGAACACACATTTCTTGGTAGAATCATGCAGGACTGAAATTTTTGATGTTTTTCTACTCCTCTCATGAGCCCAAACAAGTCTCTAAAAGCATGAGTTTGCAACTACTTTACTTTTGGAGAAAATTCAAAACATTCATTACTCAAAAGAGCCCAATAGCAAAAACCAGCGTTTTGAATGAAGAATCACATTTCTTGGTAGAATCATGCAGGATTGAAATTTTTGATGGTTTTTTACTCCTCTCAACAGCCCAAACAAGTTTCTAAAAGGATGAGTTTGCAACTACTTTACTTTTGGAGAAAATTCAAAACATTCATTATTCAATAGGGCCCAAACTATCAAAAACCAGCGGTTTCAATGAACACACATTTCTTGGTAGAATCATGCAGGACTGAAATTTTTGATGTTTTTCTACTCCTCTCATGAGCCCAAACAAGTCTCTAAAAGCATGAGTTTGCAACTACTTTACTTTTGGAGAAAATTCAAAACATTCATTATTCAATAGAGCCCAATAGCAAAAATCAGGTTTTGAATGAAGAATCACATTTCTTGGTAGAATCATGCAGGATTGAAATTTTTGATGGTTTTTTACTCCTCTCAACAGCCCAAACAAGTTTCTAAAAGGATGAGTTTGCAACTACTTTACTTTTGGAGAAAATTCAAAACATTCATTATTCAATAGGGCCCAAACTATCAAAAACCAGCGGTTTCAATGAACACACATTTCTTGGTAGAATCATGCAGGACTGAAATTTTTGATGTTTTTCTACTCCTCTCATGAGCCCAAACAAGTCTCTAAAAGCATGAGTTTGCAACTACTTTACTTTTGGAGAAAATTCAAAACATTCATTACTCAAAAGAGCCCAATAGCAAAAACCAGCGTTTTGAATGAAGAATCACATTTCTTGGTAGAATCATGCAGGATTGAAATTTTTGATGGTTTTTTACTCCTCTCAACAGCCCAAACAAGTTTCTAAAAGGATGAGTTTACAACTACTTTACTTTTGGAGAAAATTCAAAACATTCATTATTCAATAGGGCCCAAACTATCAAAAACCAGCGGTTTCAATGAACACACATTTCTTGGTAGAATCATGCAGGACTGAAATTTTTGATGTTTTTCTACTCCTCTCATGAGCCCAAACAAGTCTCTAAAAGCATGAGTTTGCAACTACTTTACTTTTGGAGAAAATTCAAAACATTCATTATTCAATAGAGCCCAATAGCAAAAATCAGGTTTTGAATGAAGAATCACATTTCTTGGTAGAATCATGCAGGATTGAAATTTTTGATGGTTTTTTACTCCTCTCAACAGCCAAACAAGTTTCTAAAAGGATGAGTTTGTAACTACTTTACTTTTGGAGAAAATTCAAAACATTCATTATTCAATAGGGCCCAAACTATCAAAAACCAGCGGTTTCAATGAACACACATTTCTTGGTAGAATCATGCAGGACTGAAATTTTTGATGTTTTTCTACTCCTCTCATGAGCCCAAACAAGTCTCTAAAAGCATGAGTTTTGATGGGTTTATCTCTCAACGGGAGATCTTTAGGTATGCCGGATGGTAGCCAGATTGATAGCGTGTTGCCCGGGCAAGGTGACAAACCGACACAGAGACAGGGTATGTATCTGTAAGATGCCACGCTACGCCTGGCTAATTTTAATCAGGTCAAGCTTATATGCTCATTTGAGTAGGCGGTTACATTACATAATCATATTTCATTGGACAATTGATCATTCAACAGTAAGCATAAATGGTTCCAACCAATCATATTCATATTCGTTAACCAATCAGATTGTACTCGGCTGTTAATTATTAGTATTTGTGTAGACGTGCTGAAAGCTTTAATAGGTCTTGGGTAAATTACACAAGATCCCAATATCATTCTCATTTATCTATCCTCATGACAGTTTATAGCTCAATTAGCCTCATTAACCTGTCTTACTAAGTATTTATGGCCCCTTTATCTATAGTGATTTATCTATTTCTAAGAGTATAAACTCATTAGGCCTACGTGGAACTCGTGATGTATCCTTCAGTCACATGAATCATAAGTATTACAGAGGTAAGAGGAGAGAACAACAGGATAAGGTGAGAGGTGATTTCTTCTGTCAGCTAATATCATAGAGGTATGGAGTGTGAGACCCTAAGAGTGTATGAAAGGACCCCACAGAATCATGGTTCCCCTATCAGTCCCCCCTTTTGAGAACAGATATGATTCTCTTACCCTCCTTCCTCCAGGTACTTCAAAGGCCTAAACGCCAGTGTTGGGCTTGTCATTATTTTCTTCACCAAATTCCCTGAAGTGGGTTGAGAGATCATATCTCATTCTCAACCTTGTCAATTCTTTGGGGGAATACTCACATATTTTCAAAAATCGTCAGGGCTACCTAGATCTAGTATTTGCCTTAGTGCATCTCTAGTAGCATTTATAAACCTCTGTTGATTATAGCGAAGGTAAATTATCCAAAACACATCTTTCTTAAAATTAGTTACGAAAGGAACTTCAGTCTCTAAAATGTCATTTTGATTTTTCCGCATCTGTGCCTCCTGGAGCAAGGCTGTTATCAGCAACAGGAACAGAATCATCATTCTTCCGTTCCAGGGCCTTGCAGTGGCTGGCATGAATCCAAGTGGGTTTTCCTTCAAGCTTTACTGATGTAGAGGTAGTGAGGAGAACTTGGAACGGGCCGTCGAACCTCGGCTCCAATGGTTTCCGTGTATGTCTCTTGACCACCACCCAGTCTCCTGGTTGGAGGGAATGGGTTCCTTCTTGATTCTCTGAGTCTGGAATAGAATCAAAGACTTGTTTATGCACAAGCGAGAGCCTCTTCTGAAGGCTCTGGACATAGCTAGTGAGATTGTCACACTGTAGCTGCAGTGTCTGTGGGAAGTATAGGCCTAACCTTGGTGCTGACCCAAACAAAACTTCAAAAGGAGATAGTTTTGTCTTTCTATTAGGTGTGTACCTAATGGAGAACAAAGCTAGGGGTAAACATTCTGTCCAAGGTTTCCCCAATTCCTCACTTGCTTTTTGAATCTTTAACTTAAGTGTCCCATTTAACCGCTCAACCTTACCACTTGCTTGAGGTCTGTAGGGTGTGTGGAATGCTTGTGTCACCCCCAACATTTGCATAACATGCTGCATTACCTCTCCAGTGAAGTGGGTACCTCTATCGGACTCTATGGTTTCAGGTAGTCCGAACCTACAGAAAACTTCTGACATCAGCTTCTTTGCAGTAGCCCTTGCAGTGGCTTTCGGCATCGGGAATGCTTCTGGCCACCCTGAGAAGAGGTCAACACACACGAGTACATATTCATACGTTGCTACTGGGGGTAACTGTATGAAATCGATCTGCAGTCGTTGAAATGGGTAGAGGGGCTTAGGTATGTGTTTCTGTGGTACTTTCACTACACCTCCTGGGTTGTGTTGTGCGCATGTCAGGCATGCCTGTGTGAACCTGGTAGCTACTGTTGTAAAACCTGGAGCGACCCATTGCTTATCCACCAAAGAACACATAGCATTTTTAGAAAGGTGCGTCGGTCCATGGGCTGCTTGAGCCATGACGGGATACAAGGATCTTGGCAGACACACCCGCTGTCCCACCATCCACAAACCTTCATGGTCACGTGCTCCAGCTTTCGACCAAGCCTTTCTCTCTTCCCCGGTTGTCTGCCGAGTAAGAGCCTGCAAGATACTCAAGTCGAAGTGGTTACACTCAGTGCTTACCATAACCAGTGGAGGTGCCTCAGGGGTCTCATTGTGTCTGGGTCTTCTGGCTGCTTCCTTGGCAGCTCGATCCGCTTTGTTGTTTCCTCTTGCTTCGGTGGTATTAAGCTTTGTGTGTGCCTTTACCTTAATTATGGCAACCTCTTTGGGCAGCAACAACGCTTCCATCAGTTGTTTGATGAGGTGCCCATGTTTAACAGGAGTGCCTGTAGATGTAAGAAAGTCTCTTGCCCTCCATATAGGACCGTAGTCATGGGCCACCCCGAAAGCATACCTTGAGTCTGTGTAAATGTTGTAGCGTCTACCGTCAGCCCCTTTAAGCGCTTCAATGAGTGCCGTCAACTCCGCCTCTTGTGCAGACATGTGAGGAGCGAGTGGTTCTGCTTTTACTACCTCATACTGTGTTACCACTGCATATCCAGTGTAGAACCGTCCGTCTTCACCGATGCTTCGAGATCCATCTATGAAAAGCTCAACATCTGGATTAGCAAGGGGTACATCAGAAACATGTGAAAAACCTGCTGTCTCTTGGGCCATAAGGGCCATACAATCATGCTCATGATATACATCAAAGAGTTCTTCTTCAGTCAAATTCTGCAAAAATAGTGGTTTACCCTGTCCTTCTCCCCCCCTTTTGAATCCTCCACTATGGGAATAAGAGTGGCTGGATTCAAAGTTGTACATCGTTTCAGAGTGACATTGGGAGGCATGAGAAGTGCACACTGCAGTCTCAGATGTCTGGCTACAGAAATGTGCTTGGGTTGAACTTGGTTAAGAATGCTGTGTAAGTCATGTGGAGTGTAGATGGTGACAGTGTAGTCCAGTATGATCTCTGATGCCTTGTCAAGAAGGAGTGTGACAGCTGTTACTGCTCGGACACAAGATGGTGCTCCTCTCGCTACAGGGTCCAGGCGAGCAGAGTAGTATGCAACAGGTCTGTTCTGCTGACCATGTTTTTGGGCTAGGACCCCTGTAGCATGTCCTTGCATTTCTGTGCAGTACAGGAGGAAAAGTTTAGCATAGTCTGGGGTGCCTAGAGCTGGAGCAGAGACGATTGCTAGTTTGAGTGAGTAGAAACTGTCTAGTGCTTCCTGGTCAAGCTTGAAAGGTTGAGAGGGCAGACAATCATAGAGTGGTTGCATGAGAATGGATGCAGAGCGAATCCAAGGCCTACAATATGATGCCAGCCCCAGGAAGGTACGTAGATGTTGAACCCCTGTAGGTGGTTTTAACACCTCAATCGCCTTTTTCCTGTCCTCTGTCAGATGTCGTGCACCCTGTGATATGCAATGTCCGAGAAACACAACTTTTGGCTGACAGAACTGTAGCTTTTCTCTGGATGCTTTACACCCTTTGGCAACAAGATGCAGAAGCAATGAGATTGTGGCTTCGCAGCATACATCTCTGTTTGGGGCACAAAGTAGTAGGTCATCAACATACTGAAGTAGAACAACCTCCACATGTTTGTTGTCCCAATCCTGCAAAATGAATTGCAAAGCAGCAGTATACAAGGTTGGAGAGTTTTGGGCTCCCTGCGGTAAAACCAACCAGGTATACTGTTGACCTCTGAACGTAAATGCGAACAAGTACTGACATTTCGGATGCAGAGGGACCGAAAAGAAGGCATTTGCCAAGTCAATGCAACTGAAGTAAGCAGCTGTAAAAGGGATCTGCGCCAAGATCGTGTGCGGATTTGGGACCACTGGTGTCAGTAATTCTGTGACAGCATTTATGGCTCTGAGATCATGAACCATCCTGTAAGTAACTTGCTCCCCTTTTTTGCCTTTCTTTTTCACTGGAAACAAAGGGGTGTTGGCTATAGATTTCGTTGGCTTTAGAGCTCCAGAAGCAATTAGATCCGCAATATTTTTACTTATTGCTTCTTCTTGAGCGACACTTAGTGGATACTGCTTTAATTGCGGTGGTTTCTCTCCTGATTTCAGGTTAATCATTACAGGAGAGACTGGCATGTGCCCGATGTCAGTTTTGGACTTTGACCACAGCGAGTCTGGGATCTGTGCTAGTTCCTTATTCTCTTCTGAAAGGGCGGGGGAGTCAGAGAAATACATGCAGGCTAGGACTTTACACAAAGCACTTTCAGAAACGCCTGCAGTTAACTTCACAGTTCCGTCAGATCCATACAGAATGTGGGCCTGAATCGCTTGCAGTACATCAGAACCAAGTAAGTTTACAGGTGTTTTGTCACTAACTAGCAACTTAGTCAGGCATGTGTGGTCAGCAAGTCGGAGGGGCAATGGTTTCGTCATTTTACATTCCTGTATCAGTCCCTCAAACCCTTGAGTGTAAATAGTTTCATTGGATATGTCAGATGGTTTAACGTGTTCCTGGCGAATAACAGTTTTGGCTGCCCCCGTATCCACCAGGAATGGGATTTTCTTACCATCTGGGAGAGATACTGAGATTACCCCTTGCGGACCCGTTTTTGAACATGATGATGTCCTAAGGGGATAGATGTCTACGGGGTTGCCTGTTTCCTATTGTGGGTCTTGGGTCGGGACGTCCGTCCTGGCCTGAGTCTGTTTCCTGGGCGATCTACACTGCCGGCTAATGTGGCCCATCTTACCGCAATTATAACATTCAGTCTGTCTGCGGTGATTTCTGTCTGTGGTAGGTTTCTGACCCGTCCGGGTGTCATTGGATACATACTGTATCTGTACTGGCTTTATCTTCTGGTCTAACTCAACACCTTTTGCCACACGCACTAAGTCTTCTATAAGACATGTCCTCCAGTCGGGCTTAGCTGCTTGTACTTTCTGTCTAAGCTGTAACCTAAGCCCTGCCATAAAAGCTCCATGGAAAAGTTTTCTTCCTGCTTCTCCCATGCCATCATAGCCTAGATCTGCATATCTCAGCTTCAAGTTCCCCCAGAACTGGTCTACTGTCTCCTTAGGACCCTGTACCACATCCAAAAGGGAAATAGTGGATTCCCCCACCTTCCCTTGACACCATGCATGCAGCCCTTTCAGGAAATGCATCCCTGACTCTATAGTCCTTACGTACTGTGTCCCCAGTCTGTGTTCTGCACCATATGATCTTCCAGCTCTATTTATCTCCCCCAGTACTGACTCCATTCGTGCATCCCCAATTTTCCCCCTCAGGAGGGACTCTAAGTCCATCCATGTGCAGGTGTAGGTGTTATTCAATCCTACCATCCATCTATAAAAAGCCATTGGTAAGTCAAAAGGGTCTGGGGCGTCTTTGACCAATGTCATTTGGTCCTTTGGACTCCATGGTCTGTAATGAGACACGGTAGTTGTCTGTATAGTCGGTCGTGCGGGGGTAGATGTTGCAGCTGCTGCGATACCAGTCGTGTCCATAGTTTGATAGTCTCCGTCTTCCATTGTAATTAACATACTGTCCTCCGGTTTTATTACCGTATTATTATTATACCCAGGGACCTGATACTGAGTCTGACCCTGTAGGACTGGGTATATCCCTGTGCTCTCATGAGGTTTTGGCCTCCCGCAGGCAGAACATTGTTCACGCCAGTCGGGGTTCTGTTGTCCACACACGCAAGTCCATCCTCCTGGTCCTGTCACAGGATGGGCCTGATAAGGTGGGGGCGTCTTTGTTTTCCTTGCATACCTCACTCCTTTCTGGGTTTCTACCTTAACCCAACAACCTTCTTTCTTCATTTCCTTTGCTGCGTCTGCCCAAGCCTCTGCTTGTTTTGTTAGCTTATTGTCAGCAATCCATCCCCTGCTTCCTGCTAAAGCAGACTCCCAGAGAGAGCAATCCAGTGGATCGTTCTTCATTCCTAATCCTTTTAACAACTTCCTTGCGTCTTTTACAGCAAACTTTCCTTTTCTTTTCTCAACTATCTCACACGCCTTGCAACCCTCCTGATGCTCTGAACTTTCTGCATTTCCCATTTTGCCTAGTCTCTCTGCCTGCCTCTTTCTCTGGTTGTTACTCACTATTTTCTTGATATACGCTGTTACTGTGTGCCCACCTCTCAACTACTCTTCTTCTTTATCACTTTAGCAAATATCTATGCCGACTGTATACATAGACTGCGTACCGTTGTTATATGAGGTTCCCGCTCAATGTTTGAACTTGCGTGTCCTAAACTGAAACTGGTCAGTTGATAGGTATCAAACCCATGGGAACCTTGATAAGAAGGTTAACTATTTAGTGGTCTGGCCATGACCCTCCTGGTCATCTAACACTAAATCTCTACGTGTTGAGTATGAGATGGCACTTCTCTATAATTAGTCCTAGCGTATTCAGCAATTCTATATATCAACCAGAGAGCAAATCCAAGTAACCATAGGCAGGCTAATATAACCCAGATCCTCTCATAATCTTCTAATCCCATATGAAGCAAGGCAGAAATGGAACATGGAGGGTGCACTCATACATAACCCACACAGTTGCAACTTCCCCAAGATATTAGCTAAGTTGTTGCAAAACCATAGGCCACCAGGAAAGCACGGACAGGACAAGCCCGACTACGTGTAACCCAGTCTTTCTGCGTAGCTCCGCAACAATAGCAAAATATATTGGTTTCAGCTTATCTCATTCACGCAGGTGTGACTATGTGTTTAACTTCCTAGTGTTCCTCCACTCTATTTCTGGTACCAAGGTACCAAGTAACCAATTAGCATACCTAACGGACTCCCTTATACATTCAGGATTGTATGTGACAATCCGTTTGTCATGCATACAGTCATTCAATTCATTCAGGGAGTCTCATTGTCCACATGTGCATCATATGCATACACATACACACCTCCAATCCGGTATACCATTAATGTATCACAAGGATATTCTACGGTTCTTTAACAAAACAACTGGTCATTTAAGAAGACGGCTATACTTATACCCGGGACCCGGCTGCAGATGCGGCAAGAGGAGGCACAGAGGGATGTAAGAATCAATGGCTCTTACCTTCACCGGTGATTTTGGTCTGTGAGTCCTCTGTAAGCCTCAGTCTGCGGGTGGTGCCGGATCTCGGATACTGGATGTCTTCTGGTTGAGACCAGCCCGCCCAAGGAGACGCCAACTGATGGGTTTATCTCTCAACGGGAGATCTTTAGGTATGCCGGATGGTAGCCAGATTGATAGCGTGTTGCCCGGGCAAGGTGACAAACCGACACAGAGACAGGGTATGTATCTGTAAGATGCCACGCTACGCCTGGCTAATTTTAATCAGGTCAAGCTTATATGCTCATTTGAGTAGGCGGTTACATTACATAATCATATTTCATTGGACAATTGATCATTCAACAGTAAGCATAAATGGTTCCAACCAATCATATTCATATTCGTTAACCAATCAGATTGTACTCGGCTGTTAATTATTAGTATTTGTGTAGACGTGCTGAAA
Source organism: Dendrobates tinctorius (assembly GCF_039654945.1). Lineage (NCBI taxonomy): Eukaryota > Metazoa > Chordata > Amphibia > Anura > Dendrobatidae > Dendrobates > Dendrobates tinctorius. Next base: position 342,515 of record NW_027362066.1, on the reverse strand, counting down.
GCTTTAATAGGTCTTGGGTAAATTACACAAGATCCCAATATCATTCTCATTTATCTATCCTCATGACAGTTTATAGCTCAATTAGCCTCATTAACCTGTCTTACTAAGTATTTATGGCCCCTTTATCTATAGTGATTTATCTATTTCTAAGAGTATAAACTCATTAGGCCTACGTGGAACTCGTGATGTATCCTTCAGTCACATGAATCATAAGTATTACAGAGGTAAGAGGAGAGAACAACAGGATAAGGTGAGAGGTGATTTCTTCTGTCAGCTAATATCATAGAGGTATGGAGTGTGAGACCCTAAGAGTGTATGAAAGGACCCCACAGAATCATGGTTCCCCTATCAGTTTGCAACTACTTTACTTTTAGAGAAAATTCAAAACATTCATTATTCAATAGAGCCCAATAGCAAAAATCAGGTTTTGAATGAAGAATCACATTTCTTGGTAAAATCATGCAGGATTGAAATTTTTGATGGTTTTTTACTCCTCTCAACAGCCCAAACAAGTTTCTAAAAGGATGAGTTTGCAACTACTTTACTTTTGGAGAAAATTCAAAACATTCATTATTCAATAGGGCCCAAACTATCAAAAACCAGCGGTTTGAATGAACACACATTTCTTGGTAGAATCATGCAGGACTGAAATTTTTGATGTTTTTCTACTCCTCTCATGAGCCCAAACAAGTCTCTAAAAGCATGAGTTTGCAACTACTTTACTTTTGGAGAAAATTCAAAACATTCATTACTCAAAAGAGCCCAATAGCAAAAACCAGCGTTTTGAATGAAGAATCACATTTCTTGGTAGAATCATGCAGGATTGAAATTTTTGATGGTTTTTTACTCCTCTCAACAGCCCAAACAAGTTTCTAAAAGGATGAATTTGCAACTACTTTACTTTTGGAGAAAATTCAAAACATTCATTATTCAATAGGGCCCAAACTATCAAAAACCAGCGGTTTCAATGAACACACATTTCTTGGTAGAATCATGCAGGACTGAAATTTTTGATGTTTTTCTACTCCTCTCATGAGCCCAAACAAGTCTCTAAAAGCATGAGTTTGCAACTACTTTACTTTTGGAGAAAATTCAAAACATTCATTATTCAATAGAGCCCAATAGCAAAAATCAGGTTTTGAATGAAGAATCACATTTCTTGGTAGAATCATGCAGGATTTAAATTTTTGATGGTTTTTTACTCCTCTCAACAGCCCAAACAAGTTTCTAAAAGGATGAGTTTGCAACTACTTTACTTTTGGAGAAAATTCAAAACATTCATTATTCAATAGGGCCCAAACTATCAAAAACCAGCGGTTTGAATGAACACACATTTCTTGGTAGAATCATGCAGGACTGAAATTTTTGATGTTTTTCTACTCCTCTCATGAGCACAAACAAGTCTCTAAAAGCATGAGTTTGCAACTACTTTACTTTTGGAGAAAATTCAAAACATTCATTATTCAATAGAGCCCAATAGCAAAAATCAGGTTTTGGATGAAGAATCACATTTCTTGGTAAAATCATGCAGGATTGAAATTTTTGATGGTTTTTTACTCCTCTCAACAGCCCAAACAAGTTTCTAAAAGGATGAGTTTGCAACTACTTTACTTTTGGAGAAAATTCAAAACATTCATTATTCAATAGGGCCCAAACTATCAAAAACCAGCGGTTTCAATGAACACACATTTCTTGGTAGAATCATGCAGGACTGAAATTTTTGATGTTTTTCTACTCCTCTCATGAGCCCAAACAAGTCTCTAAAAGCATGAGTTTGCAACTACTTTACTTTTGGAGAAAATTCAAAACATTCATTATTCAATAGAGCCCAATAGCAAAAATCAGGTTTTGAATGAAGAATCACATTTCTTGGTAGAATCATGCAGGATTGAAATTTTTGATGGTTTTTTACTCCTCTCAACAGCCCAAACAAGTTTCTAAAAGGATGAGTTTGCAACTACTTTACTTTTGGAGAAAATTCAAAACATTCATTATTCAATAGGGCCCAAACTATCAAAAACCAGCGGTTTGAATGAACACACATTTCTTCGTAGAATCATGCAGGACTGAAATTTTTGATGTTTTTCTACTCCTCTCATGAGCCCAAACAAGTCTCTAAAAGCATGAGTTTGCAACTACTTTACTTTTGGAGAAAATTCAAAACATTCATTACTCAAAAGAGCCCAATAGCAAAAACCAGCGTTTTGAATGAAGAATCACATTTCTTGGTGGAATCATGCAGGATTGAAATTTTTGATGGTTTTTTACTCCTCTCAACAGCCCAAACAAGTTTCTAAAAGGATGAGTTTGCAACTACTTTACTTTTGGAGAAAATTCAAAACATTCATTATTCAATAGGGCCCAAACTATCAAAACCCAGCGGTTTCAATGAACACACATTTCTTGGTAGAATCATGCAGGACTGAAATTTTTGATGTTTTTCTACTCCTCTCATGAGCCCAAACAAGTCTCTAAAAGCATGAGTTTGCAACTACTTTACTTTTGGAGAAAATTCAAAACATTCATTATTCAATAGAGCCCAATAGCAAAAATCAGGTTTTGAATGAAGAATCACATTTCTTGGTAAAATCATGCAGGATTGAAATTTTTGATGGTTTTTTACTCCTCTCAACAGCCCAAACAAGTTTCTAAAAGGATGAGTTTGCAACTACTTTACTTTTGGAGAAAATTCAAAACATTCATTATTCAATAGGGCCCAAACTATCAAAAACCAGCGGTTTGAATGAACACACATTTCTTGGTAGAATCATGCAGGACTGAAATTTTTGATGTTTTTCTACTCCTCTCATGAGCCCAAACAAGTCTCTAAAAGCATGAGTTTGCAACTACTTTACTTTTGGAGAAAATTCAAAACATTCATTACTCAAAAGAGCCCAATAGCAAAAACCAGCGTTTTGAATGAAGAATCACATTTCTTGGTAGAATCATGCAGGATTGAAATTTTTGATGGCTTTTTACTCCTCTCAACAGCCCAAACAAGTTTCTAAAAGGATGAGTTTGCAACTACTTTACTTTTGGAGAAAATTCAAAACATTCATTATTCAATAGGGCCCAAACTATCAAAAACCAGCGGTTTCAATGAACACACATTTCTTGGTAGAATCATGCAGGACTGAAATTTTTGATGTTTTTCTACTCCTCTCATGAGCCCAAACAAGTCTCTAAAAGCATGAGTTTGCAACTACTTTACTTTTGGAGAAAATTCAAAACATTCATTATTCAATAGAGCCCAATAGCAAAAATCAGGTTTTGAATGAAGAATCACATTTCTTGGTAGAATCATGCAGGATTGAAATTTTTGATGGTTTTTTACTCCTCTCAACAGCCCAAACAAGTTTCTAAAAGGATGAGTTTGCAACTACTTTACTTTTGGAGAAAATTCAAAACATTCATTATTCAATAGGGCCCAAACTATCAAAAACCAGCGGTTTCAATGAACACACATTTCTTGGTAGAATCATGCAGGACTGAAATTTTTGATGTTTTTCTACTCCTCTCATGAGCCCAAACAAGTCTCTAAAAGCATGAGTTTGCAACTACTTTACTTTTGGAGAAAATTCAAAACATTCATTATTCAATAGAGCCCAATAGCAAAAATCAGGTTTTGAATGAAGAATCACATTTCTTGGTAAAATCATGCAGGATTGAAATTTTTGATGGTTTTTTACTCCTCTCAACAGCCCAAACAAGTTTCTAAAAGGATGAATTTGCAACTACTTTACTTTTGGAGAAAATTCAAAACATTCATTATTCAATAGGGCCCAAACTATCAAAAACCAGCGGTTTCAATGAACACACATTTCTTGGTAGAATCATGCAGGACTGAAATTTTTGATGTTTTTCTACTCCTCTCATGAGCCCAAACAAGTCTCTAAAAGCATGAGTTTGCAACTACTTTACTTTTGGAGAAAATTCAAAACATTCACTATTCAATAGAGCCCAATAGCAAAAATCAGGTTTTGAATGAAGAATCACATTTCTTGGTAAAATCATGCAGGATTGAAATTTTTGATGGTTTTTTACTCCTCTCAACAGCCCAAACAAGTTTCTAAAAGGATGAGTTTGCAACTACTTTACTTTTGGAGAAAATTCAAAACATTCATTATTCAATAGGGCCCAAACTATCAAAAACCAGCGGTTTCAATGAACACACATTTCTTGGTAGAATCATGCAGGACTGAAATTTTTGATGTTTTTCTACTCCTCTCATGAGCCCAAACAAGTCTCTAAAAGCATGAGTTTGCAACTACTTTACTTTTGGAGAAAATTCAAAACATTCATTATTCAATAGAGCCCAATAGCAAAAACCAGCGTTTTGAATGAAGAATCACATTTCTTGGTAGAATCATGCAGGATTGAAATTTTTGATGGTTTTTTACTCCTCTCAACAGCCCAAACAAGTTTCTAAAAGGATGAGTTTGCAACTACTTTACTTTTGGAGAAAATTCAAAACATTCATTATTCAATAGGGCCCAAACTATCAAAAACCAGCGGTTTCAATGAACACACATTTCTTGGTAGAATCATGCAGGACTGAAATTTTTGATGTTTTTCTACTCCTCTCATGAGCCCAAACAAGTCTCTAAAGGCATGAGTTTGCAACTACTTTACTTTTGGAGAAAATTCAAAACATTCATTATTCAATAGAGCCCAATAGCAAAAATCAGGTTTTGAATGAAGAATCACATTTCTTGGTAGAATCATGCAGGATTGAAATTTTTGATGGTTTTTTACTCCTCTCAACAGCCCAAACAAGTTTCTAAAAGGATGAGTTTGCAACTACTTTACTTTTGGAGAAAATTCAAAACATTCATTATTCAATAGGGCCCAAAATATCAAAAACCAGCGGTTTGAATGAACACACATTTCTTGGTAGAATCGTGCAGGACTGAAATTTTTGATGTTTTTCTACTCCTTTCATGAGCCCAAACAAGTCTCTAAAAGGATGAGTTTGCAACTACTTTACTTTTGGAGAAAATTCAAAACATTCATTATTCAATAGAGCCCAATAGCAAAAACCAGCGTTTTGAATGAAGAATCACATTTCTTGGTAGAATCATGCAGGATTGAAATTTTTGATGGTTTTTTACTCCTCTCAACAGCCCAAACAAGTTTCTAAAAGGATGAGTTTGCAACTACTTTACTTTTGGAGAAAATTCAAAACATTCATTATTCAATAGGGCCCAAAATATCAAAAACCAGCGGTTTGAATGAACACACATTTCTTGGTAGAATCGTACAGGACTGAAATTTTTGATGTTTTTCTACTCCTCTCATGAGCCCAAACAAGTCTCTAAAAGGATGAGTTTGCAACTACTTTACTTTTGGAGAAAATTCAAAACATTCATTATTCAATAGAGCCCAATAGCAAAAACCAGCGTTTTGAATGAAGAATCACATTTCTTGGTAGAATCATGCAGGATTGAAATTTTTGATGGTTTTTTACTCCTCTCAACAGCCCAAAAAAGTTTCTAAAAGGATGAGTTTGCAGCTACTTTACTTTTGGAGAAAATTCAAAACATTCATTATTCAATAGGGCCCAAAATATCAAAAAACAGCGGTTTGAATGAACACACATTTCTTGGTAGAATCGTGCAGGACTGAAATTTTTGATGTTTTTCTACTCCTCTCATCAGCCCAAACAAGTCTCTAAAAGCATGAGTTTGCAACTACTTTACTTTTGGAGAAAATTCAAAACATTCATTATTCAATAGAGCCCAATAGCAAAAACCAGCGTTTTGAATGAAGAATCACATTTCTTGGTAGAATCATGCAGGATTGAAATTTTTGATGGTTTTTTACTCCTCTCAACAGCCCAAACAAGTTTCTAAAAGGATGAGTTTGCAACTACTTTACTTTTGGAGAAAATTCAAAACATTCATTATTCAATAGGGCCCAAACTATCAAAAACCAGCGGTTTCAATGAACACACATTTCTTGGTAGAATCATGCAGGACTGAAATTTTTGATGTTTTTCTACTCCTCTCATGAGCCCAAACAAGTCTCTAAAAGCATGAGTTTGCAACTACTTTACTTTTGGAGAAAATTCAAAACATTCATTATTCAATAGAGCCCAATAGCAAAAATCAGGTTTTGAATGAAGAATCACATTTCTTGGTAGAATCATGCAGGATTGAAATTTTTGATGGTTTTTTACTCCTCTCAACAGCCCAAACAAGTTTCTAAAAGGATGAGTTTGCAACTACTTTACTTTTGGAGAAAATTCAAAACATTCATTATTCAATAGGGCCCAAACTATCAAAAACCAGCGGTTTCAATGAACACACATTTCTTGGTAGAATCATGCAGGACTGAAATTTTTGATGTTTTTCTACTCCTCTCATGAGCCCAAACAAGTCTCTAAAAGCATGAGTTTGCAACTACTTTACTTTTGGAGAAAATTCAAAACATTCATTACTCAAAAGAGCCCAATAGCAAAAACCAGCGTTTTGAATGAAGAATCACATTTCTTGGTAGAATCATGCAGGATTGAAATTTTTGATGGTTTTTTACTCCTCTCAACAGCCCAAACAAGTTTCTAAAAGGATGAGTTTGCAACTACTTTACTTTTGGAGAAAATTCAAAACATTCATTATTCAATAGGGCCCAAACTATCAAAAACCAGCGGTTTCAATGAACACACATTTCTTGGTAGAATCATGCAGGACTGAAATTTTTGATGTTTTTCTACTCCTCTCATGAGCCCAAACAAGTCTCTAAAAGCATGAGTTTGCAACTACTTTACTTTTGGAGAAAATTCAAAACATTCATTATTCAATAGAGCCCAATAGCAAAAATCAGGTTTTGAATGAAGAATCACATTTCTTGGTAAAATCATGCAGGATTGAAATTTTTGATGGTTTTTTACTCCTCTCAACAGCCCAAACAAGTTTCTAAAAGGATGAGTTTGCAACTACTTTACTTTTGGAGAAAATTCAAAACATTCATTATTCAATAGGGCCCAAACTATCAAAAACCAGCGGTTTGAATGAACACACATTTCTTGGTAGAATCATGCAGGACTGAAATTTTTGATGTTTTTCTACTCCTCTCATGAGCCCAAACAAGTCTCTAAAAGCATGAGTTTGCAACTACTTTACTTTTGGAGAAAATTCAAAACATTCATTACTCAAAAGAGCCCAATAGCAAAAACCAGCGTTTTGAATGAAGAATCACATTTCTTGGTAGAATCATGCAGGATTGAAATTTTTGATGGTTTTTTACTCCTCTCAACAGCCCAAACAAGTTTCTAAAAGGATGAGTTTGCAACTACTTTACTTTTGGAGAAAATTCAAAACATTCATTATTCAATAGGGCCCAAACTATCAAAAACCAGCGGTTTCAATGAACACACATTTCTTGGTAGAATCATGCAGGACTGAAATTTTTGATGTTTTTCTACTCCTCTCATGAGCCCAAACAAGTCTCTAAAAGCATGAGTTTGCAACTACTTTACTTTTGGAGAAAATTCAAAACATTCATTATTCAATAGAGCCCCATAGCAAAAATCAGGTTTTGAATGAAGAATCACATTTCTTGGTAGAATCATGCAGGATTGAAATTTTTGATGGTTTTTTACTCCTCTCAACAGCCCAAACAAGTTTCTAAAAGGATGAGTTTGCAACTACTTTACTTTTGGAGAAAATTCAAAACATTCATTATTCAATAGGGCCCAAACTATCAAAAACCAGCGGTTTCAATGAACACACATTTCTTGGTAGAATCATGCAGGACTGAAATTTTTGATGTTTTTCTACTCCTCTCATGAGCCCAAACAAGTCTCTAAAGGCATGAGTTTGCAACTACTTTACTTTTGGAGAAAATTCAAAACATTCATTATTCAATAGAGCCCAATAGCAAAAATCAGGTTTTGAATGAAGAATCACATTTCTTGGTAGAATCATGCAGGATTGAAATTTTTGATGGTTTTTTACTCCTCTCAACAGCCCAAACAAGTTTCTAAAAGGATGAGTTTGCAACTACTTTACTTTTGGAGAAAATTCAAAACATTCATTATTCAATAGGGCCCAAAATATCAAAAACCAGCGGTTTGAATGAACACACATTTCTTGGTAGAATCGTGCAGGACTGAAATTTTTGATGTTTTTCTACTCCTTTCATGAGCCCAAACAAGTCTCTAAAAGGATGAGTTTGCAACTACTTTACTTTTGGAGAAAATTCAAAACATTCATTATTCAATAGAGCCCAATAGCAAAAACCAGCGTTTTGAATGAAGAATCACATTTCTTGGTAGAATCATGCAGGATTGAAATTTTTGATGGTTTTTTACTCCTCTCAACAGCCCAAACAAGTTTCTAAAAGGATGAGTTTGCAACTACTTTACTTTTGGAGAAAATTCAAAACATTCATTATTCAATAGGGCCCAAAATATCAAAAACCAGCGGTTTGAATGAACACACATTTCTTGGTAGAATCGTACAGGACTGAAATTTTTGATGTTTTTCTACTCCTCTCATGAGCCCAAACAAGTCTCTAAAAGGATGAGTTTGCAACTACTTTACTTTTGGAGAAAATTCAAAACATTCATTATTCAATAGAGCCCAATAGCAAAAACCAGCGTTTTGAATGAAGAATCACATTTCTTGGTAGAATCATGCAGGATTGAAATTTTTGATGGTTTTTTACTCCTCTCAACAGCCCAAAAAAGTTTCTAAAAGGATGAGTTTGCAGCTACTTTACTTTTGGAGAAAATTCAAAACATTCATTATTCAATAGGGCCCAAACTATCAAAAAACAGCGGTTTCAATGAACACACATTTCTTGGTAGAATCATGCAGGACTGAAATTTTTGATGTTTTTCTACTCCTCTCATGAGCCCAAACAAGTCTCTAAAAGCATGAGTTTGCAACTACTTTACTTTTGGAGAAAATTCAAAACATTCATTACTCAAAAGAGCCCAATAGCAAAAACCAGCGTTTTGAATGAAGAATCACATTTCTTGGTAGAATCATGCAGGATTGAAATTTTTGATGGTTTTTTACTCCTCTCAACAGCCCAAACAAGTTTCTAAAAGGATGAGTTTGCAACTACTTTACTTTTGGAGAAAATTCAAAACATTCATTATTCAATAGGGCCCAAACTATCAAAAACCAGCGGTTTCAATGAACACACATTTCTTGGTAGAATCATGCAGGACTGAAATTTTTGATGTTTTTCTACTCCTCTCATGAGCCCAAACAAGTCTCTAAAAGCATGAGTTTGCAACTACTTTACTTTTGGAGAAAATTCAAAACATTCATTATTCAATAGAGCCCAATAGCAAAAATCAGGTTTTGAATGAAGAATCACATTTCTTGGTAAAATCATGCAGGATTGAAATTTTTGATGGTTTTTTACTCCTCTCAACAGCCCAAACAAGTTTCTAAAAGGATGAGTTTGCAACTACTTTACTTTTGGAGAAAATTCAAAACATTCATTATTCAATAGGGCCCAAACTATCAAAAACCAGCGGTTTGAATGAACACACATTTCTTGGTAGAATCATGCAGGACTGAAATTTTTGATGTTTTTCTACTCCTCTCATGAGCCCAAACAAGTCTCTAAAAGCATGAGTTTGCAACTACTTTACTTTTGGAGAAAATTCAAAACATTCATTACTCAAAAGAGCCCAATAGCAAAAACCAGCGTTTTGAATGAAGAATCACATTTCTTGGTAGAATCATGCAGGATTGAAATTTTTGATGGTTTTTTACTCCTCTCAACAGCCCAAACAAGTTTCTGAAAGGATGAGTTTGCAACTACTTTACTTTTGGAGAAAATTCAAAACATTCATTATTCAATAGGGCCCAAACTATCAAAAACCAGCGGTTTCAATGAACACACATTTCTTGGTAGAATCATGCAGGACTGAAATTTTTGATGTTTTTCTACTCCTCTCATGAGCCCAAACAAGTCTCTAAAAGCATGAGTTTGCAACTACTTTACTTTTGGAGAAAATTCAAAACATTCATTATTCAATAGAGCCCAATAGCAAAAATCAGGTTTTGAATGAAGAATCACATTTCTTGGTAGAATCATGCAGGATTGAAATTTTTGATGGTTTTTTACTCCTCTCAACAGCCCAAACAAGTTTCTAAAAGGATGAGTTTGCAACTACTTTACTTTTGGAGAAAATTCAAAACATTCATTATTCAATAGGGCCCAAACTATCAAAAACCAGCGGTTTCAATGAACACACGTTTCTTGGTAGAATCATGCAGGACTGAAATTTTTGATGTTTTTCTACTCCTCTCATGAGCCCAAACAAGTCTCTAAAAGCATGAGTTTGCAACTACTTTACTTTTGGAGAAAATTCAAAACATTCATTATTCAATAGAGCCCAATAGCAAAAATCAGGTTTTGAATGAAGAATCACATTTCTTGGTAAAATCATGCAGGATTGAAATTTTTGATGGTTTTTTACTCCTCTCAACAGCCCAAACAAGTTTCTAAAAGGATGAATTTGCAACTACTTTACTTTTGGAGAAAATTCAAAACATTCATTATTCAATAGGGCCCAAACTATCAAAAACCAGCGGTTTCAATGAACACACATTTCTTGGTAGAATCATGCAGGACTGAAATTTTTGATGTTTTTCTACTCCTCTCATGAGCCCAAACAAGTCTCTAAAAGCATGAGTTTGCAACTACTTTACTTTTGGAGAAAATTCAAAACATTCACTATTCAATAGAGCCCAATAGCAAAAATCAGGTTTTGAATGAAGAATCACATTTCTTGGTAAAATCATGCAGGATTGAAATTTTTGATGGTTTTTTACTCCTCTCAACAGCCCAAACAAGTTTCTAAAAGGATGAGTTTGCAACTACTTTCCTTTGGAGAAAATTCAAAACATTCATTATTCAATAGGGCCCAAACTATCAAAAACCAGCGGTTTCAATGAACACACATTTCTTGGTAGAATCATGCAGGACTGAAATTTTTGATGTTTTTCTACTCCTCTCATGAGCCCAAACAAGTCTCTAAAAGCATGAGTTTGCAACTACTTTACTTTTGGAGAAAATTCAAAACATTCATTATTCAATAGAGCCCAATAGCAAAAACCAGCGTTTTGAATGAAGAATCACATTTCTTGGTAGAATCATGCAGGATTGAAATTTTTGATGGTTTTTTACTCCTCTCAACAGCCCAAACAAGTTTCTAAAAGGATGAGTTTGCAACTACTTTACTTTTGGAGAAAATTCAAAACATTCATTATTCAATAGGGCCCAAACTATCAAAAACCAGCGGTTTCAATGAACACACATTTCTTGGTAGAATCATGCAGGACTGAAATTTTTGATGTTTTTCTACTCCTCTCATGAGCCCAAACAAGTCTCTAAAGGCATGAGTTTGCAACTACTTTACTTTTGGAGAAAATTCAAAACATTCATTATTCAATAGAGCCCAATAGCGAAAATCAGGTTTTGAATGAAGAATCACATTTCTTGGTAGAATCATGCAGGATTGAAATTTTTGATGGTTTTTTACTCCTCTCAACAGCCCAAACAAGTTTCTAAAAGGATGAGTTTGCAACTACTTTACTTTTGGAGAAAATTCAAAACATTCATTATTCAATAGGGCCCAAAATATCAAAAACCAGCGGTTTGAATGAACACACATTTCTTGGTAGAATCGTGCAGGACTGAAATTTTTGATGTTTTTCTACTCCTTTCATGAGCCCAAACAAGTCTCTAAAAGGATGAGTTTGCAACTACTTTACTTTTGGAGAAAATTCAAAACATTCATTATTCAATAGAGCCCAATAGCAAAAACCAGCGTTTTGAATGAAGAATCACATTTCTTGGTAGAATCATGCAGGATTGAAATTTTTGATGGTTTTTTACTCCTCTCAACAGCCCAAACAAGTTTCTAAAAGGATGAGTTTGCAACTACTTTACTTTTGGAGAAAATTCAAAACATTCATTATTCAATAGGGCCCAAACTATCAAAAACCAGCGGTTTCAATGAACACACATTTCTTGGTAGAATCATGCAGGACTGAAATTTTTGATGTTTTTCTACTCCTCTCATGAGCCCAAACAAGTCTCTAAAAGCATGAGTTTGCAACTACTTTACTTTTGGAGAAAATTCAAAACATTCATTATTCAATAGAGCCCAATAGCAAAAACCAGCGTTTTGAATGAAGAATCACATTTCTTGGTAGAATCATGCAGGATTGAAATTTTTGATGGTTTTTTACTCCTCTCAACAGCCCAAACAAGTTTCTAAAAGGATGAGTTTGCAACTATTTTACTTTTGGAGAAAATTCAAAACATTCATTATTCAATAGGGCCCAAAATATCAAAAACCAGCGGTTTGAATGAACACACATTTCTTGGTAGAATCGTACAGGACTGAAATTTTTGATGTTTTTCTACTCCTCTCATGAGCCCAAACAAGTCTCTAAAAGGATGAGTTTGCAACTACTTTACTTTTGGAGAAAATTCAAAACATTCATTATTCAATAGAGCCCAATAGCAAAAACCAGCGTTTTGAATGAAGAATCACATTTCTTGGTAGAATCATGCAGGATTGAAATTTTTGATGGTTTTTTACTCCTCTCAACAGCCCAAAAAAGTTTCTAAAAGGATGAGTTTGCAGCTACTTTACTTTTGGAGAAAATTCAAAACATTCATTATTCAATAGGGCCCAAAATATCAAAAAACAGCGGTTTGAATGAACACACATTTCTTGGTAGAATCGTGCAGGACTGAAATTTTTGATGTTTTTCTACTCCTCTCATCAGCCCAAACAAGTCTCTAAAAGCATGAGTTTGCAACTACTTTACTTTTGGAGAAAATTCAAAACATTCATTATTCAATAGAGCCCAATAGCAAAAACCAGCGTTTTGAATGAAGAATCACATTTCTTGGTAGAATCATGCAGGATTGAAATTTTTGATGGTTTTTTACTCCTCTCAACAGCCCAAACAAGTTTCTAAAAGGATGAGTTTGCAACTACTTTACTTTTGGAGAAAATTCAAAACATTCATTATTCAATAGGCCCCAAACTATCAAAAACCAGCGGTTTCAATGAACACACATTTCTTGGTAGAATCATGCAGGACTGAAATTTTTGATGTTTTTCTACTCCTCTCATGAGCCCAAACAAGTCTCTAAAAGCATGAGTTTGCAACTACTTTACTTTTGGAGAAAATTCAAAACATTCATTATTCAATAGAGCCCAATAGCAAAAATCAGGTTTTGAATGAAGAATCACATTTCTTGGTAGAATCATGCAGGATTGAAATTTTTGATGGTTTTTTACTCCTCTCAACAGCCCAAACAAGTTTCTAAAAGGATGAGTTTGCAACTACTTTACTTTTGGAGAAAATTCAAAACATTCATTATTCAATAGGGCCCAAACTATCAAAAACCAGCGGTTTCAATGAACACACATTTCTTGGTAGAATCATGCAGGACTGAAATTTTTGATGTTTTTCTACTCCTCTCATGAGCCCAAACAAGTCTCTAAAAGCATGAGTTTGCAACTACTTTACTTTTGGAGAAAATTCAAAACATTCATTATTCAATAGAGCCCAATAGCAAAAATCAGGTTTTGAATGAAGAATCACATTTCTTGGTAGAATCATGCAGGATTGAAATTTTTGATGGTTTTTTACTCCTCTCAACAGCCCAAACAAGTTTCTAAAAGGATGAGTTTGCAACTACTTTACTTTTGGAGAAAATTCAAAACATTCATTATTCAATAGGGCCCAAACTATCAAAAACCAGCGGTTTGAAAGAACACACATTTCTTGGTAGAATCATGCAGGACTGAAATTTTTGATGTTTTTCTACTCCTCTCATGAGCCCAAACAAGTCTCTAAAAGCATGAGTTTGCAACTACTTTACTTTTGGAGAAAATTCAAAACATTCATTATTCAATAGAGCCCAATAGCAAAAATCAGGTTTTGAATGAAGAATCACATTTCTTGGTAAAATCATGCAGGATTGAAATTTTTGATGGTTTTTTTACTCCTCTCAACAGCCCAAACAAGTTTCTAAAAGGATGAGTTTGCAACTACTTTACTTTTGGAGAAAATTCAAAACATTCATTATTCAATAGGGCCCAAACTATCAAAAACCAGCGGTTTCAATGAACACACATTTCTTGGTAGAATCATGCAGGACTGAAATTTTTGATGTTTTTCTACTCCTCTCATGAGCCCAAACAAGTCTCTAAAAGCATGAGTTTGCAACTACTTTACTTTTGGAGAAAATTCAAAACATTCACTATTCAATAGAGCCCAATAGCAAAAATCAGGTTTTGAATGAAGAATCACATTTCTTGGTAAAATCATGCAGGATTGAAATTTTTGATGGTTTTTTACTCCTCTCAACAGCCCAAACAAGTTTCTAAAAGGATGAGTTTGCAACTACTTTACTTTTGGAGAAAATTCAAAACATTCATTATTCAATAGGGCCCAAACTATCAAAAACCAGCGGTTTCAATGAACACACATTTCTTGGTAGAATCATGCAGGACTGAAATTTTTGATGTTTTTCTACTCCTCTCATGAGCCCAAACAAGTCTCTAAAAGCATGAGTTTGCAACTACTTTACTTTTGGAGAAAATTCAAAACATTCATTATTCAATAGAGCCCAATAGCAAAAACCAGCGTTTTGAATGAAGAATCACATTTCTTGGTAGAATCATGCAGGATTGAAATTTTTGACGGTTTTTTACTCCTCTCAACAGCCCAAACAAGTTTCTAAAAGGATGAGTTTGCAACTACTTTACTTTTGGAGAAAATTCAAAACATTCATTATTCAATAGGGCCCAAACTATCAAAAACCAGCGGTTTGAAAGAACACACATTTCTTGGTAGAATCAAGCAGGACTGAAATTTTTGATGTTTTTCTACTCCTCTCATGAGCCCAAACAAGTCTCTAAAAGCATGAGTTTGCAACTACTTTACTTTTGGAGAAAATTCAAAACATTCATTATTCAATAGAGCCCAATAGCAAAAATCAGGTTTTGAATGAAGAATCACATTTCTTGGTAAAATCATGCAGGATTGAAATTTTTGATGGTTTTTTTACTCCTCTCAACAGCCCAAACAAGTTTCTAAAAGGATGAGTTTGCAACTACTTTACTTTTGGAGAAAATTCAAAACATTCATTATTCAATAGGGCCCAAACTATCAAAAACCAGCGGTTTCAATGAACACACATTTCTTGGTAGAATCATGCAGGACTGAAATTTTTGATGTTTTTCTACTCCTCTCATGAGCCCAAACAAGTCTCTAAAAGCATGAGTTTGCAACTACTTTACTTTTGGAGAAAATTCAAAACATTCACTATTCAATAGAGCCCAATAGCAAAAATCAGGTTTTGAATGAAGAATCACATTTCTTGGTAAAATCATGCAGGATTGAAATTTTTGATGGTTTTTTACTCCTCTCAACAGCCCAAACAAGTTTCTAAAAGGATGAGTTTGCAACTACTTTACTTTTGGAGAAAATTCAAAACATTCATTATTCAATAGGGCCCAAACTATCAAAAACCAGCGGTTTCAATGAACACACATTTCTTGGTAGAATCATGCAGGACTGAAATTTTTGATGTTTTTCTACTCCTCTCATGAGCCCAAACAAGTCTCTAAAAGCATGAGTTTGCAACTACTTTACTTTTGGAGAAAATTCAAAACATTCATTATTCAATAGAGCCCAATAGCAAAAACCAGCGTTTTGAATGAAGAATCACATTTCTTGGTAGAATCATGCAGGATTGAAATTTTTGACGGTTTTTTACTCCTCTCAACAGCCCAAACAAGTTTCTAAAAGGATGAGTTTGCAACTACTTTACTTTTGGAGAAAATTCAAAACATTCATTATTCAATAGGGCCCAAACTATCAAAAACCAGCGGTTTCAATGAACACACATTTCTTGGTAGAATCATGCAGGACTGAAATTTTTGATGTTTTTCTACTCTCATGAGCCCAAACAAGTCTCTAAAAGCATGAGTTTGCAACTACTTTACTTTTGGAGAAAATTCAAAACATTCACTATTCAATAGAGCCCAATAGCAAAAATCAGGTTTTGAATGAAGAATCACATTTCTTGGTAGAATCATGCAGGATTGAAATTTTTGATGGTTTTTTACTCCTCTCAACAGCCCAAACAAGTTTCTAAAAGGATGAGTTTGCAACTACTTTACTTTTGGAGAAAATTCAAAACATTCATTATTCATTAGGGCCCAAAATATCAAAAACCAGCGGTTTGAATGAACACACATTTCTTGGTAGAATCGTGCAGGACTGAAATTTTTGATGTTTTTCTACTCCTCTCATCAGCCCAAACAAGTCTCTAAAAGGATGAGTTTGCAACTACTTTACTTTTGGAGAAAATTCAAAACATTCATTATTCAATAGAGCCCAATAGGAAAAACCAGCGTTTTGAATGAAGAATCACATTTCTTGGTAGAATCATGCAGGATTGAAATTTTTGATGGTTTTTTACTCCTCTCAACAGCCCAAACAAGTTTCTAAAAGGATGAGTTTGCAACTACTTTACTTTTGGAGAAAATTCAAAACATTCATTATTCAATTGGGCCCAAAATATCAAAAACCAGCGGTTTCAATGAACACACATTTCTTGGTAGAATCATGCAGGACTGAAATTTTTGATGTTTTTCTACTCCTCTCATGAGCCCAAACAAGTCTCTAAAAGCATGAGTTTGCAACTACTTTACTTTTGGAGAAGATTCAAAACATTCATTATTCAATAGAGCCCAATAGCAAAAATCAGGTTTTGAATGAAGAATCACATTTCTTGGTAGAATCATGCAGGATTGAAATTTTTGATGGTTTTTTACTCCTCTCAACAGCCCAAACAAGTTTCTAAAAGGATGAGTTTGCAACTACTTTACTTTTGGAGAAAATTCAAAACATTCATTATTCAATAGGGCCCAAAATATCAAAAACCAGCGGTTTGAATGAACACACATTTCTTGGTAGAATCGTGCAGGACTGAAATTTTGGATGTTTTTCTACTCCTCTCATGAGCCCAAACAAGTCTCTAAAAGGATGAGTTTGCAACTACTTTACTTTTGGAGAAAATTCAAAACATTCATTATTCAATAGAGCCCAATAGCAAAAACCAGCATTTTGAATGAAGAATCACATTTCTTGGTAGAATCATGCAGGATTGAAATCTTTGATGTTTTTTTACTCCTCTCAACAGCCCAAACAAGTTTCTAAAAGGATGAGTTTGCAACTACTTTACTTTTGGAGAAAATTCAAAACATTCATTATTCAATAGGGCCCAAACTATCAAAAACCAGCGGTTTCAATGAACACACATTTCTTGGTAGTATCATGCAGGACTGAAATTTTTGATGTTTTTCTACTCCTCTCATGAGCCCAAACAAGTCTCTAAAAGCATGAGTTTGCAACTACTTTACTTTTGGAGAAAATTCAAAACATTCATTATTCAATAGAGCCCAATAGCAAAAATCAGGTTTTGAATGAAGAATCACATTTCTTGGTAGAATCATGCAGGATTGAAATTTTTGATGGTTTTTTACTCCTCTCAACAGCCCAAACAAGTTTCTAAAAGGATGAGTTTGCAACTACTTTACTTTTGGAGAAAATTCAAAACATTCATTATTCAATAGGGCCCAAAATATCAAAAACCAGCGGTTTGAATGAACACACATTTCTTGGTAGAATCGTGCAGGACTGAAATTTTTGATGTTTTTCTACTCCTCTCATGAGCCCAAACAAGTCTCTAAAAGGATGAGTTTGCAACTACTTTACTTTTGGAGAAAATTCAAAACATTCATTATTCAATAGAGCCCAATAGCAAAAACCAGCGTTTTGAATGAAGAATCACATTTCTTGGTAGAATCATGCAGGATTGAAATTTTTGATGGTTTTTTACTCCTCTCAACAGCCCAAACAAGTTTCTAAAAGGATGAGTTTGCAACTACTTTACTTTTGGAGAAAATTCAAAACATTCATTATTCAATAGGGCCCAAACTATCAAAAACCAGCGGTTTCAATGAACACACATTTCTTGGTAGAATCATGCAGGACTGAAATTTTTGATGTTTTTCTACTCCTCTCATGAGCCCAAACAAGTCTCTAAAAGCATGAGTTTGCAACTACTTTACTTTTGGAGAAAATTCAAAACATTCATTATTCAATAGAGCCCAATAGCAAAAATCAGGTTTTGAATGAAGAATCACATTTCTTGGTAGAATCATGCAGGATTGAAATTTTTGATGGTTTTTTACTCCTCTCAACAGCCCAAACAAGTTTCTAAAAGGATGAGTTTGCAACTACTTTACTTTTGGAGAAAATTCAAAACATTCATTATTCAATAGGGCCCAAACTATCAAAAACCAGCGGTTTGAATGAACACACATTTCTTGGTAGAATCATGCAGGACTGAAATTTTTGATGTTTTTCTACTCCTCTCATGAGCCCAAACAAGTCTCTAAAAGCATGAGTTTGCAACTACTTTACTTTTGGAGAAAATTCAAAACATTCATTACTCAAAAGAGCCCAATAGCAAAAACCAGCGTTTTGAATGAAGAATCACATTTCTTGGTAGAATCATGCAGGATTGAAATTTTTGATGGTTTTTTACTCCTCTCAACAGCCCAAACAAGTTTCTAAAAGGATGAGTTTGCAACTACTTTACTTTTGGAGAAAATTCAAAACATTCATTATTCAATAGGGCCCAAACTATCAAAAACCAGCGGTTTCAATGAACACACATTTCTTGGTAGAATCATGCAGGATTGAAATTTTTGATGGTTTTTTACTCCTCTCAACAGCCCAAACAAGTTTCTAAAAGGATGAGTTTGCAACTACTTTACTTTTGGAGAAAATTCAAAACATTCATTATTCAATAGGGCCCAAAATATCAAAAACCAGCGGTTTGAATGAACACACATTTCTTGGTAGAATCGTGCAGGACTGAAATTTTTGATGTTTTTCTACTCCTCTCATGAGCCCAAACAAGTCTCTAAAAGGATGAGTTTGCAACTACTTTACTTTTGGAGAAAATTCAAAACATTCATTATTCAATAGAGCCCAATAGCAAAAACCAGCGTTTTGAATGAAGAATCACATTTCTTGGTAGAATCATGCAGGATTGAAATTTTTGATGGTTTTTTACTCCTCTCAACAGCCCAAACAAGTTTCTAAAAGGATGAGTTTGCAACTACTTTACTTTTGGAGAAAATTCAAAACATTCATTATTCAATAGGGCCCAAACTATCAAAAACCAGCGGTTTCAATGAACACACATTTCTTGGTAGAATCATGCAGGACTGAAATTTTTGATGTTTTTCTACTCCTCTCATGAGCCCAAACAAGTCTCTAAAAGCATGAGTTTGCAACTACTTTACTTTTGGAGAAAATTCAAAACATTCATTATTCAATAGAGCCCAATAGCAAAAATCAGGTTTTGAATGAAGAATCACATTTCTTGGTAGAATCATGCAGGATTGAAATTTTTGATGGTTTTTTACTCCTCTCAACAGCCCAAACAAGTTTCTAAAAGGATGAGTTTGCAACTACTTTACTTTTGGAGAAAATTCAAAACATTCATTATTCAATAGGGCCCAAACTATCAAAAACCAGCGGTTTGAATGAACACACATTTCTTGGTAGAATCATGCAGGACTGAAATTTTTGATGTTTTTCTACTCCTCTCATGAGCCCAAACAAGTCTCTAAAAGCATGAGTTTGCAACTACTTTACTTTTGGAGAAAATTCAAAACATTCATTACTCAAAAGAGCCCAATAGCAAAAACCAGCGTTTTGAATGAAGAATCACATTTCTTGGTAGAATCATGCAGGATTGAAATTTTTGATGGTTTTTTACTCCTCTCAACAGCCCAAACAAGTTTCTAAAAGGATGAGTTTGCAACTACTTTACTTTTGGAGAAAATTCAAAACATTCATTATTCAATAGGGCCCAAACTATCAAAAACCAGCGGTTTCAATGAACACACATTTCTTGGTAGAATCATGCAGGACTGAAATTTTTGATGTTTTTCTACTCCTCTCATGAGCCCAAACAAGTCTCTAAAAGCATGAGTTTGCAACTATTTTACTTTTGGAGAAAATTCAAAACATTCATTATTCAATAGAGCCCAATAGCAAAAATCAGGTTTTGAATGAAGAATCACATTTCTTCGTAGAATCATGCAGGATTGAAATTTTTGATGGTTTTTTACTCATCTCAACAGCCCAAACAAGTTTCTAAAAGGATGAGTTTGCAACTACTTTACTTTTGGAGAAAATTCAAAACATTCATTATTCAATAGGGCCCAAACTATCAAAAACCAGCGGTTTCAATGAACACACATTTCTTGTTAGAATCATGCAGGACTGAAATTTTTGATGTTTTTCTACTCCTCTCATGAGCCCAAACAAGTCTCTAAAAGCATGAGTTTGCAACTACTTTACTTTTGGAGAAAATTCAAAACATTCATTATTCAATAGAGCCCAATAGCAAAAATCAGGTTTTGAATGAAGAATCACATTTCTTGGTAAAATCATGCAGGATTGAAATTTTTGATGGTTTTTTACTCCTCTCAACAGCCCAAACAAGTTTCTAAAAGGATGAATTTGCAACTACTTTACTTTTGGAGAAAATTCAAAACATTCATTATTCAATAGGGCCCAAACTATCAAAAACCAGCGGTTTCAATGAACACACATTTCTTGGTAGAATCATGCAGGACTGAAATTTTTGATGTTTTTCTACTCCTCTCATGAGCCCAAACAAGTCTCTAAAAGCATGAGTTTGCAACTACTTTACTTTTGGAGAAAATTCAAAACATTCATTATTCAATAGAGCCCAATAGCAAAAATCAGGTTTTGAATGAAGAATCACATTTCTTGGTAAAATCATGCAGGATTGAAATTTTTGATGGTTTTTTACTCCTCTCAACAGCCCAAACAAGTTTCTAAAAGGATGAATTTGCAACTACTTTACTTTTGGAGAAAATTCAAAACATTCATTATTCAATAGGGCCCAAACTATCAAAAACCAGCGGTTTCAATGAACACACATTTCTTGGTAGAATCATGCAGGACTGAAATTTTTGATGTTTTTCTACTCCTCTCATGAGCCCAAACAAGTCTCTAAAAGCATGAGTTTGCAACTACTTTACTTTTGGAGAAAATTCAAAACATTCATTATTCAATAGAGCACAATAGCAAAAATCAGGTTTTGAATGAAGAATCACATTTCTTGGTAGAATCATGCAGGATTGAAATTTTTGATGGTTTTTTACTCCTCTCAACAGCCCAAACAAGTTTCTAAAAGGATGAGTTTGCAACTACTTTACTTTTGGAGAAAATTCAAAACATTCATTATTCAATAGGGCCCAAAATATCAAAAACCAGCGGTTTGAATGAACACACATTTCTTGGTAGAATCGTGCAGGACTGAAATTTTTGATGTTTTTCTACTCCTCTCATGAGCCCAAACAAGTCTCTAAAAGGATGAGTTTGCAACTACTTTACTTTTGGAGAAAATTCAAAACATTCATTATTCAATAGAGCCCAATAGCAAAAACCAGCGTTTTGAATGAAGAATCACATTTCTTGGTAGAATCATGCAGGATTGAAATTTTTGATGGTTTTTTACTCCTCTCAACAGCCCAAACAAGTTTCTAAAAGGATGAGTTTGCAACTACTTTACTTTTGGAGAAAATTCAAAACATTCATTATTCAATAGGGCCCAAACTATCAAAAACCAGCGGTTTCAATGAACACACATTTCTTGGTAGAATCATGCAGGACTGAAATTTTTGATGTTTTTCTACTCCTCTCATGAGCCCAAACAAGTCTCTAAAAGCATGAGTTTGCAACTACTTTACTTTTGGAGAAAATTCAAAACATTCATTATTCAATAGAGCCCAATAGCAAAAATCAGGTTTTGAATGAAGAATCACATTTCTTGGTAGAATCATGCAGGATTGAAATTTTTGATGGTTTTTTACTCCTCTCAACAGCCCAAACAAGTTTCTAAAAGGATGAGTTTGCAACTACTTTACTTTTGGAGAAAATTCAAAACATTCATTATTCAATAGGGCCCAAAATATCAAAAACCAGCGGTTTGAATGAACACACATTTCTTGGTAGAATCGTGCAGGACTGAAATTTTTGATGTTTTTCTACTCCTCTCATGAGCCCAAACAAGTCTCTAAAAGGATGAGTTTGCAACTACTTTACTTTTGGAGAAAATTCAAAACATTCATTATTCAATAGAGCCCAATAGCAAACACCAGCGTTTTGAATGAAGAATCACATTTCTCGGTAGAATCATGCAGGATTGAAATTTTTGATGGTTTTTTACTCCTCTCAACAGCCCAAACAAGTTTCTAAAAGGATGAGTTTGCAACTACTTTACTTTTGGAGAAAATTCAAAACATTCATTATTCAATAGGGCCCAAACTATCAAAAACCAGCGGTTTCAATGAACACACATTTCTTGGTAGAATCATGCAGGACTGAAATTTTTGATGTTTTTCTACTCCTCTCATGAGCCCAAACAAGTCTCTAAAAGCATGAGTTTGCAACTACTTTACTTTTGGAGAAAATTCAAAACATTCATTATTCAATAGAGCCCAATAGCAAAAACCAGCGTTTTGAATGAAGAATCACATTTCTTGGTAGAATCATGCAGGATTGAAATTTTTGATGGTTTTTTACTCTGCTCAACAGCCCAAACAAGTTTCTAAAAGGATGAGTTTGCAACTACTTTACTTTTGGAGAAAATTCAAAACACTCATTATTCAATAGGGCCCAAACTATCAAAAACCAGCAGTTTCAATGAACACACATTTCTTGGTAGAATCATGCAGAACTGAAATTTTTGATGTTTTTCTGCTCCTCTCATGAGCCCAAACAAGTCTCTAAAAGCATGAGTTTGCAACTACTTTACTTTTGGAGAAGATTCAAAACATTCATTATTCAATAGAGCCCAATAGCAAAAATCAGGTTTTGAATGAAGAATCACATTTCTTGGTAGAATCATGCAGGATTGAAATTTTTGATGGTTTTTTACTCCTCTCAACAGCCCAAACAAGTCTCTAAAAGGATGAGTTTGCAACTACTTTACTTTTGGAGAAAATTCAAAACACTCATTATTCAATAGGGCCCAAACTATCAAAAACCAGCGGTTTCAATGAACACACATTTCTTGGTAGAATCATGCAGAACTGAAATTTTTGATGTTTTTCTACTCCTCTCATGAGCCCAAACAAGTCTCTAAAAGCATGAGTTTGCAACTACTTTACTTTTGGAGAAGATTCAAAACATTCATT
This sequence comes from Dendrobates tinctorius, assembly GCF_039654945.1. Classification (NCBI taxonomy): domain Eukaryota; kingdom Metazoa; phylum Chordata; class Amphibia; order Anura; family Dendrobatidae; genus Dendrobates; species Dendrobates tinctorius. The sequence continues at coordinate 319,195 of NW_027362066.1, read as the reverse complement.
ATTCAATAGAGCCCAATAGCAAAAATCAGGTTTTGAATGAAGAATCACATTTCTTGGTAGAATCATGCAGGATTGAAATTTTTGATGGTTTTTTACTCCTCTCAACAGCCCAAACAAGTCTCTAAAAGGATGAGTTTGCAACTACTTTACTTTTGGAGAAAATTCAAAACATTCATTATTCAATAGGGCCCAAAATATCAAAAACCAGCGGTTTGAATGAACACACATTTCTTGGTAGAATCGTACAGGACTGAAATTTTTGATGTTTTTCTACTCCTCTCATGAGCCCAAACAAGTCTCTAAAAGGATGAGTTTGCAACTACTTTACTTTTGGAGAAAATTCAAAACATTCATTATTCAATAGAGCCCAATAGCAAAAAACAGCGTTTTGAATGAAGAATCACATTTCTTGGTAGAATCATGCAGGATTGAAATTTTTGATGGTTTTTTACTCCTCTCAACAGCCCAAACAAGTTTCTAAAAGGATGAGTTTGCAACTACTTTACTTTTGGAGAAAATTCAAAACATTCATTATTCAATAGGGCCCAAAATATCAAAAACCAGCGGTTTGAATGAACACACATTTCTTGGTAGAATCGTGCAGGACTGAAATTTTTGATGTTTTTCTACTCCTCTCATGAGCCCAAACAAGTCTCTAAAAGGATGAGTTTGCAACTACTTTACTTTTGGAGAAAATTCAAAACATTCATTATTCAATAGAGCCCAATAGCAAAAACCAGCGTTTTGAATGAAGAATCACATTTCTTGGTAGAATCATGCAGGATTGAAATTTTTGATGGTTTTTTACTCCTCTCAACAGCCCAAACAAGTTTCTAAAAGGATGAGTTTGCAACTACTTTACTTTTGGAGAAAATTCAAAACATTCATTATTCAATAGGGCCCAAACTATCAAAAACCAGCGGTTTCAATGAACACACATTTCTTGGTAGAATCATGCAGGACTGAAATTTTTGATGTTTTTCTACTCCTCTCATGAGCCCAAACAAGTCTCTAAAAGCATGAGTTTGCAACTACTTTACTTTTGGAGAAAATTCAAAACATTCATTATTCAATAGAGCCCAATAGCAAAAATCAGGTTTTGAATGAAGAATCACATTTCTTGGTAGAATCATGCAGGATTGAAATTTTTGATGGTTTTTTACTCCTCTCAACAGCCCAAACAAGTTTCTAAAAGGATGAGTTTGCAACTACTTTACTTTTGGAGAAAATTCAAAACATTCATTATTCAATAGGGCCCAAAATATCAAAAACCAGCGGTTTGAATGAACACACATTTCTTGGTAGAATCGTGCAGGACTGAAATTTTTGATGTTTTTCTACTCCTCTCATGAGCCCAAACAAGTCTCTAAAAGGATGAGTTTGCAACTACTTTACTTTTGGAGAAAATTCAAAACATTCATTATTCAATAGAGCCCAATAGCAAAAACCAGCGTTTTGAATGAAGAATCACATTTCTCGGTAGAATCATGCAGGATTGAAATTTTTGATGGTTTTTTACTCCTCTCAACAGCCCAATCAAGTTTCTAAAAGGATGAGTTTGCAACTACTTTACTTTTGGAGAAAATTCAAAACATTCATTATTCAATAGGGCCCAAACTATCAAAAACCAGCGGTTTCAATGAACACACATTTCTTGGTAGAATCATGCAGGACTGAAATTTTTGATGTTTTTCTACTCCTCTCATGAGCCCAAACAAGTCTCTAAAAGCATGAGTTTGCAACTACTTTACTTTTGGAGAAAATTCAAAACATTCATTATTCAATAGAGCCCAATAGCAAAAACCAGCGTTTTGAATGAAGAATCACATTTCTTGGTAGAATCATGCAGGATTGAAATTTTTGATGGTTTTTTACTCTGCTCAACAGCCCAAACAAGTTTCTAAAAGGATGAGTTTGCAACTACTTTACTTTTGGAGAAAATTCAAAACACTCATTATTCAATAGGGCCCAAACTATCAAAAACCAGCGGTTTCAATGAACACACATTTCTTGGTAGAATCATGCAGAACTGAAATTTTTGATGTTTTTCTACTCCTCTCATGAGCCCAAACAAGTCTCTAAAAGCATGAGTTTGCAACTACTTTACTTTTGGAGAAGATTCAAAACATTCATTATTCAATAGAGCCCAATAGCAAAAATCAGGTTTTGAATGAAGAATCACATTTCTTGGTAGAATCATGCAGGATTGAAATTTTTGATGGTTTTTTACTCCTCTCAACAGCCCAAACAAGTCTCTAAAAGGATGAGTTTGCAACTACTTTACTTTTGGAGAAAATTCAAAACACTCATTATTCAATAGGGCCCAAACTATCAAAAACCAGCGGTTTCAATGAACACACATTTCTTGGTAGAATCATGCAGAACTGAAATTTTTGATGTTTTTCTACTCCTCTCATGAGCCCAAACAAGTCTCTAAAAGCATGAGTTTGCAACTACTTTACTTTTGGAGAAGATTCAAAACATTCATTATTCAATAGAGCCCAATAGCAAAAATCAGGTTTTGAATGAAGAATCACATTTCTTGGTAGAATCATGCAGGATTGAAATTTTTGATGGTTTTTTACTCCTCTCAACAGCCCAAACAAGTCTCTAAAAGGATGAGTTTGCAACTACTTTACTTTTGGAGAAAATTCAAAACATTCATTATTCAATAGGGCCCAAAATATCAAAAACCAGCGGTTTGAATGAACACACATTTCTTGGTAGAATCGTACAGGACTGAAATTTTTGATGTTTTTCTACTCCTCTCATGAGCCCAAACAAGACTCTAAAAGGATGAGTTTGCAACTACTTTACTTTTGGAGAAAATTCAAAACATTCATTATTCAATAGAGCACAATAGCAAAAAACAGCGTTTTGAATGAAGAATCACATTTCTTGGTAGAATCATGCAGGATTGAAATTTTTGATGGTTTTTTACTCCTCTCAACAGCCCAAACAAGTTTCTAAAAGGATGAGTTTGCAACTACTTTACTTTTGGAGAAAATTCAAAACATTCATTATTCAATAGGGCCCAAACTATCAAAAACCAGCGGTTTCAATGAACACACATTTCTTGGTAGAATCATGCAGGACTGAAAATTTTGATGTTTTTCTACTCCTCTCATGAGCCCAAACAAGTCTCTAAAAGCATGAGTTTGCAACTACTTTACTTTTGGAGAAAATTCAAAACATTCATTATTCAATAGAGCCCAATAGCAAAAATCAGGTTTTGAATGAAGAATCACATTTCTTGGTAGAATCATGCAGGATTGAAATTTTTGATGGTTTTTTACTCCTCTCAACAGCCCAAACAAGTTTCTAAAAGGATGAGTTTGCAACTACTTTACTTTTGGAGAAAATTCAAAACATTCATTATTCAATAGGGCCCAAACAATCAAAAACCAGCGGTTTGAATGAACACACATTTCTTGGTAGAATCATGCAGGACTGAAATTTTTGATGTTTTTCTACTCCTCTCATGAGCCCAAACAAGTCTCTAAAAGCATGAGTTTGCAACTACTTTACTTTTGGAGAAAATTCAAAACATTCATTACTCAAAAGAGCCCAATAGCAAAAACCAGCGTTTTGAATGAAGAATCACATTTCTTGGTAGAATCATGCAGGATTGAAATTTTTGATGGTTTTTTACTCCTCTCAACAGCCCAAACAAGTTTCTAAAAGGATGAGTTTGCAACTACTTTACTTTTGGAGAAAATTCAAAACATTCATTATTCAATAGGGCCCAAACTATCAAAAACCAGCGGTTTCAATGAACACACATTTCTTGGTAGAATCATGCAGGACTGAAATTTTTGATGTTTTTCTACTCCTCTCATGAGCCCAAACAAGTCTCTAAAAGCATGAGTTTGCAACTACTTTACTTTTGGAGAAAATTCAAAACATTCATTATTCAATAGAGCCCAATAGCAAAAATCAGGTTTTGAATGAAGAATCACATTTCTTGGTAAAATCATGCAGGATTGAAATTTTTGATGGTTTTTTACTCCTCTCAACAGCCCAAACAAGTTTCTAAAAGGATGAGTTTGCAACTACTTTACTTTTGGAGAAAATTCAAAACATTCATTATTCAATAGGGCCCAAACTATCAAAAACCAGCGGTTTGAATGAACACACATTTCTTGGTAGAATCATGCAGGACTGAAATTTTTGATGTTTTTCTACTCCTCTCATGAGCCCAAACAAGTCTCTAAAAGCATGAGTTTGCGACGGGGGCGTGGCCTGGAGCTCGATGGAGGAGGACGCTTGAGCTCAGAGCTCCCATGAAGCCTATCTACAAAGCGACATAATTGCTTAAGAAGACTCTTATTCATCAGAAGACCTTTGGAATTGGATTCTTATCTTTATTGTGAACATTTTGACACCTCCCTGGAAGGAATCCATTGTATACTTAAGATAATACAGCCTTTGGAAGTGAGAGGTGAGGAGAAAGCCGCCAGTGACTCAGCAGATTTCCCCTGAGCTTGGCCCCAGGAACCGCCATTGTTTAGATCCGAGGTGTGAAACGCCATTGTTTACATTCGAGGTGAGAACTGCAGGAGATCCTGTGAGGCAGCTGCTGGTCCCTGATCTGAGGCTGAAGAAGCCTTGGTGTTCCTGAATCGTTAGAGGGTCCGCTGTCAGGCTGCTGGAGACCTGGATCTGCGCAACTTGCCGCCGCTCAGCTGCAGAAGAGTAAAGGAGCTGACGGCGCCGGAGAGCGACGTGGCGGGAACTAGTGGGCACGGAGCCGCATGGAAGAGGCTGTCATCAGGGAAAGTGGACGTGGATCTGGTCCTTCTTGCTGCCTCGGCTGAGGCATACATTTACTGTTCGGCGCATCGGTGAGTGCGGAGAAGTGGAGGAGACCTGCGCCTGATTTTAAAAGCAAATTGGCGGGGAAACTGACGAACTGCGCGGCAGTTCAGGAGATAGTACCAGCGGCTGAAGCTGTTGTCAACTGGGACAGGAGCAGCACGCGATTTTCCTGGGCAGACTGAAGGATCTTTGCCGCTCTCTGGTCGGTGACCCAAGAAGCGTGGTTGATTGGGAAACAATCGGTTTTGCCGGGGATTCTAAAAGGAAGAGCTTCGCCACTTATTGCTGTCTTGGTTCATGTTGGAGATTATGAGATCGATGCAGTGAGGGAAACTGGAGTCTGTTTTATCCCTATAAGAAGAAGTGGGAAGAGGAAGTTGGAACTTGAATTTGAATTTGGTTTTGGCGGCAAATTGATCGGAGTTCAGTGGTGATCTGAAGGAAAGAAAATATTGCTATCTCCTGCTTCAGAAGATTTTCACAGTCATTGGGTGAGAAGAAGGTTGTATGTGTCTGAACTTATTAACCTGTTGTTGTATTGGAAGGTGGTGGTATTTTAAGGGAGCCTGTTAATTTGATAGATCAATCAAAATATAGATTGATTGAATAATTTTACATCAGTAAGGTATTGTTTATTAATTACTGAAGGTCTTTCTTGTATAGCTTAATAGCAAATCAGTGATATCTGCTTTGAGGAACTGGTGATTTATACGTCCCAAGTGATTATTACCACACAATCCAATATTTTTCGATTGGAATTCTCATGTTGGAATTAATTTATGTGCATTGTATAGATATATATTAATGCATTGTTGATATAAAGCTTGTACCCACTGATTGAGAAGGCCCTTGGCTGCCCTATCTACAATCACCCATTAATGATTTATTGCACCTGAGGTCATACAAGTATTACTCGGTAGAGTGCATGAGATATAGCTGTCTCCCTATGAGCTTGCGACACTTGGGGCAAAGAATTTCTATTGCTTTATTAAAAAGCTACATTGCTGCTTTATTTGAGACTGTATCTTTAACTTAGTTTGTGATATATAAATAATACTACACTAGGAAGTAACTGGTTATTGTATCAGTCAGTAGTAACTTAATTATTATAATAATTAAGAGTGCGTTGCATATACGAGAATATTTAGGGCACAATATACCCTTTTTTTACCTTTGCTTTAGTATACTCTAACCATGGCATCTAATTCAAAATCTAAAATGCCTACTGGTAAAAACCAGAAATCCACAGGTTCTTCCAGTCAAAGAATATACACTGAATCTGTTAATCTACTAAGTCCAATTAAATCTAGATCCCCCCTAAAGAGGGAAGAAAATACCTCAACTAAGAATATGCCTAACAGCTCTTCTATTAAGGCTACTCATAGAGATTCAGGTCACAAAGATACTTCTACCGATCCTTGTCCCTTATCTTTTACATCTTCCCAGGTACTTGATAATAAAGGGACTTCAAAACTCTTTTTACAGGATGAAGAAAGTAAAATGGATTTATCTAAATTCAATAAGAGAAGAGCCCCAGATAGTCAATCTGTTAGACCAGATCCAACATATTTGGATTCTGACACTTCATTTGAGGATTTCTCTCCAAATGACACCCCAGTGAAACAACCCTCTAAAAGAGGTTGCCCAGAGATTTCCTCTGTTGAATCTTCAAATCCCCATAATTTTGATTTTAAAACTTTGTTGAAATCTGATAGACAGGTTACTGAGGGTTCGCTCGCTGGTTTCCTTATATCCTTCCAGGAATCTTTCAGTGCAATTAATACGTCTATTAAAGCGGGTTTTGATTCTCATAGGAGGGATATTCAGGAGATCAGTGATAAATTCTCCCAAAGATTTGAATTGAATGAGAAAAGGCTCTCAAAGGTTGAAAATAGGACAGATGATTTAGTACAGCAAAATTCAAACTTGAAAGCTGAACTCTTATCCGTTAGGTCCAAATTAACGGACTTGGAGGATCGGAGTAGGCGAAATAATATCAAGATCAGAGGGATACCCGAAAGTCTAATACAGAAAGACCTTTCAGATTATACTAAAGCTACACTTAAAAAGGCTTTGCCGTCCTTAACTGATCTACAATTGATAATTGATAGAATTCACCGCCTGCCCCGTCCAAAGAACATATCTATGGATAAACCAAGGGACACGATACTTCACTTCCATTTTTTTGAAACTAAAGAATTGATATTAAGATATATTAGAGAGAAAGGCTCTCTCCCTCCCCCCAATGACCACTTAAAATTCTTCTCTGATTTTTCAAAATTAACTATGGAAACTAGGAAGTCATTTAATCAAGCTACTAACGTCCTTAGGGAAATGGGGATTCCTTATAGGTGGGGATTCCCAACAAAGTTACTTGTGTCACATAGGGGCAAGATTGTTCCACTTTTTACTCCAAGGGAGGCCTTGGACTTTATCCGCTCTTTAAAGGAAGGCCCCTCTGACAGAGATAACGGCTGAAGGTGATAAATTCTCATTGGATCCCTTGTACTACTTACATAAATAACAACATGGAGGGTATTGAATGATAAATATTAGGTTAATAGTTTATTAGGCTTTATGGGATCTTGCCACTTTGGCTTTTTAAGTCCCCAATAAGGAGAGATACCACGTTTGGTGGTTAACCTCCAGGAGGACTCTTTAGGTTTATTGATTTACATTTTTAATTTTAATTTTTAAACCCTAGTTGGAATAGGTGAGGACAATTTCAAAGAAGGCAATTTGGTGATAAAATTGGATAATAGTTAATAAACAGGCAAATAAATAGAACAGCATGAAAATCAAAATTCTCTCACATAATGTTAAAGGATTGAATAGTCCCCATAAGCGATATATAGCTTGGAGAGAATTAAAACGGCTTCATGCGGATATCTCTTGTTTACAAGAGGTTAAATTAATAAAAGATACCCACCCGACTTTTCAGCATAAAGACTTCCCCCACATTTTTAAATCCCTTAATAATAAGAAGAGTGCAGGAGTAATAACCATCATTAATAAAAACATCCCCTTCCAGTTACTTGATGAACATGTTGATAATCATGGAAGATTCCATATTCTCATATGTAAATTGAACTTTAAACTTTGTACAATCGTTAATATCTATGCCCCTAACAATGGCCAAATCTCTTTCTTTAACAAATTATTGAAGAAGGTGAACGATGTTAAAAGAGGAGACCTGTTATTAATAGGTGATTTCAATCTAGTTCCCGACAGGAATATTGACTCATCATCTTCTGCTACTTCTAAATCGAATCGATCTTTGAACAACTGGATCAGACAGAATGAGATGTATGATGTTTTTAGATGCTTAAATTCCTCATCTAAAGAATTCACATACTACTCAGATACATACAAAACTTCTTCCAGAATAGATTTATTTTTGACTGATATCTTTTCTCTTGCCAAATTTAAGGAAATTGAAATTCTGGAAAAATCTTTTTCTGATCATGCCCCTGTATTAGGAATATTCGATTTGGGCCCTCCCACAACAAATACCTTCCTATGGAAGGTTAATCCCACTTTATTAAACACTCAGAAATATAGAGATATCATCAGCGAAATAATTGAAAATTACTTTAAAGAAAATTTAGTGGATAGTATGAGTCCTTTTACCATTTGGAATGCCCACAAAGCCGTTTTGAGAGGGTGTCTCATTCAACTCTCTGCGAGATATAAAAAAGAAAAAAGGGAAAAAATTGCTGATCTTCAATCCCAAATTGCTTTAAAAGAAGAGCAGCAAAATAATTTATTTACCCCATCTCACAATATCCATCTTGAAATTTTGAAGTTAAGACAAAATTTGAGGTCTGAAATTATCTCTAAGTATGACTCTGTTGTCAGGGCATCAAAATATAACTTCTATGCCTCTATTAATAAGCCTACCAAGTACATGACAAATAAACTGAAACAATCCCGTGTGAACAGAAGGATTATTAAAATTACATCCTCTTCGGGAGAAGTGAAACATCACCCTTCTGATATCACGGGAGTCTTTGCGGATTACTTTGAACATCTTTATAATTTAAAGAATGACTCTTCAACTCATACTCCTAACCAAAGGGAAATTGATTCCTTCTTATCTAAACTAACACTTCCACAAGTAGACACTTTGGATTTAACTCTCTTAAACCAACCCTTTACTGTAGAAGAAATTACCAGAACGATTGAAAAGCTTAAATTAAATAAATCCCCTGGCCCAGATGGGTTTACTAATGAATATTTTAAAACATTTTCAAACCTTATATCTCCACATTTAAAATCTCTATTTAATCACGCCTCAAATACTGGATTGTTCCCTAAAGAAATGACCGAAGCAACTATTATACTGATCCCTAAAGATAGTGGGAATTTGGAGGAAGTTAAAAATTATCGCCCAATCTCTCTAATAAACACCGACATTAAAATATATTCGAAAATTTTAGCGGATCGATTGAAGAACCTTTTGCCCCGTCTTATTAAGAATGATCAGGTGGGCTTTGTTAGTGGCAGACAAGTTACAGATGGCACTAGAAGGATTTTGAATCTTTTCAACATAGCTAAATCTAATAATTTCCCATCACTATTTATTTCCCTAGATGCCCAAAAAGCTTTTGATAGAGTGAATTGGGACTATCTTAAATCTACTCTATTGAAATTTGGGTTTGATGATAACTTTATAATTTCTATCTTTGCATTGTACTCAAATACTAATGCCAAAACTTATACAAATAATCACCTTTCTAGAAATTTTGATATCACTAATGGAACAAGACAGGGATGTCCTCTTTCCCCCCTTTTATTTGCCCTCGCAATTGAACCCCTTGCAGAAGTGATAAGACAAAGCACTGACATCTCGGGTTTTAAAACGAAGTCTTATCATCATAAACTAACTTTATTTGCTGATGACCTTATGTTATCAATTACTGACCCTGCTAATTCACTTACTGCTCTTATGAAGATTTTGGATGGTTTTTCTAGAGTTTCCTATTTTAAAATAAACGCTCAAAAATCTAAATTACTGCACTTTAACTTAACCTGTTCTGAAATTGATGCCCTTAAAAAATTAACCAGTTTTTCTTGGGAAGAAATGGAATTAGAGTATCTGGGAATAATCTTCCCTAAGGACTTGAAATCTATCACATCTAGGAATATGGAACATCTTTTTAAAAAGATTTCAAAAGACTTCTCTAGTTATAATAACTGCGATTTGTCATTGATGGGAAGAATTTTAGTAACTAAATCATACATTTTACCAAAAATTCTATTTATATTTAGAAATATTCCTCTTATTATTCCTACTCCTCTTTTGTACAAAGTTCAAAAGTCAATCAACCTTTTTGTTTGGAAAGGACGGAGGCCTAGAATCACTACCAAAATTTTATATAAAAAGAAGGCTAATGGAGGCCTAGCACTTCCGAACATTTTGGCCTATTTTCAAGCATCCCTTATCCTTCAAAGCAAACAATGGTTTTCTGAAGGAACACCCTCTGCTTGGTTAGACCTTGAGTCAGAGCAATGTGGGGTCAGTTCCATTTCGGATTTGTTTTTTAAGCATTTGCTCTCGCCTTTGAATGTTGTTCACCATCATCCAGTCTTTCATTCTATACTGGTTATGTGGAGGAGCTTTACACAATTAAAGAAGAAAGTTGATAGACGGAATATTTTGAAAAAATTTCCTTTAAAACTACTATTTAAAATATATAAGTGCCCTATGTCGGAAGAGTGGAAAGAATTTAAAATTAATACAATAGGTGATATATGGGATGGCCAACACCCCTTATCTTTTAACGAGATGAAAAATAAATTCCGTATTCCATTTTCGTATTTTACCCCTTATCTTGTGTTGAAGGATCTCCTGCGGAAGTTTTTGAATAGCAGAGTTTTGAATTCAGATATTGTGGCTTCCATGTTTACAAATGTTAACCATAAGTTGTCTTGGAGCCTTAAGAATATCTACTCTCATTATAACGAAGATTTTGAGTTTACCAAAAACGTTTATATTCAAAGATGGGAAAAAGACTTAAATATTAAATTAGATGCAGAACAATGGGAGAAAGCAATAAGACTTTCAAATGCATCTGCTGTTTCGGCGATTCTGCAGGAATCTTTCTTTAAGACATTGACCAGATGGCATTATACCCCGATCAGGATGTCCCATATAGATAGTAAATACTCTTCTTTTTGTTGGAGGAACTGTGGTATGCCAGGCAACTTATACCATATGTTTTGGAGTTGCCCCAAATTGAAGAATTTGTGGAGAGAACTTACGGACCATTTAGACATCCTTTCAGACAAAGCGGTGAATGTTACCCCGCAGATGGCTTTGCTTTCCTTGGGCACCGAGAAAATTAATCCTTCCCTAAGATATGTAATAATACATATTTTCTTGGTGACCAAAAATACAATAGCTTTTTGGTGGCTTAAATCTGATCCACCTCCCTTCGCTGAAATACTTGACAAAGTTCGTACCCATAACTCTATGGAGAAAAGATTTGCGTTTATAAATAAAGCTCTCCATAAATATCACTCCAAGTGGGACATATGGAATTCAAAGTTTTGCTAGTATCGGTTACATTTGCCTGTCTGTTGTTGTTTGCTATATCTAATACAACTATGATTGTTTTGTTTTCTTTTTCTCTATCTAAAGAGAATTGCAGGAACAATGTATAATATTTGTCTTCATCTGTACTACTTTGAAACAGTTTATTAATGTGTGATGTAACACTGTAGAGTAGAGTTCTCTACTTTTTTATTTGTCCATGTTTTAACTTTTCCTTTCCTGTTCATGTTAAACTTAAAAATTAATAAAAATATTAAAAAAAAAAAAAAAAAAAAAGCATGAGTTTGCAACTACTTTACTTTTGGAGAAAATTCAAAACATTCATTACTCAAAAGAGCCCAATAGCAAAAACCAGCGTTTTGAATGAAGAATCACATTTCTTGGTAGAATCATGCAGGATTGAAATTTTTGATGGTTTTTTACTCCTCTCAACAGCCCAAACAAGTTTCTAAAAGGATGAGTTTGCAACTACTTTACTTTTGGAGAAAATTCAAAACATTCATTATTCAATAGGGCCCAAACTATCAAAAACCAGCGGTTTCAATGAACACACATTTCTTGGTAGAATCATGCAGGACTGAAATTTTTGATGTTTTTCTACTCCTCTCATGAGCCCAAACAAGTCTCTAAAAGCATGAGTTTGCAACTACTTTACTTTAGGAGAAAATTCAAAACATTCATTATTCAATAGACATCACAGTTTGCATTATCCTTGTAGTGTGACATCTCAGTATACATTATCCTTGTAGTGTGACATCTCAGTATACATTATCCTTGTAGTGTGACATCACACTATGCATTATCCTTGTGGTGTGACATCACAATATACATTATCCTTGTAGTGTGACATCACTGTTTGCATTATCCGTGTAGTATGACATCTCAGTATGCCTTATCATTGTAGTGTTACATCTCAGTATACATTTATCCTTGTAGTGTGACATCACAATTTGCATTATCCTTGTAGTGTGACATTACAGCATGCATTATCCTTGTTGTGTGACATCACAATATGCATTATCCTTGTAGTGTGACATCTCAGTATACATTATCCTTGTAGTGTGACATCTCAGTATACATTATCTTTGTGTGACATCTCAGTATACATTATCCTTGTGTGACATCTCAGTATACATTATCCTTGTAGTGTGACATCAAACTATGCATTACCCTTGTAGTGTGACATCACAGTATGCATTATCCACGTAGTGTGACACAGTTTGCATTATCCTTGTAGTGTAACATCACAGTATGCATTGTCCTTGTAGTGTGACATCAAAGTTTGCATTATCCTTGTAGTGCGACATCTCAGTATGCGTTATCCTTGTAGTGTAACATCACAGTATGCATTATCCACGTAGTGTGACATCACAGTTTGCATTATCCTTGTAGTGTAACATCACAGTATGCATTGTCCTTGTAGTGTGACATCAAAGTTTGCATTATCCTTGTAGTGTGACATCTCAGTATGCGTTATCCTTGTAGTGTGACATCACAGTATGCATTATCCATGTAGTGTGACATCACAGTATGCATTATCTATGTAGTGTGACATCACAGTATGCATTATACTTGTATTGTGACATCTCAGTTTGCATTATTCTTGTAGTGTGACATCACAGTATGCATTATCCTTGTAGTATGACATATCAGTATGCATTATCCTTGTAGTGTGGCATCACAGTATGCATTATCCTTGTAGTGTGACATCTCAGTATACCTTATCCTTATAGTTTGACATCACAGTATGCATTATCCTTGTAGTGTGACATCACAGTTTGCATTATCCTTGTAGTGTGACATCACAGTATGCATTATCCGTGTAGTGTGACAAAACAGTTTGCATTATCCTTGTAGTGTGACATCTCAGTATACCTTATCCTTATAGTGTGACATCACAGTATGCATTATCCTTGTAGTGTGACATCACAGTTTGCATTATCCTTGTAGTGTGACATTACAGTTGCATTATCCTTGTATTGTTATATCTCAGTATGCATTATCCTTGTAGTGTGACATCACAGTAAGCATTATCCTTGTAGTGTGACATTACAGTATGCATTATCCTTGTAGTGTGACATCACACTATGCATTATCCTTGTAGTATGACATTACAGTATGCATTATCCTTGTAGTGTGACATCACAGTATGCATTATCCTTGTAGTGTGACATCACAGTATGCATTATCCTTGTAGTGTGACATCACAGTTAGTTTGCATTTTCCTTGTAGTGTGACATCACTGTATGCATTATCCTTGCAGTGTGACATCTCAGTATGCTTTATCATTGTAGTGTTTCATCTCAGTATACATTATCCTTGTAGTGTGACATCACAGTTTGCATTATCCTTGTACTGTGACATCTCAGTATACATTATCCTTGTAGTGTGACATCTCAGTATACATTATCCTTGTAGTGTGACATCTCAGTATACATTATCCTTGTAGTGTGACATCACACTATGCATTATCCTTGTAGTGTGACATCACACTATGCATTATCCTTGTAGTGTTACATCTCAGTATGCATTATCCTTGTAGTGTGACATCACAGTATGCATTATCCGTGTAGTGTGACATCACAGTTTGCATTATCCTTGTAGTGTGACATCTCAGTACGCATTTTCCACGTAGTGTGACATCACAGTTTGCATTATCCACGTAGTGTAACATCACAGTATGCATTATCCATGTAGTGTGACATCACATGCATTGTCCTTGTAGTGTGACATCAAAGTTTGCATTATCCTTGTAGTGTGACATCTCAGTATGCATTATCCATGTAGTGTGACATCACAGTATGCATTATCCATTATCCATGTAGTGTGACATCACAGTTTTTCTACTCCTCTCATGAGCCCAAACAAGACTCTAAAAAGATGAGTTTGCAACTACTTTACTTTTGGAGAAAATTCAAAACATTCATTATTCAATAGAGCCCAAAAGCAAAAAGCAGTGTTTTGAATGAAAAATCACATGTCTTGGTAGAATCATGCAGGATTGAAATTTTTGATCTTTCTTTACTCCTCTCAACAGCCCAAACAAGTTTCTAAAAGGATGAGTTTGCAACTACTTTACTTTTGGAGAAAATTCAAAACATTCATTATTCAATAGGGCCCAAAATATGAAAAACCAGCGGTTTGAATGAACACTCACATTTCTTGGTAGAATCATGCAGGACTGAAATTTTTGATGTTTTTCTACTCCTCTCATGAGCCCAAACAAGACTCTAAAAGGATGAGTTTGCGGAAAAGCATTTTGAAAAAATTTCCACTAAAATTATTATCGAACATATATAAGTGTCCAGTTCCGGAGGAATGGTACAGTTTTAAAATTTATACAGTAGGGGATATATGGGATGGACAAGATTTTTTACCTTTTAATGAGATTACAAATAAATTTCATGTCCCGTTTACACACTTTAACTCTTACCTAATTTTGAAAGACCTACTGCGGAAATTTTTAGGTAGTAGAGGTTTGAATTCGGATATTCTGGCCTCCATGTTTGCAAATATCACTCTTAAGTTGACTTGGAGTCTTTAAAATATATATTCCCATCTCAATGATGACACGGAATTCACTAAAAATGTATATATTCAAAGATGGGAAAGGGATTTTAACACTAGATTTGACGAAGACCAATGGGGGAAGGCCATAAGGTTCTCGAATGCATCTACTGTTTCTGCGATCTTACAAGAGTCTTTCTTCAAAACATTAATTAGATGGCACTACACCCCGATTAGGTTAGACCACATAGATAATAAATATTCCCCTCTATGCTGGAGGAATTGTGGTTTACCAGGTAACTTGTACCACATTTTCTGGAGCTGTTCTAAATTGAAAAGCTTGTGGAAAGAAGTCATGAATCACATAGATACTCTCTCTGACAACGCTGTGAAGGTCACCCCACAAATGGCACTACTTTCTTTGGGTACCGAGGAAATCAATTCTGACGTAAGATTTGTAATGATACATATTTTCTTGGTGACCAAAAACACTATAGCTTTCTGGTGGCTAAAAACCGATTTACCCTCCTTTGCTGATATTTTAGGCAAATTACGGATTCATAATTCTATAGAAAAAAGATTTGCATTTATCAATGGTACTCTCCATAAATATCATACTAAGTGGGATGTTTGGAATTTGAAATTTTCTTAACTTAGGTTATTTGACATTTTTTATTGTAAATTGAATAAGACAATGGTAGCTCCTTTTTTGAGAGGATTGCTTTTAAGTGATGTACAATACTTGTTTCTTATTTACGCTATCTGTATTAAATAATTTTATTTAATGTGTGATGTAACACGTAGAGTAGAGTTCTCTACTTTTTACTTTGTCCACTTACCCTTTCCCTTCTTATATTTCTGAAACTTTAATAAAAATATTTAAACAAAAGGATGAGTTTGCAACTACTTTACTTTTGGAGAAAATTCAAAACATTCATTATTCAATAGAGCCCAAAAGCAAAAAGCAGTGTTTTGAATGAACAATCACATTTCTTGGTAGAATCATGCAGGATTGAAATTTTTGATCTTCCTTTACTCCTCTCAACAGTCCAAACAAGTTTCTAAAAGGATGAGTTTGCAACTACTTTACTTTTGGAGAAAATTCAAAACATTCATTATTCAATAGAGCCCAATAGCAAAAATCAGCGTTTTGAATGAAGAATCACATTTCTTAGTAGAATCATGCAGGACTGAAATTTTTGATGGTTTTTTACTCCTCTCAACAGCCTAAGCAAGATTCTAAAAGGATGAGTTTGCAACTACTTTACGTTTGGAGAAAATTCAAAACATTCATTATTCAATAGGGCCCAAAATATCAACAACCAGCGGTTTGAATGAACACTCACATTTTTTGGTAGAATCATGCAGGATTGAAATTTTTGATGGTTTTTTACTCCTCTCAACAGCCCAAGCAAGATTCTAAAAGGATGAGTTTGCAACTACTTTACTTTTGGAGAAAATTCAAAACATTCATTATTCAATAGGGCCCAGCGGCCCTAGCGTATCAAAAACCAGCGGTTTGAATTAATACTCACATTTCTTGGTAGAATCGTGCAGGACAGAAATTTTTGATGTTTTTCTACTCCTCTCATGAGCCCAAACAAGACTCTAAAAGGATGAGTTTTCAACTACTTTACTTTTGGAGAAAATTCAAAACATTCATTATTCAATAGAGACCAATAGCAAAAATCAGCGTTTTGAATGAAGAATCACATTTCTTGGTAGAATCATGCAGGATTGAAATTTTTGATGTTTTTTACTCCTCTCAACAGCCCAAACAAGTATCTAAAAGGATGAGTTTGCAACTACTTTACTTTTGGAGAAAATTCAAAACATTCATTATTCAATAGGGCCCAAACTATCAAAAACCAGCGGTTTGAATGAACACTCACATTTCTTGGTAGAATTATGCAGGACTGAAATTTTTGAGGTTTTTCTACTCCTCTCATGAGCCCAAACAAGACTCTAAAAGGATGAGTTTGCAACTACTTTACTTTTGGAGAAAATTCAAAACATTCATTATTCAATAGAGCCCAAAAGTAAAAAGCAGCATTTTGAATGAAGAATCACATTTCTTGGTAGAATCATGCAGGATTGAAATTTTTGATGATTTTTTACTCCTCTCAACAGCCCAAGCAAGATTCTAAAAGGATGAGTTTGCAACTATTTCACGTTTGGAGAAAATTCAAAACATTCATTATTCAATAGGGCCCAAAATATCAACAACCAGCGGTTAGAATGAACGCTCACATTTCTTGGTAGAATAGTGCAGGACTGAAATATTTGATGTTTTTCTACTCCACTCAACAGCCCAAACAAGTTTCTAAAAGGATGAGTTTGCAACTACTTTACTTTTGGAGAAAATTCAAAACATTCATTATTCAATAGAGCCCAATAGCAAAAAGCAGCATTTTGAATGAAGAATCACATCTCTTTGTAGAATCATGCAGGATTGAAATTTTTGATGGTTTTTTACTCCTCTCACCAGCCCAAACAAGTTTCTAAAAGGATGAGTTTACAACTACTTTACTTTTGGAGAAAATTAAAAACATTCATTATTCAATAGGGCCCAAAATATAAAAAAACAGCGATTTGAATGAACACTCACATTTCTTGGTAGAATCGTGCAGGACTGAAATATTTGATGTTTTTCTACTCCTCTCATGAGCCCAAACAAGACTCTAAAAGGATGAGTTTGCAACTACTTTACTTTTGGAGAAAATTCAAAACATTCATGAGAGAAGTAAAAAACCATCAAAAATGTCAATCCTGCATGATTCTACCAAGAAATGTGATTCTTCATTCAAAACGCTGGTTTTTGCTTTTGGGCTCTATTGAATAATGAATGTTTTGAATTTTCTCCAAAAGTAAAGTAGTTGCAAACTCATCCTTTTAGAAACTTGTTTGGGCTGTTTAGAGGAGTAAAAAACCATCAAAAATTTCAACCCTGCATGATTCTTCCAAGAAATGTGATTCTTCATTCAAAATGCTGGTTTTTGCTATTGGGCTCTATAATTTCACACTACATGGATAATGCATATTGAGATGTCACACTACAAGGATAATGCATATTGAGATGTCACACTACAAGGATAATGCATGCTGTGATGTCACACTGCATGGATAATGCATAATGTGAGGTCACACTACAAGGATATACATAATGTGATGTCACACTACAAGGATATGCATAATGTGATGTCACACTACAAGGATATGCATACTGAGATGTCACACTACAAGGATAATGCAAACTGTGATGTCACACTACAAGGATAATGCGTATTGTAATGTCATGCTACAAGGATAATGCATACTGTGATATCACACTACAAGGATAACGTATACTGAGATGTCACACTACAAAGATAATGCATACTGTAATGTCATACTACAAGGATAATGCATAGTGTGATTTCACACTACAAAGATAATGCATACTGAGATGTCACACTACAAAGATAATGCATACTGAGATGTCACACTACAAGGATAATGCATAGTGTGATGTCACACTACACGGATATTGCATACTGAGATGTCACACTACAAGGATAATGCAAACTGTGAAGTCACACTACACGGATAATGCATACTGTGATGTCACACTGCAAGGATAATGCATACTGTAATGTCATACTACTAGGATAATGCATAGTGTGATGTCACACTACAAGGATATTGCATACTGAGATGTCACACTACAAGGATAATGCATACTGTAATGTCATACTACAAGGATAATGCATAGTGTGATGTCAAACTACAAGGATAATGCAAACTGTGATATCAAACTACAAGGATAATGCATACTGTGATGTCGGACTACAAGGATAATGAAAATTGTGATGTCAAACTACAAGGATAATGCAAACTGTGATGTCACACAACAAGGATAATGCATACTGTGATGTCACTCTACAAGGATAATGCAAACTTTCATGTCACACTATAGGGATAATGCAAACTGATGTCAAACTACAAGGATAATGCATACTGTGATGTCACACTACAAGGATAATGCATATTGAGATGTCACACTACAAGGATAATGTGTAGTGTGATGTCACACTACAAGGATAATGCATGCTGTGATGTCAAACTACAAGCATAATGCAAACTGTGATGTCACACAACAAGGATAATGCATACTGTGATGTCACACTGCATACTGTGATGTCACACTACAAGGATAATGCATAGTGTAATGTCACACTACAAGGATAATGCATAGTGTAATGTCACACTACAAGGATAATGCATAGTGTAATGTCACACTACAAGGATAATGCATAGTGTAATGTCACACTACAAGGATAATGCATACTGTGATGTCACACTACAAGGATAATGCAAACTGTGATGTCACACTACAAGGGAAATGCATACTGAGATGTCACACTACAAGGATAATACAAACTGTGATGTCACAATACAAGGATAATGCATACTGTGATATCACACTACAAGGATAATGCAAACTGCGATGTCACACTACAAGGATAATGCACAGTGTGATGTCACACTGCATGGATAATGCATACTGTGATGTCACACTACAAGGATAATGCATAGTGTAATGTCACACTACAAGGATAATGCATAGTGTAATGTCACACTACAAGGATAATGCATAGTGTAATGTCACACTACAAGGATAATGCATAGTGTAATGTCACACTACAAGGATAATGCATACTGTGATGTCACACTACAAGGAAAATGCATACTGAGATGTCACACTACAAGGATAATGCGTATTGTAATGTCATGCTACAAGGATAATGCATACTGTGATATCAAACTACAAGGATAATGCATAGTGTGATGTCACACTACAAGGATAATGCATTGTGTGATGTCACACTACAAAGATAATGCAAACTGATGTCACACAACAAGGATAATGCATACTGTGCTGTCACACTACAAGGATAATGCAAACTGTGATGTCACACTACAAGGATAATGCATACTGTGATGTCACACTGCATGGATAATGCATACTGTGATGTCACACTACAAGGATAATGCATAGTGTAATGTCACACTACAAGGATAATGCAAACTGTGATGTCACACTACAAGGAAAATGCATACTGAGATATCACACTACAAGGATAATGCATACTGAGATGTCACACTACAAGGATAATGCAAACTGATGTCACTACAAGGATAATGCATACTGTGATGTCACACTACGAGGATATGCATAATGTGATGTCACAGTACAAGGATAATGCATACTGTGATGTTACACTACAAGGATAATGCAAACTGTGATGTCACAGTACAAGGATAATGCGTATTGTAATGTCATGCTACAAGGATAATGCATACTGTGATATCACACTACAAGGATAATGCAAATTGCGATGTCACACTACAAGGATAATGCATAGTGTGATGTCACACTACAAAGATAATGCATAACGTGATGTCACACTACATGGATAATGCATACTGTGATATCACACTACAAGGATAATGTACACTGAGATGTCACACTACAAGGATAATAGGATAATGCAAACTGTGATGTCACACTACAAGGATAATGCATACTGAGATGACACACTACAAGAAAAATGCATAGTGTAATGTCACACTACAAGGATAATGCATACTGTAATGTCACACTACAAGGAAAATGCATAGTGTAATTTCACACTACAAGGATACTGCATACTGACATGTCATACTGCAATGATAATGTATACCGTGATGTCACACTACAAGGATAATGCATACTGAGATGTCATACTACAAGGATAATGCGTAGTGTAATGTCACACTACAAGGATAATGCAAACTCTGATGTCACACTGCAAGGATAATGCATACTGAGATGTCACACTACAAGGATAATGCAAACTGTGATGTCACAATACAAGGATAATGCATAGTGTAATGTCACACTACAAGAATAATGCATAGTGGAATGTCAGACTACAAGTATAATGGATGCTGTGATGTCACACTACAAGGAAAATGCATAGTGTAATTTCACACTACATGGATAGAGCATACTGACATGTCATACTGCAAGGATAATGTATACTGTGATGTCACACCACAAGGATAATGCATACTGTGATGTCACTCTACAAGGATAATGCATACTGAGATGTCACACTGCAAGGATAATGCATACTGTGATGTCACACTACAAGAATAATGCAAACTGTGATGTCACACTACAAGGATAATGCATACTGTGATGTCACACTACAAGGATAATGCATACTGTGATGTCACTGTACAAGGATAATGCATACTGTGATGTTACACTACAAGGATATGCATACTGTGATGTCATACTACAAGGATATGCATAATGTGATGTCACACTACAAAGATAATGCATACTGTAATGTCACACTACATGGATAATGCATACTGTGATGTCACACTACAAGGATAATGCATACTGTGATGCCACACTACAAGGATAATGCATAGTGTAATGTCACACTACAAGGATAATGCATAGTGTAATGTCAGATTACAAGTATAATGGATGCTGTGATGTCACACTACAAGGAAAATGCATAGTGTAATTTCACACTACATGGATAGAGCATACTGGCATGTCATACTGCAAGGATAATGTATACTGTGATGTCACACCACAAGGATAACGCATACTGTGATGTCATACTACAAGGATATGCATAATGTGATTTCAAAGTACAAGGATAATGCACACTGTGATGTTACACTACAAGGATATGCATACTGTGATGTCACAGTACAAGGATAATGTATACTGTGATGTCACACTACAAGGATAATGCAAACTGTGATGTCACACTACAAGGAAAATGCATACTGAGATGTCACACTACAAGGATAATGCAAACTGTGATGTCACACTACAAGGATAATGCATACTGTGATGTCACACTACAAGGATATGCATAATGTGATGTCACAGTACAAGGATAATGCACACTGTGATGTCACGCTACAAGGATCTGCATACTGTGATGTCAGAGTACAAGGATAATGTATACTGTGATGTCACACTACAAGGATAATGCAAACTGTGATGTCACATTGCAAGGAAAATGCATACTGAGATGTCACACTACAAGGATAATGCAAACTGATGTCACACTACAAGGATAATGCGTATTGCAATGTCATGCTACAAGGATAATGCATACTGAGATGTCACACTACAAGGATAATGCAAACTGCGATGTCACACTACAAGGATAATGCATAGTGTGATGTCACACTACAAAGATAATGCATACTGATATGTCACACTACAAGGATAATGCATACTGTAATGTCACACTACAAGGATAATGCATAGTGAGATGTCACACTACAAGAAAAATGCAGTGTAATGTCACACTACAAGGATAATGCATAGTGTAATGTCACACTACAAGGATAATGCATACTGTGATGTCACACTACAAGGATAATGCAAACTGTGATGTAAGACTGCAAGGATAATGCATACTGAGATGTCACACTACAAGGATAATACATACTGTAATGTCACACTACAAGGATAATGCATACTGTGAATTCACACTAGAAGGATAATGTATACTGAGATGTCACACTACAAGGATAATGCATACTGTGACGTCACACAACAAGAATAATGCATAGTGTAATGTCACACTACAAGGATAATGCATACTGTGATGACACACTACAAGGATAATGCATAGTGTATTGTCACACTACAAGGATAATGCATACTGTGATGTCACACTACTAGGATAATGCATAGTGTAATTTCACACTACAAGGATAGTGCATACTGACATGTCATACTGCAAGGATAATGCAAACTGTGATGTCACACTACAAGAATAATGCAAACTGTGATGTCACACTACAAGGATAATGCATACTTAGATGTCACACTACAAGGATAATGCAAACTGTGATGTCAAACTACAAGGATAATGCATACTGTGATGTCAAACTACAAGGATAATGCGTACTGTGATGTCACACTACAAGGATAATGCATGCTGTGATGTCACACTACAAGGATAATGCAAACTGTGATGTCACACTACACGGATAGTGCATACTGTGATGTCGCACTACAAGGATAATGCAAACTGTGATTTCACACTACAAGGATAGTGCATACTGTGATGTCGCACTACAAGGATAATGCATACTGTGATGTCAAACTACAAGGATAATGCATACTGTGATGTCACACTACAAGGATAATGCAAACTGTGATGTCACACTACAAGGATAATGCATACTGTGATGTCACACTACATGGATAATGCATACTGTGATGTCAGACTACAAGGATAATGCATACTGTGATGCCACACTACAAGGATAATGTATACTGAGATGTCACACTACAAGGATAATGCAAACTGTGATGTCACACTACAAGAATAATGCATAGTGTAATGTCACACTACAAGGATAATTCATAGTGTAATTTCACACTATAAGGAAAGTGCATACTGACATGTCATACTACAAGGATAATGCATACTGTGATGTCATACTACAAGGTTAATGCATACTGTGATGACACACTACAAGGAAAATGTATACTGAGATGTCACACTACACAGATAATGCAAACTGTGATATCACACTAGAAGGATAATGCATAGTGTAATGTCATACTACAAGGATAATATATACTGTAATGTCACACTACAAGGATAATATATACTGTATTGTCACACTACAAGGTTAAAGCAAACTGTGATGTCACACTGCAAGGATAATGCATAGTGTAATGTCATACTACAAGGATAATGTATACTGTGATGACACACTACAAGGATAATGCATAGTGTAATGTCACACTACAAGAATAATGCATACTGTAATGTCACACTAGAAGGATAATGCATACTGAGAAGACACACTACAAGGGTAATGCAAACTGTGATGTCACACTACACGGATAATGCAAACTGTGATATCACACTACAAGGATAATGCATATTAAGATGTCACACTACAAGAAAAATGCATAGTGTAATGTCACACTACAAGGATAATGCATAGTGTAATGTCACACTACAAGGAAAATGCATAGTGTAATTTCACACTACAAGGATACTGCATACTGACATGTCATACTGCAATGATAATGTATACCGTGAAGTCACACTACAAGGATAATGCATACTGAGATGTCATACTACAGGGATAATGCATACTGTGATGTCAGACTGCAAGGATAATGCATACTGTAATGTCACACTACAAGGATAATACATACTGTAATGTCACACTACAAGGATAATGCATACTGTGAATTCACACTACAAGGATAATGTATACTGAGATGTCACACTACAAGGATAATGCAAACTTTGATGTCATACTACAAGAATAATGCATACTGTGACGTCACACAAGGATAATGCATAGTGTAATGTCACACTACAAGGATAATGCATACTGTGATGACACACTACAAGGATAATGTAAACTGTGATGTCACACTACAAGGATATTGCAAACTGTGATGTCACACTACAAGGATAATGCAAACTGTGATGTCAAACTACAAGGATAATGCATACTGTGATGTCACACTACAAGGATAATGCGTACTGTGATGTCACACTACAAGGATAATGCATGCTGTGATGTCACACTACAAGGATAATGCAAACTGTGATGTCACACTACAAGGATAGTGCATACTTTGATGTAACACTGCAAGGATAATGCATACTGTGATGTCACACTACATGGATAATGCATACTGTGATGTCACACTACAAGGATAATGCATACTGTGATGCCACACTACAAGGATAATGTAAACTGAGATGTCACACTACAAGGATAATGCAAACTGTGATGTCACACTACAAGGATAATGCATAGTGTAATGTCACACTACAAGGATAATGCATAGTGTAATGTCAGACTACAAGTATAATGGATGCTGTGATGTCACACTACAAGGAAAATGCATAGTGTAATTTCACACTACATGGATAGAGCATACTGACATGTCATACTGCAAGGATAATGTATACTGTGATGTCACACCACAAGGATAATGCATACTGTGATGTCACTCTACAAGGATAATGCATACTGAGATGTCACACTGCAAGGATAATGCATACTGTGATGTCACACTACAAGAATAATGCAAACTGTGATGTCACACTACAAGGTTAATGCATACTGTGATGTCATACTACAAGGATATACATAATGTGATGTCACAGTACAAGGATAATGCATACTGTGATGTTACACCTCAAGGATATGCATACTGTGATGTCACAGTACAAGGATAATGTATACTGTGATGTCACACTACAAGGATAATGCAAACTGTGATGTCACACTACAAGGAAAATGCATACTGAGATGTCACACTACAAGGATAATGCAAACTGTGATGTCACACTACAAGGATAATGCATACTTAGATGTCACACTACAAGGATAATGCAAACTGTGATGTCAAACTACAAGGATAATGCATACTGTGATGTCACACTACAAGGATAATGCGTACTGTGATGTCACACTACAAGGATAATGCATGCTGTGATGTCACACTACAAGGATAATGCAAACTGTGATGTCACACTACAAGGATAGTGCATACTGTGATGTCGCACTACAAGGATAATGCAAACTGTGATGTCACACTACAAGGATAGTGCATACTTTGATGTCACACTACAAGGATAATGCAAACTGTGATGTCACACTACAAGGATAATGCATACTGTGATGTCACACTACATGGATAATGCATACTGTGATGTCACACTACAAGGATAATGCATACTGTGATGCCACACTACAAGGATAATGTAAACTGAGATGTCACACTACAAGGATAATGCAAACTGTGATGTCACACTACAAGGATAATGCATAGTGTAATGTCACACTACAAGGATAATGCATAGTGTAATGTCAGACTACAAGTATAATGGATGCTGTGATGTCACACTACAAGGAAAATGCATAGTGTAATTTCACACTACATGGATAGATCATACTGACATGTCATAGTGCAAGGATAATGTATACTGTAATGTCACACTAGAAGGATAGTGCATACTAAGAAGTCACACTACAAGGGTAATGCAAACTGTGATGTCACACTACACGGATAATGCATAGTGTATTGTCACACTACAAGGATAATGCATACTGTGATGTCACACTACAAGGATAATGCATACTGTGATGCCACACTACAAGGATAATGTAAACTGAGATGTCACACTACAAGGATAATGTAAACTGAGATATCACACTACAAGGATAATGCATAGTGTAATGTCACACTACAAGGATAATGCATAGTGTAATGTCAGACTATAAGTATAATGGATGCTGTGATGTCACACTACAAGGAAAATGCATAGTGTAATTTCACACTACATGGATAGAGCATACTGACATGTCATACTGCAAGGATAATGTATACTGTGATGTCACACCACAAGGATAATGCATACTGTGATATCACTCTACAAGGATAATGCATACTGAGATGTCACACTGCAAGGATAATGCATACTGTGATGTCACACTACAAGAATAATGCAAACTGTGATGTCACACTACAAGGATAATGCATACTGTGATGTCACACTACAAGGATAATGCATACTGTGATGTCACAGTACAAGGATAATGCATACTGTGATGTTACACTACAAGGATATGCATACTGTGATGTCACAGTACAAGGATAATGTATACTGTGATGTCACACTACAAGGATAATGCAAACTGATGTCACACTACAAGGAAAATGCATACTGAGATGTCACACTACAAGGATAATGCAAACTGTGATGTCACACTACAAGGATAATGCATACTGTGATGTCACACTACAAGGATATGCATAATGTGATGTCACACTACAAGGATAATGCAAACTGTGATGTCACACTACAAGGAAAATGCATACTGAAATGTCACACTACAAGGATAATGCAAACTGTGATGTCACACTACAAGGATAATGCGTATTGCAATGTCATGCTACAAGGATAATGCATACTGTGATATCACACTACAAGGATAATGCAAACTGCAATGTCACACTACAAGGATAATGCATAGTGTGATGTCACACTACAAAGATAATGCATACTGATATGTCACTACAAGGATAATGCATACTGTAATGTCACACTACAAGGATAATGCATAGTGTGATGTCACACTACAAGGATATTGCACACTGAGATGTCACACTACAAGGATAATGGATACTGTGATATCACACTACAAGGATAATGCATACTGAGATGTCACACTACAAGAATAATGCATACTGTAATGACACTAGAAGGATAATGCATACTGTAATGTCACACTACGAAGATAATGTATACTGAGATGTCACACTACAAGGATAATGTATACTGTGATGTCACACTAGAAGGATAATGCATACTGAGAAGTCACACTACAAGGGTAATGCAAACTGGGATGTCACACTACACGGATAATGCAAACTGTGATATCACACTACAAGGATAATGCATACTGAGATGTCACACTACAAGAAAAATGCATAGTGTAATGTCACACTACAAGGATAATGCATAGTGTAATGTCACACTACAAGGAAAATGCATAGTGTAATTTCACACTACAAGGATACTGCATACTGACCTGTCATACTGCAATGATAATGTATACCGTGATGTCACACTACAAGGATAATGCATACTGAGATGTCATACTACAGGGATAATGCATACTGTGATGTCAGACTGCAAGGATAATGCATACTGTAATGTCACACTACAAGGATAATACATACTGTAATGTCACACTACAAGGATAATGCATACTGTGAATTCACACTACAAGGATAATGTATACTGAGATGTCACACTACAAGGATAATGCAAACTTTGATGTCATACTACAAGAATAATGCATACTGTGACGTCACACAACAAGGATAATGCATAGTGTAATGTCACACTACAAGGATAATGCATACTGTGATGTCACACTACTAGGATAATGCATAGTGTAATTTCACACTACAAGGATAGTGCATACTGACATGTCATACTGCAAGGATAATGCAAACTGTGATGTCACACTACAAGGATAATGCAAACTGTGATGTCACACTACAAGGATAATGCATACTTAGATGTCACACTACAAGGATAATGCAAACTGTGATGTCAAACTACAAGGATAATGCATACTGTGATGTCACACTACAAGGATAATGCGTACTGTGCTGTCACACTACAAGGATAATGCATGCTGTGATGTCACACTACAAGGATAATGCAAACTGTGATGTCACACTACAAGGATAGTGCATACTGTGATGTCGCACTACAAGGATATTGCAAACTGTGATGTCACACTACAAGGATAATGCATACTGTGATGTCACACTACAAGGATAATGCAAACTGTGATGTCACACTACAAGGATAGTGCATACTTTGATGTCACACTACAAGGATAATGCAAACTGTGATGTCACACTACAAGGATAATGTATACTGTGATGTCACACTACATGGATAATGCATACTGTGATGTCACACTACAAGGATAATGCATACTGTGATGCCACACTACAAGGATAATGCATAGTGTAATGTCACACTACAAGTATAATGGATGCTGTGATGTCACACTACAAGGAAAATGCATAGTGTAATTTCACACTACATGGATAGAGCATACTGACATGTCATACTGCAAGGATAATGTATACTGTGATGTCACACCACAAGGATAATGCATACTGTGATGTCACTCTACAAGGATAATGCATACTGAGATGTCACACTGCAAGGATAATGCATACTGTGATGTCACACTACAAGGATAATGCATACTGTGATGTCATACTACAAGGATATGCATAATGTGATGTCACAGTACAAGGATAAAGCATACTGTGATGTCACACTACAAGGATATGCATACTGTGATGTCACAGTACAAGGATAATGTATACTGTGATGTCACAGTACAAGGATAATGCAAACTGTGATGTCACACTACAAGGAAAATGCATACAGAGATGTCACACTACAAGGATAATGCAAACTGTGATGTCACACTACAAGGATAATGCATACTTAGATGTCACACTTCAAGGATAATGCAAACTGTGATGTCAAACTACAAGGATAATGCATACTGTGATGTCACACTACAAGGATAATGCGTACTGTGATGTCACACTACAAGGATAATGCATGCTGTGATGTCACACTACAAGGATAATGCAAACTGTGATGTCACACTACAAGGATAGTGCATACTGTGATGTCGCACTACAAGGATAATGCAAACTGTGATGTCACACTACAAGGATAGTGCATACTGTGATGTCGCACTACAAGGATAATGCAAACTGTGATGTCACACTACAAGGATAATGCATACTGTGATGTCACACTACAAGGAAAATGCATACTGTGATATCACACTACAAGGATAATGCAAACTGCAATGTCACACTACAAGGATAATGCATAGTGTGATGTCACACTACAAAGATAATGCATACTGATATGTCACACTACAAGGATAATGCATAGTGTGATGTCACACTACAAGGAAAATGCATACTGAGATGTCACACTACAAGGATAATGCACAGTGTGATGTCACACTACAAGGATATTGCACACTGAGATGTCACACTACAAGGATAATGGATACTGTGATATCACACTACAAGGATAATGTACACTGAGATGTCACACTACAAGGATAATAGGATAATGCAAACTGTGATGTCACACTACAAGGATAATGCATACTGAGATGTCACACTACAAGAAAAATGCATTGTGTAATGTCACACTACAAGGATAATGCATAGTGTAATGTCACACTACAAGGAAAATGCATAGTGTAATTTCACACTACAAGGATACTGCATACTGACATGTCATACTGCAATGATAATGTATACCGTGATGTCACACTACAAGGATAATGCATACTGAGATGTCATACTACAGGGATAATGCATACTGTGATGTCAGACTGCAAGGATAATGCATACTGTAATGTCACACTACAAGGATAATACATACTGTAATGTCACACTACAAGGATAATGCATACTGTGAATTCACACTACAAGGATAATGTATACTGAGATGTCAAACTACAAGGATAATGCAAACTTTGATGTCACACTACAAGGATAATGCATACTGTGATGCCACACTACAAGGATAATGTATACTGTGATGTCACACCACAAGGATAATGCATACTGTGATGTCACTCTACAAGGATAATGCATACTGAGATGTCACACTGCAAGGATAATGCATACTGAGATGTCACACTGCAAGGATAATGCAAACTGTGATGTCACACTACAAGGATAATGCATACTGTGATGTCATACTACAAGGATATGCATAATGTGATGTCACAGTACAAGGATAATGCATACTGTGATGTTACACTACAAGGATATGCATACTGTGATGTCACAGTGCAAGGATAATGTATACTGTGATGTCACACTACAAGGATAATGCAAACTGTGATGTCACACTACAAGGAAAATGCATACTGAGATGTCACACTACAAGGATAATGCAAACTGTGATGTCACACTACAAGGATAATGCATACTTAGATGTCACACTACAAGGATAATGCAAACTGTGATGTCACACTACAAAGATAATGCATACTGATATGTCACACTACAAGGATAATGCATAGTGTGATGTCACACTACAAGGAAAATGCATACTGAGATGTCACACTACAAGGATAATGCACAGTGTGATGTCACACTACAAGGATATTGCACACTGAGATGTCACACTACAAGGATAATGGATACTGTGATATCACACTACAAGGATAATGTACACTGAGATGTCACACTACAAGGATAATAGGATAATGCAAACTGTGATGTCACACTACAAGGATAATACATACTGAGATGTCACACTACAAGAAAAATGCATTGTGTAATGTCACACTACAAGGATAATGCATAGTGTAATGTCACACTACAAGGAAAATGCATAGTGTAATTTCACACTACAAGGATACTGCATACTGACATGTCATACTGCAATGATAATGTATACCGTGATGTCACACTACAAGGATAATGCATACTGAGATGTCATACTACAGGGATAATGCATACTGTGATGTCAGACTGCAAGGATAATGCATACTGTAATGTCACACTACAAGGATAATACATACTGTAATGTCACACTACAAGGATAATGCATACTGTGAATTCACACTACAAGGATAATGTATACTGAGATGTCAAACTACAAGGATAATGCAAACTTTGATGTCACACTACAAGGATAATGCATACTGTGATGTCACTCTACAAGGATAATGCATACTGAGATGTCACACTGCAAGTATAATGCATACTGAGATGTCACACTGCAAGGATAATGCAAACTGTGATGTCACACTACAAGGATAATGCATACTGTGATGTCATACTACAAGGATATGCATAATGTGATGTCACAGTACAAGGATAATGCATACTGTGATGTTACACTACAAGGATATGCATACTGTGATGTCACAGTGCAAGGATAATGTATACTGTGATGTCACACTACAAGGATAATGCAAACTGTGATGTCACACTACAAGGAAAATGCATACTGAGATGTCACACTACAAGGATAATGCAAACTGTGATGTCACACTACAAGGATAATGCATACTTAGATGTCACACTACAAGGATAATGCAAACTGTGATGTCAAACTACAAGGATAATGCATACTGTGATGTCACACTACAAGGATAATGCATACTGTGATGTCACACTACAAGAATAATGCATACTGTGATGTCACACTACAAGGATAATGCAAACTGTGATGTCACACTACAAGGAAAATGCATACTGAGATGTCACACTACAAGGATAATGCAAACTGTGATGTCACACTACAAGGATAATGCATACTGTGATGTCACACTACAAGGATAATGCGTATTGCAATGTCATGCTACAAGGATAATGCATACTGTGATATCACACTACAAGGATAATGCATACTGATATGTCACACTACAAGGATAAAGCATACTGTAATGTCACACTACAAGGATAATGCATAGTGTGATGTCACACTACAAGGATATTGCATACTGTCAGTCATACTACAAGGATATGCATAATGTGATGTCACAGTACAAGGATAATGCATACTGTGATGTTACACTACAAGGATATGCATACTGTGATGTCACAGTACAAGGATAATGTATACTGTGATGTCACACTACAAGGATAATGCAAACTGTGATGTCACACTACAAGGAAAATGCATACTGAGATGTCACACTACAAGGATAATGCAAACTGTGATGTCACACTACAAGGATAATGCGTATTGCAATGTCATGCTACAAGGATAATGCATACTGTGATATCACACTACAAGGATAAAGCAAACTGCGATGTCACACTACAAGGATAATGCATAGTGTGATGTCACACTACAAAGATAATGCATACTGATATGTCACACTACAAGGATAAAGCATACTGTAATGTCACACTACAAGGATAATACATAGTGTGATGTCACACTACAAGGATATTGCACACTGAGATGTCACACTACAAGGATATTGCACACTGAGATGTCACACTACAAGGATAATGGATACTGTGATATCACACTACAAGGATAATGTACACTGAGATGTCACACTACAAGGATAATAGGATAATGCAAACTGTGATGTCACACTACAAGGATAATGCAAACTGTGATGTCACACTACAAGGATAAAGCATACTTAGATGTCACACTACAAGGATAATGCAAACTGTGATGTCAAACTACAAGGATAATGCATACTGTGATGTCACACTACAAGGATAATGCGTACTATGATGTCACACTACAAGGATAATGCAAACTGTGATGTCACACTACAAGGATAGTGCATACTGTGATGTCGCACTACAAGGATAATGCAAACTGTGATGTCACACTACAAGGATAGTGCATACTGTGATGTCACACTAGAAGGATAATACAAACTGTGATGTCACACTACAAGGATAATGCATACTGTGATGTCACACTACAAGGATAATGCAAACTATGATGTCACACTACAAGGATAATGCATACTTTGATGTCACACTACAAGGATAATGCATACTTTGATGTCACACTACAAGGATAATGCATACTGTGATGTCACACTACATGTATAATGCATACTGTGATGTCACACTACATGTATAATGCATACTGTGATGTCACACTACAAGGATAATGCATACTGTGATGCCACACTACAAGGATATTGTAAACTGAGATGTCACACTACAAGGATAATGCAAAATGTGAAGTCACACTACAAGGAAAATGCATAGCGTAATGTCACACTACAAGGATAATGCATAGTGTAATGTCAGACTACAAGTATAATGGATGCTGTGATGTCACACTACAAGGAAAATGCATAGTGTAATTTCACACTACATGGATAGAGCATACTGACATGTCATACTGCAAGGATAATGTATACTGTGATGTCACACCACAAGGATAATGCATACTGTGATGTCACTCTACAAGGATAATGCATACTGAGATGTCACACTGCAAGGATAATGCATACTGTGATGTCACACTAGAAGAATAATGCAAACTGTGATGTCACACTACAAGGATAATGCATACTGTGATGTTACACTACAAGGATATGCATACTGTGATATCACAGTACAAGGAAAAAGCATACGGAGATGTCACACTACAAGGATAATGCAAACTGTGATGGCACACTACAAGGAAAATGCATACTGTGATGTCACACTACAAGGATATGCATAATGTGATGTCACAGTACAAGGATAATGCATACTGTGATGTCACACTACAAGGATCTGCATACTGTGATGTCAGAGTACAAGGAAAATGCAAACTGTGATGTCACACTAGAAGGATAATGCAAACTGTGATGTCACACTACAAGGAAAATGCATACTGAGATGTCACACTACAAGGATAATGCAAACTGTGATGTCACACTACAAGGATAATGCGTATTGCAATGTCATGCTACAAGGATAATGCATACTGTGATATCACACTACAAGGATAATGCAAACTGCGATGTCACACTACAAGGATAATGCATAGTGTGATGTCACACTACAAAGATAATGCATACTGATATGTCACACTACAAGGATAATGCATACTGTAATGTCACACTACAAGGATAATGAATAGTGTGATGTCACACTACAAGGATATTGCACACTGAGATGTCACACTACAAGGATAATGGATACTGTGATATCACACTACAAGGATAATGTACACTGAGATGTCACACTACAAGAAAAAAGCAGAGTGTAATTTCACACTACAAGGATACTGCATACTGACATGTCATACTGCAATGATAATGTATACCGTGATGTCACACTACAAGGATAATGCATACTGATATGTCATACTACAGGGATAATGCATACTGTGATGTCAGACTGCAAGGATAATGCATACTGTAATGTCACACTACAAGGATAATGCATATAGTGTAATGTCACACTACAAAGATAATGCATACTGTGATGACACACTACAAGGATAATGCATAGTGTATTGTCACACTACAAGGATAATGCATACTGTGATGTCACACTACTAGGATAATGCATAGTGTAATTTCACACTACAAGGATAGTGCATACTGACATGTCATACTGCAAGGATAATGCAAACTGTGATGTCACACTACAAGGATAATGCGTATTGTAATGTCATGCTACAAGGATAATGCATACTGTGATATCACACTACAATGATAATGTATACTGAGATGTCAAACTACAAGGATAATGCATACTGAGATGTCACACTACAAGGATAATGCAAACTGTGATGTCACACTACAAGGATAATGCGTATTGTAATGTCATGCTACAAGGATAATGCATACTGTGATATCACACCACAAGGATAATGCATAGTGTGATGTCACACTACAAGGATAATGCATACTGTGATGTCTCACTACAAGGATAATGCATACTGTGATGTCACACTACAAGGATAATGCATACTGTGATGTCACACTTCAAGGAAAATGCAAACTGTGATGTCAAACTACAAGGATAATGCAAACTGATGTCAAAATACAAGGATAATGCATACTGTGATGTCACACTACAAGGATAATGCAAACTGTGATATCAAACTACAAGGATAATGCAAACTATGATGTCAAACTACAAGGATAATGCATACTGAGATGTCACACTACAAAGATAATGCATACTGAGATGTCACACTACAAGGATAATGCATAGTGTGATGTCACACTACACGGATATTGCATACTGAGATGTCACACTACAAGGATAATGCAAACTGTGATGTCACACTACTAGGATATTGCATACTGTAATGTCATACTACTAGGATATTGCATACTGAGATGTCACACTACAAGGATAATGCATACTGTAATGTCATACTACAAGGATAATGCATAGTGTGATGTCAAACTACAAGGATAATGCAAGCTGATATCAAACTACAAGGATAATGCATACTGTGATGTCACACTACAAGGATAATGCAAAATGTGCTGTCAAACTAAAAGGATAATGGAAACTATGATGTCAAACTACAAGGATAATGCATAATTTGATGTCACACTACAAGGATAATGCAAACTGTGCATCTCACACTACAAGGATAATGCATACTGTGATGTCGGACTACAAGGATAATGAAAATTGTGATGTCAAACTACAAGGATAATGCAAACTGTGATGTCACACAACAAGGATAATGCATACTGTGATGTCACTCTACAAGGATAATGCAAACTTTCATGTCACACTATAGGGATAATGCAAACTGATGTCAAACTACAAGGATAATGCATACTGTGATGTCACACTACAAGGATAATGCATATTGAGATGTCACACTACAAGGATAATGTGTAGTGTCATGTCACACTACAAGGATAATGCATGCTGTGATGTCAAAGTACAAGCATAATGCAAACTGTGATGTCACACAACAAGGATAATGCATACTGTGATGTCACACTGCATACTGTGATGTCACACTACAAGGATAATGCATAGTGTAATGTCACACTACAAGGATAATGCATAGTGTAATGTCACACTACAAGGATAATGCATAGTGTAATGTCACACTACAAGGATAATGCATAGTGTAATGTCACACTACAAGGATAATGCATAGTGTAATGTCACACTACAAGGATAATGCAAACCGTGATGTCACACTACAAGGAAAATGCATACTGAGATGTCACACTACAAGGATAATGCAAACTGTGATGTCACAATACAAGGATAATGCATACTGTGATATCACACTACAAGGATAATGCAAACTACGATGTCACACTACAAGGATAATGCACAGTGTGATGTCACACTGCATGGATAATGCATACTGTGATGTTACACTACAAGGATAATGCATAGTGTAATGTCACACTACAAGGATAATGCATAGTGTAATGTCACACTACAAGGATAATGCATAGTGTAATGTCACACTACAAGGATAATGCATAGTGTAATGTCACACTACAAGGATAATGCATACTGTGATGTCACACTACAAGGAAAATGCATACTGAGATGTCACACTACAAGGATAATGCGTATTGTAATGTCATGCTACAAGGATAATGCATACTGTGATATCACACTACAAGGATAATGCAAACTGCGATGTCACACTACAAGGATAATGCATACTGTAATGTCACACTACAAGGATAATGCATAGTGTGATGTCACACTACAAGGATAATGCATTGTGTGATGTCACACTACAAAGATAATGCAAACTGATGTCACACAACAAGGATAATGCATACTGTACTGTCACACTACAAGGATAATGCAAACTGTGATGTCACACTACAAGGATAATGCATACTGTGATGTCACACTGCATGGATAATGCATACTGTGATGTCACACTACAAGGATAATGCATAGTGTAATGTCACACTACAAGGATAATGCATACTGTGATGTCACACTACAAGGATAATGCAAACTCTGATGTCACACTGCAAGGATAATGCATACTGAGATGTCACACTACAAGGATAATGCAAACTTTGATGTCACAATACAAGGATAATGCATAGTGTAATGTCATACTACAAGGATAATGCATACTGTGATGTCACACTACAAGGAAAATGCATAGTATAATTTCACACTACAAGGATAGAGCATACTGACATGTCGTACTGCAAGGATAATGTATACTGTGATGTCACACCACAAGGATAATGCATACTGTGATGTCACCCTACAAAGACAATGCATACTGAGATGTCACACTGCAAGGATAATGCATACTGTGATGTCACACTACAAGAATAATGCAAACTGTGATGTCACACTACAAGGATATGCATAATGTGATGTCACAGTACAAGGATAATGCATACTGTGATGTCACTGTACAAGGATAATGTATACTGTGATGTCACACTACAAGGATAATGCAAACTGTGATGTCACACTACAAGGAAAATGCATACTGAGATATCACACTACAAGGATAATGCATACTGAGATGTCACACTACAAGGATAATGCAAACTGATGTCACTACAAAGATAATGCATACTGTGATGTCACTCTACGAGGATATGCATAATGTGATGTCACAGTACAAGGATAATGCATACTGTGATGTTACACTACAAGGATAATGCAAACTGTGATGTCACAGTACAAGGATAATGTGTATTGTAATGTCATGCTACAAGGATAATGCATACTGTGATATCACACTACAAGGATAATGCAAATTGCGATGTCACACTACAAGGATAATGCATAGTGTGATGTCACACTACAAAGATAATGCATAACGTGATGTCACACTACATGGATAATGCATACTGTGATATCACACTACAAGGATAATGTACACTGAGATGTCACACTACAAGGATAATAGGATAATGCAAACTGTGATGTCACACTACAAGGATAATGCATACTGAGATGTCACACTACAAGAAAAATGCATAGTGTAATGTCACACTACAAGGATAATGCATACTGTAATGTCACACTACAAGGAAAATGCATAGTGTAATTTCACACTACAAGGATACTGCATACTGACATGTCATACTGCAATGATAATGTATACCGTGATGTCACACTACAAGGATAATGCATACTGAGATGTCATACTACAAGGATAATGCGTAGTGTAATGTCACACTACAAGGATAATGCATACTGTGATGTCACACTACAAGGATAATGCAAACTCTGATGTCACACTGCAAGGATAATGCATACTGAGATGTCACACTACAAGGATAATGCAAACTGTGATGTCACAATACAAGGATAATGCATAGTGTAATGTCACACTACAAGAATAATGCATAGTGGAATGTCAGACTACAAGTATAATGGATGCTGTGATGTCACACTACAAGGAAAATGCATAGTGTAATTTCACACTACATGGATAGAGCATACTGACATGTCATACTGCAAGGATAATGTATACTGTGATGTCACACCACAAGGATAATGCATACTGTGATGTCACTCTACAAGGATAATGCATACTGAGATGTCACACTGCAAGGATAATGCATACTGTGATGTCACACTACAAGAATAATGCAAACTGTGATGTCACACTACAAGGATAATGCATACTGTGATGTCACACTACAAGGATAATGCATACTGTGATGTCACAGTACAAGGATAATGCATACTGTGATGTTACACTACAAGGATATGCATACTGTGATGTCATACTACAAGGATATGCATAATGTGATGTCACACTACAAAGATAATGCATACTGTAATGTCACACTACATGGATAATGCATACTGTGATGTCACACTACAAGGATAATGCATACTGTGATGCCACACTACAAGGATAATGCATAGTGTAATGTCACACTACAAGGATAATGCATAGTGTAATGTCAGACTACAAGTATAATGGATGCTGTGATGTCACACTACAAGGAAAATGCATAGTGGAATTTCACACTACATGGATAGAGCATACTGGCATGTCATACTGCAAGGATAATGTATACTGTGATGTCACACCACAAGGATAACGCATACTGTGATGTCATACTACAAGGATTTGCATAATGTGATTTCAAAGTACAAGGATAATGTATACTGTGATGTCACACTACAAGGATAATGCAAACTGTGATGTCACACTACAAGGAAAATGCATACTGAGATGTCACACTACAAGGATAATGCAAACTGTGATGTCACACTACAAGGATAATGCATACTGTGATGTCACACTACAAGGATATGCATAATGTGATGTCACAGTACAAGGATAATGCACACTGTGATGTCACGCTACAAGGATCTGCATACTGTGATGTCAGAGTACAAGGATAATGTATACTGTGATGTCACACTACAAGGATAATGCAAACTGTGATGTCACATTACAAGGAAAATGCATACTGAGATGTCACACTACAAGGATAATGCAAACTGATGTCACACTACAAGGATAATGCGTATTGCAATGTCATGCTACAAGGATAATGCATACTGAGATGTCACACTACAAGGATAATGCAAACTGCGATGTCACACTACAAGGATAATGCATAGTGTGATGTCACACTACAAAGATAATGCATACTGATATGTCACACTACAAGGATAATGCATACTGTAATGTCACACTACAAGGATAATGCATAGTGAGATGTCACACTACAAGAAAAATGCATAGTGTAATGTCACACTACAAGGATAATGCATAGTGTAATGTCACACTACAAGGATAATGCATACTGTGATGTCACACTACAAGGATAATGCAAACTGTGATGTCAGACTGCAAGGATAATGCATACTGAGATGTCACACTACAAGGATAATACATACTGTAATGTCACACTACAAGGATAATGCATACTGTGAATTAACACTAGAAGGATAATGTATACTGAGATGTCACACTACAAGGATAATGCATACTGTGACATCACACAACAAGAATAATGCATAGTGTAATGTCACACTACAAGGATAATGCATACTGTGATGACACACTACAAGGATAATGCATAGTGTATTGTCACACTACAAGGATAATGCATACTGTGATGTCACACTACTAGGATAATGCATAGTGTAATTTCACACTACAAGGATAGTGCATACTGACATGTCATACTGCAAGGATAATGCAAACTGTGATGTCACACTACAAGGATAATGCATACTTAGATGTCACACTACAAGGATAATGCAAACTGTGATGTCAAACTACAAGGATAATGCATACTGTGATGTCAAACTACAAGGATAATGCGTACTGTGATGTCACACTACAAGGATAATGCATGCTGTGATGTCACACTACAAGGATAATGCAAACTGTGATGTCACACTACACGGATAGTGCATACTGTGATGTCGCACTACAAGGATAATGCAAACTGTGATTTCACACTACAAGGATAGTGCATACTGTGATGTCGCACTACAAGGATAATGCAAACTGTGATGTCAAACTACAAGGATAATGCATACTGTGATGTCACACTACAAGGATAATGCAAACTGTGATGTCACACTACAAGGATAATGCATACTGTGATGTCACACTACATGGATAATGCATACTGTGATGTCAGACTACAAGGATAATGCATACTGTGATGCCACACTACAAGGATAATGTATACTGAGATGTCACACTACAAGGATAATGCAAACTGTGATGTCACACTACAAGAATAATGCATAGTGTAATGTCACACTACAAGGATAATTCATAGTGTAATTTCACACTATAAGGAAAGTGCATACTGACATGTCATACTACAAGGATAATGCATACTGTGATGACACACTACAAGGATAATGCATAGTGTAATGTCACACTACAAGAATAATGCATACTGTAATGTCACACTAGAAGGATAATGCATACTGAGAAGACACACTACAAGGGTAATGCAAACTGTGATGTCACACTACACGGATAATGCAAACTGTGATATCACACTACAAGGATAATGCATACTGAGATGTCACACTACAAGAAAAATGCATAGTGTAATGTCACACTACAAGGATAATGCATAGTGTAATTTCACACTACAAGGATACTGCATACTGACATGTCATACTGCAATGATAATGTATACCGTGATGTCACACTACAAGGATAATGCATACTGAGATGTCATACTACAAGGATAATACATACTGTAATGTCACACTACAAGGATAATGCATACTGTGAATTCACACTACAAGGATAATGTATACTGAGATGTCACACTACAAGGATAATGCAAACTTTGATGTCATACTACAAGAATAATGCATACTGTGACGTCACACAAGGATAATGCATAGTGTAATGTCACACTACAAGGATAATGCATACTGTGATGACACACTACAAGGATAATGTAAACTGTGATGTCACACTACAAGGATAATGCAAACTGTGATGTCACACTACAAGGATAATGCAAACTGTGATGTCAAACTACAAGGATAATGCATACTGTGATGTCACACTACAAGGATAATGCAAACTGTGATGTCACACTACAAGGATAATGCATGCTGTGATGTCACACTACAAGGATAATGCAAACTGTGATGTCACACTACAAGGATAGTGCATACTTTGATGTCACACTACAAGGATAATGCATACTGTGATGTCACACTACATGGATAATGCATACTGTGATGTCACACTACAAGGATAATGCATACTGTGATGCCACACTACAAGGATAATGTAAACTGAGATGTCACACTACAAGGATAATGCAAACTGTGATGTCACACTACAAGGATAATGCATAGTGTAATGTCACACTACAAGGATAATGCATAGTGTAATGTCAGACTACAAGTATAATGGATGCTGTGATGTCACACTACAAGGAAAATGCATAGTGTAATTTCACACTACATGGATAGAGCATACTGACATGTCATGCTGCAAGGATAATGTATACTGTGATGTCACACCACAAGGATAATGCATACTGTGATGTAACTCTACAAGGATAATGCATACTGAGATGTCACACTGCAAGGATAATGCATACTGTGATGTCACACTACAAGAATAATGCAAACTGTGATGTCACACTACAAGGATAATGCATACTGTGATGTCATACTACAAGGATATGCATAATGTGATGTCACAGTACAAGGATAATGCATACTGTGATGTTACACCTCAAGGATATGCATACTGTGATGTCACAGTACAAGGATAATGTATACTGTGATATCACACTACAAGGATAATGCAAACTGTGATGTCACACTACAAGGAAAATGCATACTGAGATGTCACACTACAAGGATAATGCAAACTGTGATGTCACACTACAAGGATAATGCATACTTAGATGTCACACTACAAGGATAATGCAAACTGTGATGTCAAACTACAAGGATAATGCATACTGTGATGTCACACTACAAGGATAATGCGTACTGTGATGTCACACTACAAGGATAATGCATGCTGTGATGTCACACTACAAGGATAATGCAAACTGTGATGTCACACTACAAGGATAGTGCATACTGTGATGTCGCACTACATGGATAATGCAAACTGTGATGTCACACTACAAGGATAGTGCATACTTTGATGTCACACTACAAGGATAATGCAAACTGTGATGTCACACTACAAGGATAATGCATACTGTGATGTCACACTACATGGATAATGCATACTGTGATGTCACACTACAAGGATAATGCATACTGTGATGCCACACTACAAGGATAATGTAAACTGAGATGTCACACTACAAGGATAATGCAAACTGTGATGTCACACTACAAGGATAATGCATAGTGTAATGTCACACTACAAGGATAATGCATAGTGTAATGTCACACTACAAGGATAATGGATGCTGTGATGTCACACTACAAGGAAAATGCATAGTGTAATTTCACACTACATGGATAGATCATACTGACATGTCATAGTGCAAGGATAATGTATACTGTGATGTCACACCACAAGGATAATGCATACTGTGATGTCATACTACAAGGATGTGCATAATGTGATGTCACAGTACAAGGATAATGCAAACTGTGATGTCACACTACAAGGAAAATGCATACTGAGATGTCACACTTCAAGGATAATGCAATCTGTGATGTCACACTACAAGGATAATTCTTACTGTGATGTCACACTACAAGGATATGCATAATGTGATGTCACAGTACAAGGATAATGCATACTGTGATGTCACGCTACAAGGATCTGCATACTGTGATGTCAGAGTACAAGGATAATGTATACTGTGATGTCACACTACAAGGATAAAGCAAACTGTGATGTCACACTACAAGGAAAATGCATACTGAGATGTCACACTACAAGGATAATGCAAACTGTGATGTCACACTACAAGGATAATGCGTATTGCAATGTCATGCTACAAGGATAATGCATACTGTGATATCACACTACAAGGATATTGCAAACTGCAATGTCACACTACAAGGATAATGCATAGTGTGATGTCACACTACAAAGATAATGCATACTGATATGTCACACTACAAGGATAATGCATACTGTAATGTCACACTACAAGGATAATGCATAGTGTGATGTCACACTACAAGGATATTGCACACTGAGATGTCACACTACAAGGATAATGTACACTGTGATATCACACTACAAGGATAATGTACACTGAGATGTCACACTACAAGGATAATAGGATAATGCAAACTGTGATGTCACACTAGAAGGATAATGCATACTGTGAATTCACACAACAAGGATAATGCATAGTGTAATGTCACACTACAAGGATAATG
Source organism: Dendrobates tinctorius (assembly GCF_039654945.1). Taxonomy (NCBI): domain Eukaryota; kingdom Metazoa; phylum Chordata; class Amphibia; order Anura; family Dendrobatidae; genus Dendrobates; species Dendrobates tinctorius. Next base: position 275,378 of record NW_027362066.1, on the reverse strand, counting down.
CATACTGTGATGACACACTACAAGGATAATGCATAGTGTATTGTCACACTACAAGGATAATGCATACTGTGATGTCATACTACTAGGATAATACATAGTGTAATTTCACACTACAAGGATAGTGCATACTGACATGTCATACTGCAAGGATAATGCAAACTGTGATGTCACACTACAAGGATAATGCAAACTGTGATGTCACACTGCAAGGATAATGCATACTGTGATGTCACACTACAAGGATAATGCGTACTGTGATGTCACACTACAAGGATAATGCATACTGTAATGTCACACTACGAAGATAATGTATACTGAGATGTCACACTACAAGGATAATGCAAACTGTGATGTCTCACTACAAGGATAATGCATACTGAGATGTCACACTACAAGAATAATGCATACTGTAATGACACACTAGAAGGATAATGCATACTGTAATGTCACACTACGAAGATAATGTATACTGAGATGTCACACTACAAGGATATTGCAAACTGTGATGTCACACTACAAGGATAATGTATACTGTAATGTCACACTAGAAGGATAGTGCATACTGAGAAGTCACACTACAAGGGTAATGCAAACTGTGATGTCACACTACACGGATAATGCATAGTGTATTGTCACACTACAAGGATAATGCATACTGTGATGTCACACTACAAGGATAATGCATACTGTGATGCCACACTACAAGGATAATGTAAACTGAGATGTCACACTACAAGGATAATGTAAACTGAGATGTCACACTACAAGGATAATGCATAGTGTAATGTCACACTACAAGGATAATGCATAGTGTAATGTCAGACTACAAGTATAATGGATGCTGTGATGTCACACTACAAGGAAAATGCATAGTGTAATTTCACACTACATGGATAGAGCATACTGACATGTCATACTGCAAGGATAATGTATACTGTGATGTCACACCACAAGGATAATGCATACTGTGATGTCACTCTACAAGGATAATGCATACTGAGATGTCACACTGCAAGGATAATGCATACTGTGATGTCACACTACAAGAATAATGCAAACTGTGATGTCACACTACAAGGATAATGCATACTGTGATGTCACAGTACAAGGATAATGCATACTGTGATGTTACACTACAAGGATATGCATACTGTGATGTCACAGTACAAGGATAATGTATACTGTGATGTCACACTACAAGGATAATGCAAACTGAGATGTCACACTACAAGGATAATGCATACTGAGATGTCACACTACAAGGATAATGCAAACTGTGATGTCACACTACAAGGATAATGCATACTGTGATGTCACACTACAAGGATATGCATAATGTGATGTCACACTACAAGGATAATGCAAACTGTGATGTCACACTACAAGGAAAATGCATACTGAAATGTCACACTACAAGGATAATGCATACTGTGATATCACACTACAAGGATATTGCAAACTGCAATGTCACACTACAAGGATAATGCATAGTGTGATGTCACACTACAAAGATAATGCATACTGATATGTCACTACAAGGATAATGCATACTGTAATGTCACACTACAAGGATATTGCACACTGAGATGTCACACTACAAGGATAATGGATACTGTGATATCACACTACAAGGATAATGCATACTGAGATGTCACACTACAAGAATAATGCATACTGTAATGACACTAGAAGGATAATGCATACTGTAATGTCACACTACGAAGATAATGTATACTGAGATGTCACACTACAAGGATAATGTATACTGTAATGTCACACTAGAAGGATAATGCATACTGAGAAGTCACACTACAAGGGTAATGCAAATTGGGATGTCACACTACACGGATAATGCATACTGAGATGTCACACTACAAGAAAAATGCATAGTGTAATGTCACACTACAAGGATAATGCATGGTGTAATGTCACACTACAAGTAAAATGCATAGTGTAATTTCACACTACAAGGATACTGCATACTGACCTGTCATACTGCAATGATAATGTATACCGTGATGTCACACTACAAGGATAATGCATACTGAGATGTCATACTACAGGGATAATGCATACTGTGATGTCAGACTGCAAGGATAATGCATACTGTAATGTCACACTACAAGGATAATACATACTGTAATGTCACACTACAAGGATAATGCATACTGTGAATTCACACTACAAGGATAATGTATACTGAGATGTCACACTACAAGGATAATGCAAACTTTGATGTCATACTACAAGAATAATGCATACTGTGACGTTACACAACAAGGATAATGCATAGTGTAATGTCACACAACAAGGATAATGCATACTGTGATGACACACTACAAGGATAATGCATAGTGTATTGTCACACTACAAGGATAATGCATACTGTGATGTCACACTACTAGGATAATGCATAGTGTAATTTCACACTACAAGGATAGTGCATACTGACATGTCATACTGCAAGGATAATGCAAACTGTGATGTCACACTACAAGGATAATGCAAACTGTGATGTCACACTACAAGGATAATGCATACTTAGATGTCACACTACAAGGATAATGCAAACTGTGATGTCAAACTACAAAGATAATGCATACTGTGATGTCACACTACAAGGATAATGCGTACTGTGCTGTCACACTACAAGGATAATGCATGCTGTGATGTCACACTACAAGGATAATGCAAACTGTGATGTCACACTACAAGGATAGTGCATACTGTGATGTCGCACTACAAGGATATTGCAAACTGTGATGTCACACTAAAAGGATAATGCATACTGTGATGTCACACTACAAGGATAATGCAAACTGTGATGTCACACTACAAGGATAGTGCATACTTTGATGTCACACTACAAGGATAATGCAAACTGTGATGTCACACTACAAGGATAATGTATACTGTGATGTCACACTACATGGATAATGCATACTGTGATGTCACACTACAAGGATAATGCATACTGTGATGCCACACTACAAAGATAATGCATAGTGTAATGTCACACTACAAGTATAATGGATGCTGTGATGTCACACTACAAGGAAAATGCATAGTGTAATTTCACACTACATGGATAGAGCATACTGACATGTCATACTGCAAGGATAATGCATACTGTGATGACACACCACAAGGATAATGCATACTGTGATGTCACTCTACAAGGATAATGCATACTGAGATGTCACACTGCAAGGATAATGCATACTGTGATGTCACACTACAAGGATAATGCATACTGTGATGTCATACTACAAGGATATGCATAATGTGATGTCACAGTACAAGGATAAAGCATACTGTGATGTCACACTACAAGGATATGCATACTGTGATGTCACAGTACAAGGATAATGTATACTGTGATGTCACAGTACAAGGATAATGCAAACTGTGATGTCACACTACAAGGAAAATGCATACAGAGATGTCACACTACAAGGATAATGCAAACTGTGATGTCACACTACAAGGATAATGCATACTTAGATGTCACACTACAAGGATAATGCAAACTGTGATGTCAAACTACAAGGATAATGCATACTGTGATGTCACACTACAAGGATAATGCGTACTGTGATGTCACACTACAAGGATAATGCATGCTGTGATGTCACACTACAAGGATAATGCAAACTGTGATGTCACACTACAAGGACAGTGCATACTGTGATGTCGCACTACAAGGATAATGCAAACTGTGATGTCACACTACAAGGATAGTGCATACTGTGATGTCGCACTACAAGGATAATGCAAACTGTGATGTCACACTACAAGGATAATGCATACTGTGATGTCACACTACAAGGAAAATGCATACTGTGATATCACACTACAAGGATAATGCAAACTTCAATGTCACACTACAAGGATAATGCATAGTGTGATGTCACACTACAAAGATAATGCATACTGATATGTCACACTACAAGGATAATGCATAGTGTGATGTCACACTACAAGGAAAATGCATACTGAGATGTCACACTACAAGGATAATGCACAGTGTGATGTCACACTACAAGGATATTGCACACTGAGATGTCACACTACAAGGATAATGGATACTGTGATATCACACTACAAGGATAATGTACACTGAGATGTCACACTACAAGGATAATAGGATAATGCAAACTGTGATGTCACACTACAAGGATAATGCATACTGAGATGTCACACTACAAGAAAAATGCATTGTGTAATGTCACACTACAAGGATAATGCATAGTGTAATGTCACACTACAAGGAAAATGCATAGTATAATTTCACACTACAAGGATTCTGCATACTGACATGTCATACTGCAATGATAATGTATACCGTGATGTCACACTACAAGGATAATGCATACTGAGATGTCATACTACAGGGATAATGCATACTGTGATGTCAGACTGCAAGGATAATGCATACTGTATTGTCACACTACAAGGATAATACATACTGTAATGTCACACTACAAGGATAATGCATACTGTGAATTCACACTACAAGGATAATGTATACTGAGATGTCAAACTACAAGGATAATGCAAACTTTGATGTCACACTACAAGGATAATGCATACTGTGATGCCACACTACAAGGATAATGCATACTGTGATGTCACACTACAAGGATAATGTATACTGTGATGTCACACCACAAGGATAATGCATACTGTGATGTCACTCTACAAGGATAATGCATACTGAGATGTCACACTGCAAGGATAATGCATACTGAGATGTCACACTGCAAGGATAATGCAAACTGTGATGTCACACTACAAGGATAATGCATACTGTGATGTCATACTACAAGGATATGCATAATGTGATGTCACAGTACAAGGATAATGCATACTGTGATGTTACACTACAAGGATATGCATACTGTGATGTCACAGTGCAAGGATAATGTATACTGTGATGTCACACTACAAGGATAATGCAAACTGTGATGTCACACTACAAGGATAATGCAAACTGTGATGTCACACTACAAGGATAATGCATACTTAGATGTCACACTACAAGGATAATGCAAACTGTGATGTCAAACTACAAGGATAATGCATACTGTGATGTCACACTACAAGGATAATGCATACTGTGATGTCACACTACAAGAATAATGCGAACTGTGATGTCACACTACAAGGATAATGCATACTGTGAGTCATACTACAAGGATATGCATAATTTGATGTCACAGTACAAGGATAATGCATACTGTGATGTTACACTACAAGGATATGCATACTGTGATGTCACAGTACAAGGATAATGTATACTGTGATGTCACACTACAAGGATAATGCAAACTGTGATGTCACACTACAAGGAAAATGCATACTGAGATGTCACACTACAAGGATAATGCAAACTGTGATGTCACACTACAAGGATAATGCATACTGTGATGTCACACTACAAGGATAATGCAAACTGTGATGTCACACTACAAGGATAATGCGTATTGCAATGTCATGCTACAAGGATAATGCATACTGTGATATCACACTACAAGGATAATGCATACTGATATGTCACACTACAAGGATAAAGCATACTGTAATGTCACACTACAAGGATAATGAATAGTGTGATGTCATACTACAAGGATATTGCATACTGTCAGTCATACTACAAGGATATGCATAATGTGATGTCACAGTACAAGGATAATGCATACTGTGATGTTACACTACAAGGATATGCATACTGTGATGTCACAGTACAAGGATAATGTATACTGTGATGTCACACTACAAGGATAATGCAAACTGTGATGTCACACTACAAGGAAAATGCATACTGAGATGTCACACTACAAGGATAATGCAAACTGTGATGTCACACTACAAGGATAATGCGTATTGCAATGTCATGCTACAAGGATAATGCATACTGTGATATCACACTACAAGGATAAAGCAAACTGCGATGTCACACTACAAGGATAATGCATAGTGTGATGTCACACTACAAAGATAATGCATACTGATATGTCACACTACAAGGATAAAGCATACTGTAATGTCACACTACAAGGATAATGCATAGTGTGATGTCACACTACAAGGATATTGCACACTGAGATGTCACACTACAAGGATATTGTACACTGAGATGTCACACTACAAGGATAATGGATACTGTGATATCACACTACAAGGATAATGTACACTGAGATGTCACACTACAAGGATAATAGGATAATGCAAACTGTGATGTCACACTACAAGGATAATGCAAACTGTGATGTCACACTACAAGGATAATGCATACTTAGATGTCACACTACAAGGATAATGCAAACTGTGATGTCAAACTACAAGGATAATGCATATTGTGATGTCACACTACAAGGATAATGCGTACTATGATGTCACACTACAAGGATAATGCAAACTGTGATGTCACACTACAAGGATAGTGCATACTGTGATGTCGCACTACAAGGATAATGCAAACTGTGATGTCACACTACAAGGATAGTGCATACTGTGATGTCACACTAGAAGGATAATACAAACTGTGATGTCACACTACAAGGATAATGCATACTGTGATGTCACACTACAAGGATAATGCAAACTATGATGTCACACTACAAGGATAATGCATACTTTGATGTCACACTACAAGGATAATGCATACTTTGATGTCACACTACAAGGATAATGCATACTGTGATGTCACACTACATGTATAATGCATACTGTGATGTCACACTACATGTATAATGCATACTGTGATGTCACACTACAAGGATAATGCATACTGTGATGCCACACTACAAGGATAATGTAAACTGAGATGTCACACTACAAGGATAATGCAAACTGTGAAGTCACACTACAAGGATAATGCATAGTGTAATGTCACACTACAAGGAAAATGCATAGTGTAATTTCACACTACATGGATAGAGCATACTGACATGTCATACTGCAAGGATAATGTATACTGTGATGTCACACCACAAGGATAATGCATACTGTGATGTCACTCTACAAGGATAATGCATACTGAGATGTCACACTGCAAGGATAATGCATACTGTGATGTCACACTAGAAGAATAATGCAAACTGTGATGTCACACTACAAGGATAATGCATACTGTGATGTCATACTACAAGGATATGTATAATGTGATGTCACAGTACAAGGATAATGCATACTGTGATGTTACACTACAAGGATATGCATACTGTGATATCACAGTACAAGGAAAAAGCATACTGAGATGTCACACTACAAGGATAATGCAAACTGTGATGGCACACTACAAGGATAATGCATACTGTGATGTCACACTACAAGGATATGCATAATGTGATGTCACAGTACAAGGATAATGCATACTGTGATGTCACACTACAAGGATCTGCATACTGTGATGTCAGAGTACAAGGAAAATGCAAACTGTGATGTCACACTACAAGGATAATGCAAACTGTGATGTCACACTACAAGGATAATGCAAACTGTGATGTCACACTACAAGGATAATGCGTATTGCAATGTCATGCTACAAGGATAATGCATACTGTGATATCACACTACAAGGATAATGCAAACTGCGATGTCACACTACAAGGATAATGCATAGTGTGATGTCACACTACAAAGATAATGCATACTGATATGTCACACTACAAGGATAATGCATACTGTAATGTCACACTACAAGGATAATGCATAGTGTGATGTCACACTACAAGGATATTGCACACTGAGATGTCACACTACAAGGATAATGGATACTGTGATATCACACTACAAGGATAATGTACACTGAGATGTCACACTACAAGAAAAAAGCAGAGTGTAATTTCACACTACAAGGATACTGCATACTGACATGTCATACTGCAATGATAATGTATACCGTGATGTCACACTACAAGGATAATGCATACTGATATGTCATACTACAGGGATAATGCATACTGTGATGTCAGACTGCAAGGACAATGCATACTGTAATTTCACACTATAAGAATAATACATACTGTAATGTCACACTACAAGGATAATGCAAACTTTGATTTCATACTACAAGAATAATGCATACTGTGACGTCACACAACAAGGATAATGCATATAGTGTAATGTCACACTACAAAGATAATGCATACTGTGATGACACACTACAAGGATAATGCATAGTGTATTGTCACACTACAAGGATAATGCATACTGTGATGTCACACTACTAGGATAATGCATAGTGTAATTTCACACTACAAGGATAGTGCATACTGACATGTCATACTGCAAGGATAATGCAAACTGTGATGTCACACTACAAGGATAATGCGTATTGTAATGTCATGCTACAAGGATAATGCATACTGTGATATCACACTACAATGATAATGTATACTGAGATGTCAAACTACAAGGATAATGCATACTGAGATGTCACACTACAAGGATAATGCAAACTGTGATGTCACACTACAAGGATAATGCGTATTGTAATGTCATGCTACAAGGATAATGCATACTGTGATATCACACTACAAGGATAATGCATAGTGTGATGTCACACTACAAGGATAATGCAAACTGAGATGTCACAATACAAGGATAATGCAAACTGTGATGTCAGACTACAAGGATAATACATACTGTGATGTCACACTACAAGGATAATGCATACTGTGATGTCACATTACAAGGATAATGTATACTGTGATGTCAAACCACATGGATAATGCAAACTGTAATGTCACACTACAAGGATAATGCATACTGAGAACTAATACTACAAGGATAATGCATACTGTGATGTCTCACTACAAGGATAATGCATACTGTGATGTCACACTACAAGGATAATGCATACTGTGATGTCACACTTCAAGGAAAATGCAAACTGTGATGTCAAACTACAAGGATAATGCAAACTGATGTCAAAATACAAGGATAATGCATACTGTGATGTCACACTACAAGGATAATGCAAACTGTGATATCAAACTACAAGGATAATGCAAACTATGATGTCAAACTACAAGGATAATGCATAATTTGATGTCACACTACAAAGATAATGCAAACTGTGATGTCAAACTACAAGGATAATGCATACAGTGATGTCACACTACAAGGATAATGCATGCTGTGATGTCACACTACAAGGATAATGCAAACTGTGCATGTCACACTACAAGGATAATGCATACTGTGATGTCGAACTACAAGGATAATGAAAATTGTGATGTCACACTACAAGGATAATGCAAACTTTGATGTCACACTATAGGGATAATGCAAACTGTGATGTCAAACTACAAGGATAATGCATACTGAGATGTCACACTGCAAGGATAATGCAAACTGTGATGTCACACTACAAGGATAATGCATAGTGTAATGTCACACTACAAGGATAATGCATAGTGTAATGTCAGACTACAAGTATAATGCATACTGTGATGTCACACTATAAGGAAAATGCATACTGTAATTTCACACTACAAGGATAGAGCATACTGACATGTCATGATGCAAGGATAATGTATACTGTGATGTCACACTACAAGGATAATGCATACTATGATGTAACACTACAAGGATATGCATAATGTGATGTAACAGTACAAGGATAATGCATACTGTGATGTCACACTACAATGATATGCATACTGTGATGTCACAGTACAAGGATAATGTATACTGTGATGTCACACTACAAGGATAATGCAAACTGTGATGTCACACTACAAGGAAAATGCATACTGAGATGACACACTACAAGGATAATGCAAACTGTGATGTCACACTACAAGGATAATGCGTATTGTAATGTCATGCTACAAGGATAATGCATACTGTGATATCACACTACAAGGATAATGCAAACTGTGATGTCACACTACAAGGATAATGCATAGTGTGATGTCACACTACAAAGATAATGAATACTGAGATGTCACATTACAAGGATAATGCATACTGTAATGTCACACTACAAGGATAATGCATAGTGTGATTTCACACTACAAGGATATTGCACACTGAGATGTCACACTACAAGGATAATGCATACTGTGATATCACACTACAAGGATAATGTACACTGAGATGTCACACTACAAGGATAATAGGATAATGCAAACTGTGATATCACACTACAAGGATAATCCATACTGAGATGTCACACTACAAGAAAAATGCAGTGTAATGTCACACTACAAGAATAATGCATAGTGTAATGTCACACTACAAGAAAAATGCATAGTGTAATTTCACACTACAAGGATAGTGGATACTGACATGTCATACTGCAATGATAATGTATACCGTGATGTCACACTACAAGGATAATGCATACTGAGATTTCATACTACAAGGATAATGCATACTGTGATGTCAGACTGCAAGGATAATGCATACTGTAATGTCACACTACAAGGATAATTCATACTGTGATGTCACACTACAAGGATAATACATAGTGTGATGTCACACTACAAGGATAAAGCATACTGAGATGTCACAATACAAGGATAATGCAAATTTTGATGTCATACTACAAGGATAATGCATACTGTGATGTCAAACTACAAGGATAATGCATACTGTGACGTCACACTATAAGAATAATGCATAGTGTAATGTCACACTACAAGGATAATGCATACTGTGATGACACACTACAAGGATAATGCATAGTGTATTGTCACACTACAAGGATAATGCATAGTGTAATTTCACACTACATGGATAGTGCAAACTGATATGTCATACTGCAAGGATAATGCAAACTGTGATGTCACACTACAAGGATATGCATAATGTGATGTCACACTACAAGGATATGCATACTGTGATGTCACAGTACAAGGATAATGTATACTGTGATGTCACGCTACAAGGATAATGCATATTGTAATGTCATGCTACAAGGATAATGCATACTGTGATATCACACTACAAGGATAATGTATACTGAGATGTCACACTACAAGGATAATGCAAATTGAGATGTCACAATACAAGGATAATGCATAGTGTGATGTCACACTAAAAAGATAATGCATACTGAGATGTCACACTACAAAGATAATGCATACTGAGATGTCACACTACAAGGATAATGCATACTGTAATGTCACACTACAAGGATAATGCATACTGTGATGTCACACTACAAGGATAATGCATACTGTAATGTCATACTACAAGGATAATGCATAGTGTGATGTCACACTACAAGGATAATGCATACTGTAATGTCACACTACAAGGATAATGCATACTGAGATGTCACAATACAAGGATAATGCATACTGTGATGTCACACTACAAGAATAATGCAAACTGTGATGTGACACTACAACGATATGCATAATGTGATGTCACACTACAAGGATATGCATAATGTGATGTCACACTAAAAGGATATGCATACTGTGATGTCACAGTACAGGGATAATGTAACCTGTGATGTCACACTACAAGGATAATGCAAACTGTGATGTCACACTACAAGGATAATGCATACTGAGATGTCACACTACAAGGATAATGCAAACTGATGTCACACTACAAGGATAATGCGTATTGTAATGTCATACTACAAGGATAATGCATAGTGTGATGTCACACTACAAGGATAATGCAACTGTAATGTCACTCTACAAGGATAATGCAAACTGTGATGTCACACTGCAAGGATAATGCATACTTTGATGTCACACTATAAGGATAAGGTATACTGAGATGTCACACTACAAGGATAATGTATACTGAGATGTCACACTACAAGGATAATGCATACTGTGATGTCACATTACAAGGATAATGCATACTGTGATGCCACACTACAAGGATAATGCATACTGAGATATCACAATACAAGGATAATGCAACTGTAATGTCACACTACAAGGATAATGCAAACTGTGATGTCAGACTACAAGGATAATACATTCTGTGATGTCACACTACAAGGATAATGTATACTGTGATGTCACACTACAAGGAAAATGCATAGAGCAATTTCACACTACAAGGATAATGCAAACTGTGATGTCAGACTACAAGGATAATACATTCTGTGATGTCACACTACAAGGATAATGTATACTGTGATGTCACACTACAAGGAAAATGCATAGTGTAATTTCAAACTACAAGGATAATGTATACTGAGATGTCACACTACAAGGATAATGCATACTGTAATGTCACACTACAAGGATAATGCATACTGTCATGTCACACTACTAGGATAATGCATACTGTCATGTCACACTACTAGGATAATGCATACAGTAATGTCACACTACAAGGATAATGTATACTGTGATGTCATACTACAAGGATAATGCATACTGTGATGTCAAACTACAAGGATAATGCATACTGTGACGTCACACTATAAGAATAATGCATAGTGTAATGTCACACTACAAGGATAATGCATACTGTGATGACACACTACAAGGATAATGCATAGTGTATTGTCACACTACAAGGATAATGCATAGTGTAATTTCACACTACATGGATAGTGCAAACTGATATGTCATACTGCAAGGATAATGCAAACTGTGATGTCACACTACAAGGATATGCATAATGTGATGTCACACTACAAGGATATGCATACTGTGATGTCACAGTACAAGGATAATGTATACTGTGATGTCACGCTACAAGGATAATGCATATTGTAATGTCATGCTACAAGGATAATGCATACTGTGATATCACACTACAAGGATAATGTATACTGAGATGTCACACTACAAGGATAATGCAAATTGAGATGTCACAATACAAGGATAATGCATAGTGTGATGTCACACTAAAAAGATAATGCATACTGAGATGTCACACTACAAAGATAATGCATACTGAGATGTCACACTACAAGGATAATGCATACTGTAATGTCACACTACAAGGATAATGCATACTGTGATGTCACACTACAAGGATAATGCATACTGTAATGTCATACTACAAGGATAATGCATAGTGTGATGTCACACTACAAGGATAATGCATACTGTAATGTCACACTACAAGGATAATGCATACTGAGATGTCACAATACAAGGATAATGCATACTGTGATGTCACACTACAAGAATAATGCAAACTGTGATGTGACACTACAACGATATGCATAATGTGATGTCACACTACAAGGATATGCATAATGTGATGTCACACTAAAAGGATATGCATACTGTGATGTCACAGTACAGGGATAATGTAACCTGTGATGTCACACTACAAGGATAATGCAAACTGTGATGTCACACTACAAGGATAATGCATACTGAGATGTCACACTACAAGGATAATGCAAACTGATGTCACACTACAAGGATAATGCGTATTGTAATGTCATACTACAAGGATAATGCATAGTGTGATGTCACACTACAAGGATAATGCAACTGTAATGTCACTCTACAAGGATAATGCAAACTGTGATGTCACACTGCAAGGATAATGCATACTTTGATGTCACACTATAAGGATAAGGTATACTGAGATGTCACACTACAAGGATAATGTATACTGAGATGTCACACTACAAGGATAATGCATACTGTGATGTCACATTACAAGGATAATGCATACTGTGATGCCACACTACAAGGATAATGCATACTGAGATATCACAATACAAGGATAATGCAACTGTAATGTCACACTACAAGGATAATGCAAACTGTGATGTCAGACTACAAGGATAATACATTCTGTGATGTCACACTACAAGGATAATGTATACTGTGATGTCACACTACAAGGAAAATGCATAGAGCAATTTCACACTACAAGGATAATGCAAACTGTGATGTCAGACTACAAGGATAATACATTCTGTGATGTCACACTACAAGGATAATGTATACTGTGATGTCACACTACAAGGAAAATGCATAGTGTAATTTCAAACTACAAGGATAATGTATACTGAGATGTCACACTACAAGGATAATGCATACTGTAATGTCACACTACAAGGATAATGCATACTGTCATGTCACACTACTAGGATAATGCATACTGTCATGTCACACTACTAGGATAATGCATACAGTAATGTCACACTACAAGGATAATGTATACTGTGATGTCAAACTACAAGGATAATGCAAACTGTAATGTCACACTACAAGGATAATGCATACTGAGAACTAATACTACAAGGATAATGCATACTGTGATGTCACACTACAAGGATAATGCATACTATGATGTCACACTACAAGGATAATGCATACTGTGATGTCACACTACAAGGATAATGCAAACTGTGATGTCAAAATACAAGGATAATGCAAACTGATGTCAAACTACAAGGATAATGCAAACTGTGATGTCAAACTACAATTATAATGCAAACTGTGATGTCACACTACAAGGATAATGCAAACTGAGATGTCACACTACAAGGATAATGCAAACTCTGATGTCACACTACAAGGATAATGCATACTGAGATGTCACACTGCAAGGATAATGCATACTGTAATGTCACACTACAAGGATAATGCATAGTGTGATGTCACACTACAAGGATATTGCATACAGTGATGTCACACTACAAGGATAATGCATACTGTAATGTCATACTACAAGGATAATGCATAGTGTGATGTCACACTACAAGGATAATGCATACTGTAATGTCACACTACAAGGATAATGCTTACTGTGATGTCACACTACAAGGATAATGCATACTGAAATGTCACAATACAAGGATAATGCATACTGTGATGTGACACTACAAGAATAATGCAAACTGTGATGTCACACTACAAGGATAATGCATACTGTGATGTCACACTACAAGGATATGCATAATGTGATGTCACACTACAAGGATATGCATACTGTGATGTCACAGTACAAGGATAATGTATACTGTGATGTTACACTACAAGGATAATGTATACTGTGATGTCACACTACAACGATAATGCAAACTGTGATGTCACACTACAAGGATAATACATAGTGTGATGTCACACTACAAGGATAATGCATACTGAGATGTCACAATACAAGGATAATGCAAACTGTGATGTCAGACTACAAGGATAATACATACTGTGATGTCACACTACAAGGAAAATGCATAGAGTAATTTCACACTACAAGGATAATGCAACTGTAATGTCACACTACAAGGATAATGCATACTGTGATGTCACATTACAAGGATAATGTATACTGTGATGTCAAACTACAAGGATAATGCAAACTGTAATGTCACACTACAAGGATAATGCATACTGAGAACTAATACAACAATACAATAATATAAACAGGGAGGAAATGGTTGAGGAGGTAAAAGTGGCTGGGACCCTAGGAGGTAGCGACCATGCTATTTTAGAATTTTGGATAACTAGAGGCGGAAGACCTGTGAAGACTCAGACGTCAAGGTTAGATTTCAGAAAGGCAGATTTTAAGGGATTCAGAAAGAGAATTGGAGGGATCCAATGGCTGGATATCCTTAAAGACAAAAATGTCCAGGAAGGATGGGAAATCTTGAAAAATGAAATTCTCAAAGCACAGTTGTTAACAATTCCGAAAAGAGGGAAGAATAGGAAGCATTTAAGGAAACCAGGATGGATGAACACAGAACTTAAGCACATGCTAAAAAGGAAGCAAAAAATGTTTATAAAATGGAAAGAAGGAGGCATATCTAAAGAAGAATATAATGCTGTCTGCAGAACCTGCAAGGCACAAATCAGATTATCTAAAGCTGAAAATGAATTGAGGCTTGCAAGAGATGTCAAAAGCAATAATAAAGGATTTTGGGGATATGTCAAAAGTAAAAGAAAAGTCAAAGATGCTATAGGATTTTTACAGGATGAAAATGATGAAATTGTAAGACAGGATGTTGAGAAGGCTGAACTTTTAAATTCCTATTTTGCATCTGTTTTCTCTCAGAAAGGAAATGTAACATCAACTGTTATTCACTGTCCTATTAAGGGAATAGAAGAATCCAGGATATCTATAAACAGAAAGATAGTGAGGAAACACTTAGCTAACCTAAATGTATTCAAGTCTCCAGGTCCAGATGAATTACACCCCAGAGTGCTGAAGGAGATAGCAGAAGAAATTTTTGAACCCCTCTCCATAATCTTTGAAAATTCTTGGAGAACAGGAGAAGTGCCAGAAGACTGGAGAAGAGCAAATGTTGTTCCTATCTTCAAAAAGGGGAAGAAGGTGGACCCAGGCAACTATAGGCCGGTGAGTCTGACTTCTATACCAGGAAAGATCTTTGAACAAATTATTAAACAACATGTATGTCAATACCTGGATAAGAATGAAGTGATTAAACAGAGTCAGCATGGGTTTGTAACTAATAAGTCATGTCAGACTAATTTAATTTCCTTCTATGATGGTATTACTGATTGGGTGGATCAAGGAAATGCTGTAGATATAGTATATCTTGACTTCAGCAAAGCATTTGACAAAGTCTCTCATACAATCCTTATTGAAAAAATGACTAAGTATGGAATGGACAAGGCAACTGTTAGGTGGATTCATAACTGGCTTAGTGATCGGACCCAAAGAGTGGTCGTAAATGGCTGCACATCCAGTTGGAAGAATGTCTCAAGTGGGGTACCACAGGGCTCTGTCCTGGGCCCTGTATTGTTCAACATCTTTATCAACGATTTAGATGAAGGAATTGAGGGTAAACTGATTAAATTTGCTGATGACACAAAGCTAGGAGGGATAGCTAATACTAGAGAAGAGAGAGAGAGGATTCAAAAAGATTTAAATAAACTGGAGAAGTGGGCAGCAACTAACAGAATGGTTTTTAACAGGGAGAAATGCAAAGTACTACATCTGGGCAATAAAAATGAAAAAAGCATATATAGAATGGGAGGAATAGGGCTGAGTGATAGCACATGTGAAAAAGACTTGGGTATACTAATAGATCAGAGACTGAATATGAGTCAACAGTGTGATGCAGCAGCAAAAAAGGCAAATGCAATTCTAGGATGTATTAACAGAAGCATACAGTCTAGATCACGTGAAGTAATTATTTCCCTCTACTCCTCTTTGGTCAGACCTCATCTGGAATATTGTGTCCAATTTTGGGCACCACATTTTAAAAAAGACATCAACAAACTGGAGCAAGTTCAGAAAAGAGCGACCAGAATGGTGACCGGTCTGCAAACCCTGTCTTATGAGGAAAGGTTGCAGGATTTGGGAATGTTTAGTTTGCAAAAGAGAAGACTGAGAGGAGACTTAATAGCTGTCTACAAATATCTAAAGGGCTGTCACATTGTAGAAGGATCAACTTTATTCTCATTTGCACAAGGAAAGACTAGAAGCAATGGGATGAAGCTGAATGGGAGGAGACACAGATTAGATATTAGAAAAAACTTTTTGACAGTTAGAGTGATCAATGAGTGGAACAGGCTGCCACGAGAAGTGGTGAGTTCTCCTTCAATGGAAGTCTTCAAACAGAGGCTGGACAGACATCTAACTGGGATGATTTAGCGAATCCTGCTTTGAGCAGGGGGTTGGACCAGATGGCCCAGGAGGTCCCTTCCAACTCTACGATTCTATGATTCTACAAGGATAATGCATACTGTGATGTCACACTACAAGGATAATGCATACTGTGATGTCAAACTACAAGGATAATGCATACTGTGATGTCACACTTCAAGGATAATGCAAACTGTGATGTCAAACTACAAGGATAATGCAAACTGTGATGTCAAAATACAAGGATAATGCATTCTGTGATGTCACACTACAAGGATAATGCAAACTGTGAAGTCAAACTACAAGGATAATGCATAATTTGATGTCACACTACAAAGATAATGCAAACTGTGATGTCAAACTACAATTATAATGCAAACTGTGATGTCACACTACAAGGATAACGCGTACTGTGATGTCACACAGTATACATTATCCTTGTACTGTGACATCACATTATGCATATCCTTGTAGTGTTACATCACAGTATGCATTATCCGTGTAGTGTGACATCACAGTTTGCATTATTCTTGTAGTGTGACATCACAGTATGCATTATCCTTGCAGTGTGACATCTTAGTATGCATTATGCTTGTGGTGTGACATCACAGTATGCATTATCCTTGTGGTGTGACATCACAGTATACATTATCCTTGCAGCATGACATGTCAGTATGCTCTATCCTTGTAGTGTGAAATTACACTATGCATTTTCCTTGTAGTGTGACATCACAGTATGCATTATACTTGTAGTCTGAAATTACACTATGCTTTACCCTTGTAGTGTGACATCACAGTTTGCATTATCCTTGCAGTGTGACATCTCAGTATGCATTATACTTGTAGTGTGACATCACAATTTTCATTATCCTTGTAGTTTGACATCACAGTATGCATTATCCTTGTAGTGTGACATGCACAGTTTGCATTATCCTTGTAGTGTGACATCACAGTATGCGTTATCCTTGTAGTGTGACATAACAGTTTGCATTATAATTGTAGTTTGACATCACATTTTGCATTATCTTTGTAGTGTGACATCAAATTATGCATTATCCTTGTAGTTTGACATCATAGTTTGCTTTATCCTTGTAGTTTGACATCAGTTTGCATTATCCTTGTAGTGTGACATCACAGTATGCATTATTCTTGTATTTTGACATCACAGTTTGCATTATCCTTGTAGTTTGACATCAGTTTGCATTATCCTTGTAGTGTGACATCACAGCATGCATTATTCTTGTAGTGTGACATCACAGTATGCGTTATCCTTGTAGTGTGACATCACAGTATGCATTATCCTTGTAGTGTGAAATCACAGTATGCATTATCCTTGTAGTGTGAAATCACAGTATGCATTATCCTTGTAGTGTGACATCACAGTATGCATTATCCTTGTAGTATTAGTTCTCAGTATGCATTATCCTTGTAGTGTGACATTACAGTTTGCATTATCCTTGTAGTTTGACATCACAGTATACATTATCCTTGTAATGTGACATCACAGTATGCATTATCCTTGTAGTGTGACATTACAGTTGCATTATCCTTGTAGTGTGAAATTACTCTATGCATTTTCCTTGTAGTGTGACATCACAGTATGTATTATCATTGTAGTCTGACATCACAGTTTGCATTATCCTTGTATTGTGACATCTCAGTATGCATTATCCTTGTAGTGTGACATCACAGTATGTATTATCCTTGTAATGTGACATCACAGTATGCTTTATCCTTGTAGTGTGACATCTCAGTATACATTATCCTTGTAGTGTGACATCTCAATATACCTTATCCTTATAGTGTGACTTCACAGTATGCATTATCCTTGTAGTGTGACATCACAGCATGCATTATCCTTGTAGTGTGACATCACACTACGCATTATCCTTGTAGTGTGACATCACAGTATGCAGTATACTTGTAGTCTGACATTACACTATGCATTATCCTTGTAGTGTGACATCACAGTTTGCATTATTCTTGTAGTGTGACATCACAGTATGCATTATCCTTGCAGTGTGACATCTTAGTATGCATTATGCTTTTAGAGTGACATCACAGTATGCATTATCCTTGTGGTGTGACATCACAGTATACATTATCCTTGCAGCATGACATGTCAGTATGCTCTATCCTTGTAGTGTGAAATTACACTATGCATTTTCCTTGTAGTGTGACATCACAGTATGCATTATCCTTGTAGTGTGACATTACACTATGCATTATCCTTGTAGTGTGACATTACACAATGCATTATCCTTGTAGTGTGACATCACAATTTGCATTATCCTTGCAGTGTGACATCTCAGTATGCATTATCCTTGTAGTGTGACATCAGAGTTTGCATTATCCTTGTAGTGTGACATCACAGTATGCATTATCCTTGTAGTGTGACATTACACTATGCATTATCCTTGTAGTGTGACATCTCAGTTTGCATTATCCTTTTAGTGTGACATCACAGTTTGCATTATCCTTGTAGTGTGACATGTCAGTATGCATTATCCTTGTAGTGTGAAGTTACACTATACATTATACTTGCAGTGTGACATCACAGTTTGCATTATCCTTGTAGTGTGACATCACAATTTGCATTATCCTTGTAGTGTGACATGTCAGTATGCATTATCCTTGTAGTGTGAAGTTACACTATACATTATACTTGCAGTGTGACATCACAGTTTGCATTATCCTTGTAGTGTGACATCACAGTTTGCATTATCCGTGTAGTGTGACATCTCAGTATACATTTTCCTTGTAGTGTGACATCTCAGTATGCATTATCCTTCTAGTGTGATATCACAGTTTGCATTATCTGTGTAGTGTGACATCACAGTTTGCATTATCCTTGTAGTGTGACATCTCAGTATACATTATCCTTGCAGTGTGACATCAGTTAGTTTGCATTTTCCTTGTAGTGTGACATCACAGTATGCATTATCCTTGTAGTATGACATCACAGTATGCATTATCCTTGTAGTGTGTAATTACACTATGCATTATCCTTGTAGTGTGACATTACACTATGCATTATCCTTGTAGTGTGACATCACAGTTTGCATTATCCTTGTAGTGTGACATCTCAGTATACATTATCCTTGTAGTGTGGCATCACAGTATGCATTATCCTTGAAGTGTGACATCACAGTATGCATTATCCATGTAGTGTGACATCACACTATGCAATATCCTTGTAGTGTGACATCACAGTTTGCATTATCCTTGTAGTGTGACATCTCAGTATGCATTATCCTTGTAGTGTGATAACACAGTTTGCATTATCCTTGTACTGTGACATCACAGTATGCATATCCTTGTAGTGTGACATCACAGTATGCATTATCCTTGTAGTGTGACATCACAGTTTGCATTATTCTTGTAGCGTGACATCACAGTATGCATTATCCTTGTAGTGTGACATCACACTATACATTATTCTTGCAGTATGACATGTCAGTATGCTCTATCCTTGTAGTGTGAAATTACACTATGCATTTTCCTTGTAGTGTGACATCACAGTATGCATTATACTTGTAGTCTGACATTACACTATGCATTATCCTTGTAGTGTGACATCTCAGCATGCATTATCCTTGTAGTGTGACATCAGAGTTTGCATTATCCTTGTAGTGTGACATCACAGTATGCATTATCCTTGTAGTGTGACATTACACTATGCATTATCCTTGTAGTGTGACATCACAGTATGCATTATCCATGTAGTGACATCACAGTATGCATTATCCTTGTTGTGTGACATCACAGTTTGCATTATCCTTGTAGTTTGACATCACAATTTTCATTATCCTTGTAATTCGACATCACAGTATGCATTAGCCTTGTAGTGTGACATGCACAGTTTGCATTATCCTTGTAGTGTGACATCACGGCATGCATTATCCTTGTAGTGTGACATCACAGTATGCATTATCCTTGTAGTGTGACATCACAGTATGCATTATAATTGTAGTGTGACATCACAGTTTGCATTATATTTGTAGTGTGACATCACAGTATGCATTATCCTTGTAGTTTGACATCACAGTATGCATTATCCTTGTAGTGTGACATCACAGTATGCATTATCCTTGTTGTGTGACATCACAGTTTGCATTATCCTTGTAGTTTGACATCACAGCATGCATTATCTTTGTAGTGTGACAAGCACAGTTTGCATTATCCTTGTAGTGTGACATCACAGCATGCATTATCCTTGTAGTGTGACATCACAGTATGCATTATCCTTGTAGTCTGACATCACAGTTTGCATTATCCTTGTGGTGTGACATTACAGTTGCATTATCCTTGTATTGTGACATCTCAGTATGAATTATCCTTGTAATGTGACATTACAGTATACATTATCTTCGTAGTGTGACATTACAGTATGCATTATCCTTGTAGTGTCATCACAGTATACATTATCCTTGTAGTATGACATTACACTATGCATTATCCTTTTAGTGTGACATCACAGTTTGCATTAACTTTGTAGTGTGACAATACAGTATACATATCCTTGTAGTGTGACATTACAGTATACATATCCTTGTAGTGTGACATTACAGTATGCATTATCCTTGTAGTATGACATCAAAGTTTGCCATATCCTTGTAGTATGACATCACAGTATACATTATCCTTGCAGTATGACATGTCAGTATGCACTATCCTTGTATTATGAAATTACACGATGCATTTTCCTTTTAGTGTGACATCACAGTATGCATTATACTTGTAGTCTGACTTTACACTATGCATTATCCTTGTAGTGTGACAATACACTATGCATTATCCTTGTAGTGTGACATCACAGTTTACATTATCCGTGTAGTGTGACATCTCAGTATGCATTATCCTTGTAGTGTGACATCACACTATGCATTATACTTGCAGTGTGACATCGCAGTTTGCATTATCCTTGTAGTGTGACATCTTAGTATACATTATCCTTGTAGTGTGATATCACAGTATGCATTATCCTTGCAGTGTGATATCATAGTATGCTTTATCCTTGTAGTCTCAAATTACACTATGCAATATCCTTGCAGTGTGACATTACACTGTGCATTATCCTTGTAGTGTGACATCACAGTTTGCATTAACCTTGTTGTGTGACATCTCAGTATGCATTATCCTTCTAGTATGACTTTACAGTATTCAATAGGGCCCAAACTATCAAAAACCAGCGGTTTCAATGAACACACATTTCTTGGTAGAATCATGCAGGACTGAAATTTTTGATGTTTTTCTACTCCTCTCATGAGCCCAAACAAGTCTCTAAAAGCATGAGTTTGCAACTACTTTACTTTTGGAGAAAATTCAAAACATTCATTATTCAATAAAGCCCAATAGCAAAAATCAGGTTTTGAATGAAGAATCACATTTCTTGGTAGAATCATGCAGGATTGAAATTTTTGATGGTTTTTTACTCCTCTCAACAGCCCAAACAAGTTTCTAAAAGGATGAGTTTGCAACTACTTTACTTTTGGAGAAAATTCAAAACATTCATTATTCAATAGGGCCCAAACTATCAAAAACCAGCGGTTTCAATGAACACACATTTCTTGGTAGAATCATGCAGGACTGAAATTTTTGATGTTTTTCTACTCCTCTCATGAGCCCAAACAAGTCTCTAAAAGCATGAGTTTGCAACTACTTTACTTTTGGAGAAAATTCAAAACATTCATTATTCAATAGAGCCCAATAGCAAAAATCAGGTTTTGAATGAAGAATCACATTTCTTGGTAGAATCATGCAGGATTGAAATTTTTGATAGTTTTTTACTCCTCTCAACAGCCCAAACAAGTTTCTAAAAGGATGAGTTTGCAACTACTTTACTTTTGGAGAAAATTCAAAACATTCATTATTCAATAGGGCCCAAACTATCAAAAACCAGCGGTTTCAATGAACACACATTTCTTGGTAGAATCATGCAGGACTGAAATTTTTGATGTTTTTCTACTCCTCTCATGAGCCCAAACAAGTCTCTAAAAGCATGAGTTTGCAACTACTTTACTTTTGGAGAAAATTCAAAACATTCACTATTCAATAGAGCCCAATAGCAAAAATCAGGTTTTGAATGAAGAATCACATTTCTTGGTAAAATCATGCAGGATTGAAATTTTTGATGGTTTTTTACTCCTCTCAACAGCCCAAACAAGTTTCTAAAAGGATGAGTTTGCAACTACTTTACTTTTGGAGAAAATTCAAAACATTCATTATTCAATAGGGCCCAAACTATCAAAAACCAGCGGTTTCAATGAACACACATTTCTTGGTAGAATCATGCAGGACTGAAATTTTTGATGTTTTTCTACTCCTCTCATGAGCCCAAACAAGTCTCTAAAAGCATGAGTTTGCAACTACTTTACTTTTGGAGAAAATTCAAAACATTCATTATTCAATAGAGCCCAATAGCAAAAATCAGGTTTTGAATGAAGAATCACATTTCTTGGTAGAATCATGCAGGACTGAAATTTTTGATGTTTTTCTACTCCTCTCATGAGCCCAAACAAGTCTCTAAAAGCATGAGTTTGCAACTACTTTACTTTTGGAGAAAATTCAAAACATTCATTATTCATTAGAGCCCAATAGCAAAAATCAGGTTTTGAATGAAGAATCACATTTCTTGGTAGAATCATGCAGGATTGAAATTTTTGATGGTTTTTTACTCCTCTCAACAGCCCAAACAAGTTTCTAAAAGGATGAGTTTGCAACTACTTTACTTTTGGAGAAAATTCAAAACATTCATTATTCAATAGGGCCCAAACTATCAAAAACCAGCGGTTTGAATAAACACACATTTCTTGGTAGAATCATGCAGGACTGAAATTTTTGATGTTTTTCTACTCCTCTCATGAGCCCAAACAAGTCTCTAAAAGCATGAGTTTGCAACTACTTTACTTTTGGAGAAAATTCAAAACATTCATTACTCAAAAGAGCCCAATAGCAAAAACCAGCGTTTTGAATGAAGAATCACATTTCTTGGTAGAATCATGCAGGATTGAAATTTTTGATGGTTTTTTACTCCTCTCAACAGCCCAAACAAATTTCTAAAAGGATGAGTTTGCAACTACTTTACTTTTGGAGAAAATTCAAAACATTCATTATTCAATAGGGCCCAAACTATCAAAAACCAGCGGTTTCAATGAACACACATTTCTTGGTAGAATCATGCAGGACTGAAATTTTTGATGTTTTTCTACTCCTCTCATGAGCCCAAACAAGTCTCTAAAAGCATGAGTTTGCAACTACTTTACTTTTGGAGAAAATTCAAAACATTCATTATTCAATAGAGCCCAATAGCAAAAATCAGGTTTTGAATGAAGAATCACATATCTTGGTAAAATCATGCAGGATTGAAATTTTTGATGGTTTTTTACTCCTCTCAACAGCCCAAACAAGTTTCTAAAAGGATGAGTTTGCAACTACTTTACTTTTGGAGAAAATTCAAAACATTCATTATTCAATAGGGCCCAAACTATCAAAAACCAGCGGTTTCAATGAACACACATTTCTTGGTAGAATCATGCAGGACTGAAATTTTTGATGTTTTTCTACTCCTCTCATGAGCCCAAACAAGTCTCTAAAAGCATGAGTTTGCAACTACTTTACTTTTGGAGAAAATTCAAAACATTCATTATTCAATAGAGCCCAATAGCAAAAATCAGGTTTTGAATGAAGAATCACATTTCTTGGTAGAATCATGCAGGACTGAAATTTTTGATGTTTTTCTACTCCTCTCATGAGCCCAAACAAGTCTCTAAAAGCATGAGTTTGCAACTACTTTACTTTTGGAGAAAATTCAAAACATTCATTATTCATTAGAGCCCAATAGCAAAAATCAGGTTTTGAATGAAGAATCACATTTCTTGGTAGAATCATGCAGGATTGAAATTTTTGATGGTTTTTTACTACTCTCAACAGCCCAAACAAGTTTCTAAAAGGATGAGTTTGCAACTACTTTACTTTTGGAGAAAATTCAAAACATTCATTATTCAATAGGGCCCAAACTATCAAAAACCAGCGGTTTGAATGAACACACATTTCTTGGTAGAATCATGCAGGACTGAAATTTTTGATGTTTTTCTACTCCTCTCATGAGCCCAAACAAGTCTCTAAAAGCATGAGTTTGCAACTACTTTACTTTTGGAGAAAATTCAAAACATTCATTACTCAAAAGAGCCCAATAGCAAAAACCAGCGTTTTGAATGAAGAATCACATTTCTTGGTAGAATCATGCAGGATTGAAATTTTTGATGGTTTTTTACTCCTCTCAACAGCCCAAACAAGTTTCTAAAAGGATGAGTTTGCAACTACTTTACTTTTGGAGAAAATTCAAAACATTCATTATTCAATAGGGCCCAAACTATCAAAAACCAGCGGTTTCAATGAACACACATTTCTTGGTAGAATCATGCAGGACTGAAATTTTTGATGTTTTTCTACTCCTCTCATGAGCCCAAACAAGTCTCTAAAAGCATGAGTTTGCAACTACTTTACTTTTGGAGAAAATTCAAAACATTCATTATTCAATAGAGCCCAATAGCAAAAATCAGGTTTTGAATGAAGAATCACATTTCTTGGTAGAATCATGCAGGATTGAAATTTTTGATGGTTTTTTACTCCTCTCAACAGCCCAAACCAGTTTCTAAAAGGATGAGTTTGCAACTACTTTACTTTTGGAGAAAATTCAAAACATTCATTATTCAATAGGGCCCAAACTATCAAAAACCAGCGGTTTCAATGAACACACATTTCTTGGTAGAATCATGCAGGACTGAAATTTTTGATGTTTTTCTACTCCTCTCATGAGCCCAAACAAGTCTCTAAAAGCATGAGTTTGCAACTACTTTACTTTTGGAGAAAATTCAAAACATTCATTATTCAATAGAGCCCAATAGCAAAAATCAGGTTTTGAATGAAGAATCACATTTCTTGGTAAAATCATGCAGGATTGAAATTTTTGATGGTTTTTTACTCCTCTCAACAGCCCAAACAAGTTTCTAAAAGGATGAGTTTGCAACTACTTTACTTTTGGAGAAAATTCAAAACATTCATTATTCAATAGGGCCCAAACTATCAAAAACCAGCGGTTTCAATGAACACACATTTCTTGGTAGAATCATGCAGGACTGAAATTTTTGATGTTTTTCTACTCCTCTCATGAGCCCAAACAAGTCTCTAAAAGCATGAGTTTGCAACTACTTTACTTTTGGAGAAAATTCAAAACATTCATTATTCAATAGAGCCCAATAGCAAAAACCAGCGTTTTGAATGAAGAATCACATTTCTTGGTAGAATCATGCAGGATTGAAATTTTTGACGGTTTTTTACTCCTCTCAACAGCCCAAACAAGTTTCTAAAAGGATGAGTTTGCAACTACTTTACTTTTGGAGAAAATTCAAAACATTCATTATTCAATAGGGCCCAAACTATCAAAAACCAGCGGTTTCAATGAACACACATTTCTTGGTAGAATCGTGCAGGACTGAAATTTTTGATGTTTTTCTACTCCTCTCATGAGCCCAAACAAGTCTCTAAAAGGATGAGTTTGCAACTACTTTACTTTTGGAGAAAATTCAAAACATTCATTATTCAATAGAGCCCAATAGGAAAAACCAGCGTTTTGAATGAAGAATCACATTTCTTGGTAGAATCATGCAGGATTGAAATTTTTTATGTTTTTTTACTCCTCTCAACAGCCCAAACAAGTTTCTAAAAGGATGAGTTTGCAACTACTTTACTTTTGGAGAAAATTCAAAACATTCATTATTCAATTGGGCCCAAAATATCAAAAACCAGCGGTTTGAATGAATACACATTTCTTGGTAGAATCGTGCAGGACTGAAATTTTTGATGTTTTTCTAATCCTCTCATGAGCCCAAACAAGTCTCTAAAAGGATGAGTTTGCAACTACTTTACCTTTGGAGAAAATTCAAAACATTCATTATTCAATAGAGCCCAATAGCAAAAACCAGCGTTTTGAATGAAGAATCACATTTCTTGGTAGAATCATGCAGGATTGAAATTTTTGATGGTTTTTTACTCCGCTCAACAGCCCAAACAAGTTTCTAAAAGGATGAGTTTGCAACTACTTCACTTTTGGAGAAAATTCAAAACACTCATTATTCAATAGGGCCCAAACTATCAAAAACCAGCGGTTTCAATGAACACACATTTCTTGGTAGAATCATGCAGGACTGAAGTTTTTGATGTTTTTCTACTCCTCTCATCAGCCCAAACAAGTCTCTAAAAGCATGAGTTTGCAACTACTTTACTTTTGGAGAAGATTCAAAACATTCATTATTCAATAGAGCCCAATAGCAAAAATCAGGTTTTGAATGAAGAATCACATTTCTTGGTAGAATCATGCAGGATTGAAATTTTTGATGGTTTTTTTTTACTCCTCTCAACAGCCCAAACAAGTTTCTAAAAGGATGAGTTTGCAACTACTTTACTTTTGGAGAAAATTCAAAACATTCATTATTCAATAGGGCCCAAAATATCAAAAACCAGTGGTTTGAATGAACACACATTTCTTGGTAGAATCGTGCAGGACTGAAATTTTTGATGTTTTTCTACTCCTCTCAACAGCCCAAACAAGTCTCTAAAAGCATGAGTTTGCAACTACTTTACTTTTGGAGAAAATTCAAAACATTCATTATTCAATAGAGCCCAATAGCAAAAACCAGCGTTTCGAATGAAGAATCATATTTCTTGGTAGAATCATGCAGGATTGAAATTTTTGATGGTTTTTTACTCCTCCCAACAGCCCAAACAAGTTTCTAAAAGGATGAGTTTGCAACTACTTTACTTTTGGAGAAAATTCAAAACATTCATTATTCAATAGGGCCCAAACTATCAAAAACCAGCGGTTTCAATGAACACACATTTCTTGGTAGAATCATGCAGGACTGAAATTTTTGATGTTTTTCTACTCCTCTCATGAGCCCAAACAAGTCTCTAAAAGCATGAGTTTGCAACTACTTTACTTTTGGAGAAAATTCAAAACATTCATTATTCAATAAAGCCCAATAGCAAAAATCAGGTTTTGAATGAAGAATCACATTTCTTGGTAGAATCATGCAGGATTGAAATTTTTGATAGTTTTTTACTCCTCTCAACAGCCCAAACAAGTTTCTAAAAGGATGAGTTTGCAACTACTTTACTTTTGGAGAAAATTCAAAACATTCATTATTCAATAGGGCCCAAACTATCAAAAACCAGCGGTTTCAATGAACACACATTTCTTGGTAGAATCATGCAGGACTGAAATTTTTGATGTTTTTCTACTCCTCTCATGAGCCCAAACAAGTCTCTAAAAGCATGAGTTTGCAACTACTTTACTTTTGGAGAAAATTCAAAACATTCATTATTCAATAGAGCCCAAGAGCAAAAATCAGGTTTTGAATGAAGAATCACATTTCTTGGTAAAATCATGCAGGATTGAAATTTTTGATGGTTTTTTACTCCTCTCAACAGCCCAAACAAGTTTCTAAAAGGATGAGTTTGCAACTACTTTACTTTTGGAGAAAATTCAAAACATTCATTATTCAATAGAGCCCAAACTATCAAAAACCAGCGGTTTGAATGAACACACATTTCTTGGTAGAATCATGCAGGACTGAAATTTTTGATGTTTTTCTACTCCTCTCATGAGCCCAAACAAGTCTCTAAAAGCATGAGTTTGCAACTACTTTACTTTTGGAGAAAATTCAAAACATTCATTATTCAATAGAGCCCAAGAGCAAAAATCAGGTTTTGAATGAAGAATCACATTTCTTGGTAAAATCATGCAGGATTGAAATTTTTGATGGTTTTTTACTCCTCTCAACAGCCCAAACAAGTTTCTAAAAGGATGAGTTTGCAACTACTTTACTTTTGGAGAAAATTCAAAACATTCATTATTCAATAGAGCCCAAACTATCAAAAACCAGCGGTTTGAATGAACACACATTTCTTGGTAGAATCATGCAGGACTGAAATTTTTGATGTTTTTCTACTCCTCTCATGAGCCCAAACAAGTCTCTAAAAGCATGAGTTTGCAACTACTTTACTTTTGGAGAAAATTCAAAACATTCATTATTCAATAGAGCCCAATAGCAAAAATCAGGTTTTGAATGAAGAATCACATTTCTTGGTAAAATCATGCAGGATTGAAATTTTTGATGGTTTTTTACTCCTCTCAACAGCCCAAACAAGTTTCTAAAAGGATGAGTTTGCAACTACTTTACTTTTGGAGAAAATTCAAAACATTCATTATTCAATAGGGCCCAAACTATCAAAAACCAGCGGTTTGAATGAACACACATTTCTTGGTAGAATCATGCAGGACTGAAATTTTTGATGTTTTTCTACTCCTCTCATGAGCCCAAACAAGTCTCTAAAAGCATGAGTTTGCAACTACTTTACTTTTGGAGAAAATTCAAAACATTCATTATTCAATAGAGCCCAATAGCAAAAATCAGGTTTTGAATGAAGAATCACATTTCTTGGTAGAATCATGCAGGACTGAAATTTTTGATGTTTTTCTACTCCTCTCATGAGCCCAAACAAGTCTCTAAAAGCATGAGTTTGCAACTACTTTACTTTTGGAGAAAATTCAAAACATTCATTATTCATTAGAGCCCAATAGCAAAAATCAGGTTTTGAATGAAGAATCACATTTCTTGGTAGAATCATGCAGGATTGAAATTTTTGATGGTTTTTTACTACTCTCAACAGCCCAAACAAGTTTCTAAAAGGATGAGTTTGCAACTACTTTACTTTTGGAGAAAATTCAAAACATTGATTATTCAATAGGGCCCAAAATATCAAAAACCAGCGGTTTGAATGAACACACATTTCTTGGTAGAATCATGCAGGACTGAAATTTTTGATGTTTTTCTACTCCTCTCAACAGCCCAAACAAGTCTCTAAAAGCATGAGTTTGCAACTACTTTACTTTTGGAGAAAATTCAAAACATTCATTATTCAATAGAGCCCAATAGCAAAAACCAGCGTTTTGAATGAAGAATCACATTTCTTGGTAGAATCATGCAGGATTGAAATTTTTGATGGTTTTTTACTCCTCTCAACAGCCCAAACAAGTTTCTAAAAGGATGAGTTTGCAACTACTTTACTTTTGGAGAAAATTCAAAACATTCATTATTCAATAGGGCCCAAACTATCAAAAACAAGCGGTTTCAATGAACACACATTTCTTGGTAGAATCATGCAGGACTGAAATTTTTGATGTTTTTCTACTCCTCTCATGAGCCCAAACAAGTCTCTAAAAGCATGAGTTTGCAACTACTTTACTTTTGGAGAAAATTCAAAACATTCACTAGTCAATAGAGCCCAATAGCAAAAATCAGGTTTTGAATGAAGAATCACATTTCTTGGTAAAATCATGCAGGATTGAAATTTTTGATGGTTTTTTACTCCTCTCAACAGCCCAAACAAGTTTCTAAAAGGATGAGTTTGCAACTACTTTACTTTTGGAGAAAATTCAAAACATTCATTATTCAATAGGGCCCAAACTATCAAAAACCAGCGGTTTCAATGAACACACATTTCTTGGTAGAATCATGCAGGACTGAAATTTTTGATGTTTTTCTACTCCTCTCATGAGCCCAAACAAGTCTCTAAAAGCATGAGTTTGCAACTACTTTACTTTTGGAGAAAATTCAAAACATTCATTATTCAATAGACCCCAATAGCAAAAATCAGGTTTTGAATGAAGAATCACATTTCTTGGTAGAATCATGCAGGACTGAAATTTTTGATGTTTTTCTACTCCTCTCATGAGCCCAAACAAGTCTCTAAAAGCATGAGTTTGCAACTACTTTACTTTTGGAGAAAATTCAAAACATTCATTATTCATTAGAGCCCAATAGCAAAAATCAGGTTTTGAATGAAGAATCACATTTCTTGGTAGAATCATGCAGGATTGAAATTTTTGATGGTTTTTTACTCCTCTCAACAGCCCAAACAAGTTTCTAAAAGGATGAGTTTGCAACTACTTTACTTTTGGAGAAAATTCAAAACATTCATTATTCAATAGGGCCCAAACTATCAAAAACCAGCGGTTTGAATAAACACACATTTCTTGGTAGAATCATGCAGGACTGAAATTTTTGATGTTTTTCTACTCCTCTCATGAGCCCAAACAAGTCTCTAAAAGCATGAGTTTGCAACTACTTTACTTTTGGAGAAAATTCAAAACATTCATTATTCAATAGAGCCCAATAGCAAAAATCAGGTTTTGAATGAAGAATCACATTTCTTGGTAGAATCATGCAGGATTGAAATTTTTGATGGTTTTTTACTCCTCTCAACAGCCCAAACAAGTTTCTAAAAGGATGAGTTTGCAACTACTTTACTTTTGGAGAAAATTCAAAACATTCATTATTCAATAGGGCCCAAAATATCAAAAAACAGCGGTTTGAATGAACACACATTTCTTGGTAGAATCGTGCAGGACTGAAATTTTTGATGTTTTTCTACTCCTCTCATGAGCCCAAACAAGTCTCTAAAAGGATGAGTTTGCAACTACTTTACTTTTGGAGAAAATTCAAAACATTCATTATTCAATAGAGCCCAATAGGAAAAACCAGCGTTTTGAATGAAGAATCACATTTCTTGGTAGAATCATGCAGGATTGAAATTTTTTATGGTTTTTTACTCCTCTCAACAGCCCAAACAAGTTTCTAAAAGGATGAGTTTGCAACTACTTTACTTTTGGAGAAAATTCAAAACATTCATTATTCAATTGGGCCCAAAATATCAAAAACCAGCGGTTTGAATGAATACACATTTCTTGGTAGAATCGTGCAGGACTGAAATTTTTGATGTTTTTCTACTCCTCTCATCAGCCCAAACAAGTCTCTAAAAGCATGAGTTTGCAACTACTTTACTTTTGGAGAAGATTCAAAACATTCATTATTCAATAGAGCCCAATAGCAAAAATCAGGTTTTGAATGAAGAATCACATTTCTTGGTAGAATCATGCAGGATTGAAATTTTTGATGGTTTTTTTTTACTCCTCTCAACAGCCCAAACAAGTTTCTAAAAGGATGAGTTTGCAACTACTTTACTTTTGGAGAAAATTCAAAACATTCATTATTCAATAGAGCCCAAAATATCAAAAACCAGTGGTTTGAATGAACACACATTTCTTGGTAGAATCGTGCAGGACTGAAATTTTTGATGTTTTTCTACTCCTCTCAACAGCCCAAACAAGTCTCTAAAAGCATGAGTTTGCAACTACTTTACTTTTGGAGAAAATTCAAAACATTCATTATTCAATAGAGCCCAATAGCAAAAACCAGCGTTTCGAATGAAGAATCATATTTCTTGGTAGAATCATGCAGGATTGAAATTTTTGATGGTTTTTTACTCCTCCCAACAGCCCAAACAAGTTTCTAAAAGGATGAGTTTGCAACTACTTTACTTTTGGAGAAAATTCAAAACATTCATTATTCAATAGGGCCCAAACTATCAAAAACCAGCGGTTTCAATGAACACACATTTCTTGGTAGAATCATGCAGGACTGAAATTTTTGATGTTTTTCTACTCCTCTCATGAGCCCAAACAAGTCTCTAAAAGCATGAGTTTGCAACTACTTTACTTTTGGAGAAAATTCAAAACATTCATTATTCAATAGAGCCCAATAACAAAAATCAGGTTTTGAATGAAGAATCACATTTCTTGGTAAAATCATGCAGGATTGAAATTTTTGATGGTTTTTTACTCCTCTCAACAGCCCAAACAAGTTTCTAAAAGGATGAGTTTGCAACTACTTTACTTTTGGAGAAAATTCAAAACATTCATTATTCAATAGAGCCCAAACTATCAAAAACCAGCGGTTTGAATGAACACACATTTCTTGGTAGAATCATGCAGGACTGAAATTTTTGATGTTTTTCTACTCCTCTCATGAGCCCAAACAAGTCTCTAAAAGCATGAGTTTGCAACTACTTTACTTTTGGAGAAAATTCAAAACATTCATTACTCAAAAGAGCCCAATAGCAAAAACCAGCGTTTTGAATGAAGAATCACATTTCTTGGTAGAATCATGCAGGATTGAAATTTTTGATGGTTTTTTACTCCTCTCAACAGCCCAAACAAGTTTCTAAAAGGATGAGTTTGCAACTACTTTACTTTTGGAGAAAATTCAAAACATTCATTATTCAATAGGGCCCAAACTATCAAAAACCAGCGGTTTCAATGAACACACATTTCTTGGTAGAATCATGCAGGACTGAAATTTTTGATGTTTTTCTACTCCTCTCATGAGCCCAAACAAGTCTCTAAAAGCATGAGTTTGCAACTACTTTACTTTTGGAGAAAATTCAAAATATTCATTATTCAATAGAGCCCAATAGCAAAAATCAGGTTTTGAATGAAGAATCACATTTCTTGGTAAAATCATGCAGGATTGAAATTTTTGATGGTTTTTTACTCCTCTCAACAGCCCAAACAAGTTTCTAAAAGGATGAGTTTGCAACTACTTTACTTTTGGAGAAAATTCAAAACATTCATTATTCAATAGGGCCCAAACTATCAAAAACCAGCGGTTTCAATGAACACACATTTCTTGGTAGAATCATGCAGGACTGAAATTTTTGATGTTTTTCTACTCCTCTCATGAGCCCAAACAAGTCTCTAAAAGCATGAGTTTGCAACTACTTTACTTTTGGAGAAAATTCAAAACATTCATTATTCAATAGAGCCCAATAGCAAAAATCAGGTTTTGAATGAAGAATCACATTTCTTGGTAGAATCATGCAGGACTGAAATTTTTGATGTTTTTCTACTCCTCTCATGAGCCCAAACAAGTCTCTAAAAGCATGAGTTTGCAACTACTTTACTTTTGGAGAAAATTCAAAACATTCATTATTCATTAGAGCCCAATAGCAAAAATCAGGTTTTGAATGAAGAATCACATTTCTTGGTAGAATCATGCAGGATTGAAATTTTTGATGGTTTTTTACTACTCTCAACAGCCCAAACAAGTTTCTAAAAGGATGAGTTTGCAACTACTTTACTTTTGGAGAAAATTCAAAACATTGATTATTCAATAGGGCCCAAAATATCAAAAACCAGCGGTTTGAATGAACACACATTTCTTGGTAGAATCATGCAGGACTGAAATTTTTGATGTTTTTCTACTCCTCTCAACAGCCCAAACAAGTCTCTAAAAGCATGAGTTTGCAACTACTTTACTTTTGGAGAAAATTCAAAACATTCATTATTCAATAGAGCCCAATAGCAAAAACCAGCGTTTTGAATGAAGAATCACATTTCTTGGTAGAATCATGCAGGATTGAAATTTTTGATGGTTTTTTACTCCTCTCAACAGCCCAAACAAGTTTCTAAAAGGATGAGTTTGCAACTACTTTACTTTTGGAGAAAATTCAAAACATTCATTATTCAATAGGGCCCAAACTATCAAAAACCAGCGGTTTCAATGAACACACATTTCTTGGTAGAATCATGCAGGACTGAAATTTTTGATGTTTTTCTACTCCTCTCATGAGCCCAAACAAGTCTCTAAAAGCATGAGTTTGCAACTACTTTACTTTTGGAGAAAATTCAAAACATTCACTATTCAATAGAGCCCAATAGCAAAAATCAGGTTTTGAATGAAGAATCACATTTCTTGGTAAAATCATGCAGGATTGAAATTTTTGATGGTTTTTTACTCCTCTCAACAGCCCAAACAAGTTTCTAAAAGGATGAGTTTGCAACTACTTTACTTTTGGAGAAAATTCAAAACATTCATTATTCAATAGGGCCCAAACTATCAAAAACCAGCGGTTTCAATGAACACACATTTCTTGGTAGAATCATGCAGGACTGAAATTTTTGATGTTTTTCTACTCCTCTCATGAGCCCAAACAAGTCTCTAAAAGCATGAGTTTGCAACTACTTTACTTTTGGAGAAAATTCAAAACATTCATTATTCAATAGAGCCCAATAGCAAAAATCAGGTTTTGAATGAAGAATCACATTTCTTGGTAAAATCATGCAGGATTGAAATTTTTGATTGTTTTTTACTCCTCTCAACAGCCCAAACAAGTTTCTAAAAGGATGAGTTTGCAACTACTTTACTTTTGGAGAAAATTCAAAACATTCATTATTCAATAGGGCCCAAACTATCAAAAACCAGCGGTTTGAATGAACACACATTTCTTGGTAGAATCATGCAGGACTGAAATTTTTGATGTTTTTCTACTCCTCTCATGAGCCCAAACAAGTCTCTAAAAGCATGAGTTTGCAACTACTTTACTTTTGGAGAAAATTCAAAACATTCATTACTCAAAAGAGCCCAATAGCAAAAACCAGCGTTTTGAATGAAGAATCACATTTCTTGGTAGAATCATGCAGGATTGAAATTTTTGATGGTTTTTTACTCCTCTCAACAGCCCAAACAAGTTTCTAAAAGGATGAGTTTGCAACTACTTTACTTTTGGAGAAAATTCAAAACATTCATTATTCAATAGAGCCCAATAGCAAGGTCTTATGTCATGAAGGGCTTATATAAAACCACAACAATCCTAACAAGTGGAGAGATAGTATGATGGTAATGGGAGGCCTTAAGTGTTCTGGCTCGCTGAAAATCTGTGGGTTGGATTCTACTCAACTCTATTTTTATCAAATTTTAATATGCAGTGAATATAGGTTTCATACACTTTTTCAAATTAAAGATTGATTTTTTTAGATGTTTAATGTGTTTTATCAGAGGTTAGATCTTGATATAAAGTTATTGTGACTGGTGTATGACATTTTGACATTGGAGGGGGTGTTTCCACAGGAAGTGATGTCTTTTTGCATGTAATTGTGATGTCATGAAGGTTTTGTATAAAACCACTGCTGTAATCAGATTCTGTAATTCTTTGGCCCTGAGGAAGTGGCAGATATGCCATGAAACGCATCGGCACAACAAAGCAATGAAGAATATTTCTGTCCTTGTGTGGTCAGCGTGGATATATTGAAAAATCCGGTCTTTTTCTTCCTCCTTTGTGACATTGGTATCTACAGGAGTCTGCAGCGACCACTCGTTCCTTTCACATTCTGTAAGGGGTTGTGACTGTTCACAACCTTTAAAGGTGAGTGCACTAACCGTGTATTTGTCACCCAAAAAAAATTGCTTTTATCGCCCTATGTGCGCTCTCTTTCCTTAATAGTCAAACACTGTTTGACGAGTGTGACATACCTGTCAATCAGTTTTCCAAGCGATGCTACAGATCGCTTGGAAAACACTAGCATTCTGCAAGCTAATTACTCTTGCAAATTGTTAGTTTTTCCGAGGGAAATAGGCAGAAATTAAAATGCGATTTTCTCGCATATTTCCTGCGGAATGGAATTCCGGCATTCCCGCTGAAATTTCCACGGCAACGTGTGCACATAGCCTTAGAATTAACAAAAAAAAAGTGTAGTCTCTGCTCCCATGCCACTAATGCAAAAGAAAATCATTACTCCTGTGGTGAACTATAACTCCCAACATGCCATATTAGCTCCTGTACATGCTGGGAGTTATAGCTCTCTTCAAAGACATAAGGATAATGGTCAACCATGTGACATAGCTGGCACCTATGGGATCTTAAAGGGAATCTGATGGCTGATGCCAGCTGCTCAATCCACAGGCCGCATTGATCAGACATTGGCTGTATCATTCCAGCCAGGTATGGTTGACTCTGACACGCTGCGGCATTTCATGCAAAAACCTACTTTGAAAGCCGCCGTGGACTGAGGTCACACAGGTGACTAGTCAGACAGGTGGGTCCCTGGTGGCTTCTCCCCATCTGCTCCCACTGAGGGACAATTTTCTTTCTGCGTGCAACCAGTCATTGGCAGCAGGAGGGGAGAAGTCAGAAAAGTTTTTCTCTGTGATGCTGCAGTGTTTCAGAGACAAACATACTGGGCTTAGACCGTATAGCCGGTGCCGGACACGTGCTGCCTATGGGTCAGACTCACTATAAAGCAGGTGTGAGCAATTAATTTTTTAGAGGGGCCACATGAGACCATGACTGTTGTGGAAGGCAGAACCAATAGCTTGAAATTAATTCTTAATATTAATTTATTAATATTAATTGTATCACTTAATATTGAGCAGAATTAAATATGCTAAACCCCTATATATCTTTAACCCCTCACAGCCCCTTATATACACAACATGAGCCTCACACAAGCTACTACATATGCAACATGAGCCCCACACAGCCGCCCCACACAGCCTACCCATGTAATGCATGAGCCCCACACAGCCTCCCCATGTACAGCATGAACCCCACACAGCCTCCCCATGTACAGCATGAACCTCACACAGCCTCGCCATGTACAGCATGAACCTCACACATCCTCGCCATGTACAGTATGAGACCCCACACAGCCTCCCCATATACTGCATGAGCCCCACACAGTCTCCCATGTAGCCCCCCCAGGGAGCCTCAGCAGATAGGTAGGGAGGTTGGTATGCACGCTTTTTGGTTACAATACCCAGCATCAGGAGACATAAGGCTTCCAAAAAAAGACTGAATTGAATTGAAGCTGTCGTAGCTGTTTTCGTTCTGACCAAAGTCAGGAATGCCAGATGACCAGTGAGTCTGAATTAGGAGTTTTTTACGCCCTTAATTTACAAGCACTTGGAGACAAAAGAGACTGCACACGGGCCGTGGGAAAATCACTTTATCTGACGTAATGAAACACAAGGCAATATTTTATACCATTTACAACAAATGTAGCTCTATGTGGCTCATGTAGCCCCCACCCCTCAGGGTCATACCTTGTTTACCATGTACCCAGAACATGTTGTTGCTGACTATTGAGGACATATGTGATAACAAGTATAGTCTCCTTGAAACAGAGACTAATAGTCTGCAGTGTCATAAGAATAATTCTAGCAATAATAGGCAAAAGGCAATTGAAGTATTAAAGG
This sequence comes from Dendrobates tinctorius, assembly GCF_039654945.1. Taxonomy (NCBI): domain Eukaryota; kingdom Metazoa; phylum Chordata; class Amphibia; order Anura; family Dendrobatidae; genus Dendrobates; species Dendrobates tinctorius. The sequence continues at coordinate 236,931 of NW_027362066.1, read as the reverse complement.
GATATGAAGGCAAACCTTCTATATCAATTTCCCCCTTTTGTAAATGGTATAACTTTTGCCACAGGGTCAGCTGATGTCCACAAAGGAGCTACTGTCTCATGGGTCTAGTACCCATAAGGGGGCTTCCTACCTGCTTCACCCATCCACCCTCAGTGTGGACACTCACTTTCCCCATCAGCAACGCTATCTGGGGCCTATGATACACTACAGAAGGTTCAGCCTTAGATTATTTTTTCACACATATATTATTCAGCAGCTTAAGTAATACATATATTAGCACTTTTACGGCTACATAAAACAATAAGCAAAACAACAAAATTTGCATACAAGTCTGTACAATGCCAAAAATCCATCCTGCTAGGCCATTAAACCAATTTGCTGGATTTAAAAAAAGAGAATGTGTTACCCCACCAGGAGTCTATTTGCACTGTGCTGTTTTAACCATTGGTCTCTAAGTTCACCTATTTTGTCAATATAATTGCAACAGGTGGGACCAATTATATGACACATTCCTCCTTCTTTTGCTGTCAGGTAATCTAGTACTATAGTATGTTGGTTAGTAACTATGATTAATTGTCTCTGTATTGTATTAGTTTCATTAAGAAATTCAAGAATCTGGAAAATCTGATCATCTAGGCAGTCGATAGCTTCCACTAATTTATCCCTCATTTGTGTTATGAAGGGGTATATTAGCATATAACTGAATATTTTATTTGTTATCCCCATTTCTACTAGATGCGGCCTACCATTTGGACGGGGCTTATTGTCTGCAGCCCTTCTATACAAAGTATGAATTGGAATTGCTGCTGTGTCTATTTTCTTATAAGGAATTATGAAAGTGGCTTGTATTAGTTTGGCAAGAGTGCAAACTCCTCTTATGTCTGGGCTCACCCACCTGTAGGCACGATGTCCGCAAACCAAGAATACTCCTTCAGGGAGAACACAAACGTGACCAGGGGTCTGTATACATTGGTATAAACTCAAAAGTCCTGACATAGGCTTAAGGGCACACCAAGTATTATTCATTTGATTTCCACTTATACCAGATGTACATTTACCCCTTTCTTTCCTTATTATTTTACCCGTAGATGCTCTACAGCCTTCAACACCATCTTGGTACACCGTCTCATTAACCTGTGTTTGATCATGAGTGTATATACGGAAGCAATTATTGTCCTCACCACAGGTATTTGCTCCAGTGTGTTGAAGACTGAACCACAGTCCATCATTGGGAATGGGGTCTGAGTGAGGGATTTCAGTCCTCCTCCTGGCGACCATATTTCCGATGTCTGAATCATATTCCCGCCACCACATTTGTACCTTAGGCCGCGTTATGTTAAACTGAAACCAGGGATTAGAGGCCCATCCGATTATAGCCAATGAGGCAGATATATGATGGGGCACATCTTTTTCCAGAAACCTAGATTGAGTCCAAGTCTCGTTGTGTATGCAGTGTGGTGTTAATACCTTCTAGGGCAGCACGGTGGCTCAGTCCCACCAAGGACAACATCTGCAAGGAGTTTGTATGTTCTTCCCGTGTTTGCATGGGTTTCCTCTGGGTACTCCGGTTTCCTCCCACATTCCAAAGACATACTGATAGGGAATTTAGATTGTGAGCCCCATTGAGGACAGTGATGATAATGTGTGCAAACTGTAAAGCGCTGCAGAGTATGTTAGCGCTATATAAAAATAAAGATTATTATTAGATTTATTATTATTCCATGGCTCCATAGGTAAGGCTAAGTATGGTATAGTCCTTGCAGATACTGGGCTGTGTGTACAGATCCAACAGTCTTTTGGTTTCTGTCCTTCCATGTCCTTTATAAGAAGAGCATGATGTTGAATAAGTTTGTTGTCCCAGTCAGCATTTAAGAGTTTGTCCTGTGTCTCTGTAGAGTGCAGTAACCCTGCCACTGCCAGCAAGGTGATTAGGAGAACAGTCATTCTGCTGTTGAAAGGACCTTCTTGCAGTGACTCAAGTTTTACTGAGGTGGATGTGGTCAGCTGGACTTGGAAGGGGCCATCAAATCGTGGGTTCAGGCTCCTTCTCACGTGTCTGCGTATAACCACCCAATCACCTGGATTGAGCTGATGCACATCTGCACTGACTTTAGGGTCTGGAATGGATGAGAACACATGTTTATGCACCTCTTTAAGTCTTTCCTGCAAGGCCTGGACATAGGCTGTCATAGAACCGTGTTGCATTTGTAGCACCTGTGGGAAGTACAGACCAGTCTTTGGTGCACTACCAAACAGGACTTCAAAGGGAGACAAGCCAGTCTTTCTATTTGGAGTGTGTCTGACTCCAAGTCATGTAGATTATACCTATATGACTTGTCTTTTCCACAGCAGTCTCTACATTCTAGTAATATTGAACACACTAGATCCAGCAGCATTCCCCAAATCCACTCCACAAGGTCTACCAACAGATCATGTTGTAATGAAATCCATAGCTCAGTTGCTAAAAAATTTTCAAACAGAGGATTCCATACAACATGATCTTTTGTTGAACCTTGAGGACTGGAGTTGGGGAACCCTGCTGGATGCACTCTGTGCAATATTCCTAGAATGTAGAGACTTTTCTGGAAAAGGAAAGTCATGTAGATTTGGTTTGTTGACAACACATATCTCCAAGCCTGACACAAGAAACAAGTCTCACACAAGAAACAGTAATGGAGATATGTTTTTCCAAAAACCCTGTGTGTATGGTGCAGTGTGTGTAGTCGGCGATAGACACGGTAAACCATTACCAATTTTTTGAAAGCACAAGTGCACATTTATTTTGAAACCAAAAATAAACAAGAAAAATTTTATTATGAATGACATTTGGGGGAAGATTGGGAGACTTTGGGTGTGTGGAGATACAAGGAACGACTGGAGGTAGAGGAAGGGGTTCTAGGAGAAGGGGTGACAAAAGTACTCGAGGAAGGGAGCTCTGGAATGGACATTGAGGCAGGTTGAGACACATTAGGAGGAGACGGTGGATGGACCAACAAAGTTTTTTTTTTTCTTCTTTTTTGGCACAGGTATATCCTGCCCCGACCTACTTGCAGCCTGTGACCGCTTTTCTTTTGTAGACCGCCTGGTGACTGTGGACTGTGGCGTTGCCCTGTAAAATAGGGAATGCGGATCACCCCTTTGCTGCTCTGTGGTGGCAGTGCTGCTCAAAGTGGCAGTGGCGGTGCTCCTAGAAGGGGAGCATGTTGGGTCGGTGCTACGTGAAGGAGGCTGCGAATCAGGTATCTCAGCCAAAGTTCTTGGGGGACTACGAGGAGGAGGAGTGCTGGGGGTGCTCCTTTGCTGAGGAGTGCTGGGGGTGCTCCTTTGCTGAGGAGTGCTGGCGGTGCTCCTTTGCTGAGGAGTGCTGGCGGTGCTCCTTTGCTGAGGAGTGCTGGCGGTGCTCCTTTGCTGAGGAGTGCTGGCGGTGCTCCTTTGCTGAGGAGTGCTGGCGGTGCTCCTTTGCTGAGGAGTGCTGGCGGTGCTCCTTTGCTGAGGAGTGCTGGCGGTGCTCCTTTGCTGAGGAGTGCTGGCGGTGCTCCTTTGCTGAGGAGTGCTGGCGGTGCTCCTTTGCTGAGGAGTGCTGGCGGTGCTCCTTTGCTGAGGAGTGCTGGCGGTGCTCCTTTGCTGAGGAGTGCTGGCGGTGCTCCTTTGCTGAGGAGTGCTGGCGGTGCTCCTTTGCTGAGGAGTGCTGGCGGTGCTCCTTTGCTGAGGAGCGCTGGCGGTGCTCTGTTGCTGAGGAGTGCTGGCAGTGCTCCTTGCTGTTGACTGCTGATGTCGGTTGCCCAAGCAGGTTCTGTGGTGGTTTGGCTCCAAGCTGGTGGTGCTGTGGCGGTGGTGGTGCTCCATACAGGAGCAGCGCTTGCCATAGTGGTGGTGGCGGAGGTGTGTCCTGCAGCACTCAGACTTGAGGTGGTGTAGTGATGTCCGGCTTCGCTGGGAATGCAGGTGGCCGTGCAGTGGTATGCAGCAGAAGTCGGTAGTGTGGTCAAGCGAGCCAGTGGTGGAACTGTTGGAAATGACACCACTGACTGCTGCACATACTGATTCTGCTCTATAGCCTGCAAGTAAGCAGTGTTGCAGGCCTGTAACACACTCAGCTGTTGCTCAGGACTAAGGTGTTCCGCCATGCCCTGTTCAATTTTACTGAAAAAATGGTGCACTGGTCTGTTGAGGTCGACCTCCAGACGGTCAAGGCGCTGGTTGACAGAGTGGAAGCGGTGTTCCATGTTGTTAAAACCACGTTCCATGTGGTTAAAACCACGCTCCATCAGGAAAAAAACGCTTTCCGTTCTGGCGGCCAGCGCCCTGAGGCTGGCCTTAAAGGCCTCGCTCAAGTGCATGAACTCGGGCATGACATTACTGTCCAAGGCCCACTGCCTCTGGCGGGTAGTGCCCGCATAACCAGTGACAGAGACCTGGGACAGGGGAACACCTGATGGACCAGCTTTCTGGTCACCAGCTGTCTTGTGTTGCTGACCTGCAAGATGCTTCCTGGCTGTCGGATGGCTGAGACGGGTCCGAGGTCGATCGATGAAGAACCGCTCCCGGGACAGGGTTAGGTTGCAGGGTGCTGCTCCAAGTGCTGTGGAAAGAAAGGGAAAACATTAGTATCATGCATTTACAAGAAGCAACACCTGTGGAATAGAAAAGAATATATTAAGCACAAACGAAAAAAAAACAAAACTTACACTCTGCTGGCAAGGACCGGTCTCAGGAAAGCCAACTCGTGATGGTAGCGGTACTTTCTTCTGCGCCTTGCCACAGAACCACTCCGAACCGGTCCCTCAGCACAAACATCAGTGTTGAAGCGGTCCTTCATCGAGCGCCAACGTGTGCAGATTTTTTTCACTGTTGGTAAAAAAAAAAAAAATTAAAAATGCACTAGTTTAACGTCATTCTCACCACACACCTCATTGAACTTTGAAAACAGTCTCTGCTGCAGCACCAATAAAATTCTAGACACAATGCAGTAACTGTTGAGACGGCGGACACTGTTATGTTTCCTGCTACAATATATGTATCAGCGAAAACAACAGTATCATCAGGAATAAGAGTGAAAACAGGATCAAGACAGCAGTTGAAAAATCAATCACAGTTCTCAACAAGGCATTGGTAATATATCAAATCACAGTTCTCAACAAGGCATTGGTGTGTTTAATGCAAGAATATATCTTGCAAAAAACACAGCACCGTCAGGTCCAAAAAACAATGCAGCAGTTGAAGACACAAATCAATCACCGTTTTCAACAAGGCATTGGTGCTTTTCATGCAAGAATATATCTTCCCAAAAAAACCACCACCGTCAGGTCCACAAAACAATGCAGCAGTTGAAGACACAAATCAATCACAGTTCTCATCAAGGCATTGGTGCTTTTCATGCAAGAATATATCTTGCCAAAAATACACCACCACCGTCAGGTCCACAAAACAATGCAGCAGTTCAAGACACAAATCAATCACAGTTTTCCACCAGGCATTGGTGTGTTTAATGCAAGAATATATCTTGCAAAAAACACATAAGCACCATCAGGTCCAAAAATAAATGCTATATCACAGAGCATCTTTATACTTACTGAACACCCTTTTTGAAGCTGCAGAGGCGCTGTCCAAGCCATCCATCACTGCGGCCACCTCATTCCAGAGCTGCCGGGTCACCACTGTGTCTTTGTACTGCTGGTCACGGCTGTCCCACAATGGGATGCGCTCCTCAACGAGGCGGATGAGGTGCTCGTTGTCTGTGTAGACTTCTTCGTCATCCCGCTGTGGAACCTAGAAAAAAAAATATAGAATGTTTAGAAGTTTGGAAAAGATACAAAAAGAAACAGAAAAGAAGAGAAAGAAAGACAGAAAAAATAATATATATATACTCACATTGCGTCTCCTCGCCATGGCTTGACTATGCTGCTCCCGCTCAGAATCCTCAGACGGCTCCCGCTCAGACCGCTCCGACTGCTCCCGCACAGACCGCTCCCGCACTCCATTTTCACTTCCCGTGTCCGATGTCTGTAAAGAAAGAAAAAATTAAAACACATTTCTAGAGGCAGCTATACTTATCAAAAGGCAGCAAGATTCTCACCTCACGATGAGCTTGGGCCAGTTCTTGCCGAGATGGCGAATAGACCGATCCGGAAGAAGACATGCTGAAAAGAAAACAAAAAATACATTAGTACATAATAAATTGTACAGGACACACAGACATTATTTTTAAGAATACTCACATTTTGGCTCCTGAAGCTTGAATCCACAGGTAGAAGGCTCTTGTAGAATGCTTGTCTGGTCTCTGCAAGGCATTATGTAGAGTAATTGTCTGACCCTGAAGACACATTCTTTTATGTACACTCCTCCAAAACAATGTTGCTTGTTTAGGGGGAGTTCTAGACAAGTGTCTAGACATTGTTTACTCAAATCGCGTTTGCGCTCAAGGCGCTGACGTGCGCGGTGCCAAGCGCTCATCAGCAACCACATAGACTGTAATGCTATTTTTGGGCGCACACGTGCGAGCGCGATTTTTTTAACGATGCCGCCGGAAAAAAAAATGCAACATGTAGCGTACGTCGCGTCTGGGCGCACACCTGTAAAATGCGCAGCGCACGCTAAACGCTGAAGAGCGCGTACATTCGCAAGACCCTGCGATCACCATGTTAAAGATAGGGGGACATTGCGCGTGTGCATGATGCGCTGCGCAATCAAACGCTAGTGTGAAACGAGCCTTACTACGTAGATAAGGGAGCAGAACCAACCTTACGAGAGAGACATGGGAGCAGAACCGAGCTTACTACAGTGCTATGGGAGCATAACCGATCTTACTACAGAGATAAGGGAGCAGAACCGAGTTTACTACAGAGATAAGGGAGCAGAACCAAGCTTAATATGTCTACTTCACAGATATGGGAACAGAACCAAGCTTACGGCATGCATATGGTACAAGAATCTAGATTACTACATCAATACAGAACCAGAACCAAGCTTACTGCTTAGATATGGTACCATAACTGAGCTTACTGACAAACATACATATATCTCTAGAAACACTGACAAGTAAACACACATTACAGCAGGGGCATTGCTAGGGTTCTAAAAGTTCAGGGGTCCATGCCTCAAAGTGCATGTCTACCCATCTGACCCCCCTATAATCATCTAAAGAGCATCTATAGATATATAAGTACAGTATACCACTGTTGCTAACCAAAAACATACAATGCAAAGACCAATATTATCAAAATTACTACTATAAAAGACCAAAACAATAAAACTACTCAATGTCCACCACCATCACCACTACTCAGCAAATACATAATATAATATAACCATTACCTTTACATAACAAAACACTATACAGAGACCAATGACACCACCATACACCTACTACTACATAGACTGAAACAAATTTAGCGGCCACTAAATAAAAAAATAGTCTACTAAAAAGAGCAATATTACCATCTTACTGTTATCGTATATTGGTAGATACTAGTCCCACAGAACATACACGTGAGTACAGTAGTTATATATAGAACCTTACAGCTGACAATCTTTCTGATTTGGGTCGCTCACTTTTCCTGTCTTTTTCATCAGGCCCAGACCTCCATTACCACTTCTCCAGCCACAACTCATCTGCACAGATTACAACAAAAACACATTTGACATCTCACATTTCTACTGATCTCATTTATTCCCAACCTACAAAAAAACTCCCTACTCTGCTTACCTGAGGCATAGGATACTGACCCCAATATTTTAAAAAACTGTGCCATTACTATGATTACTCCCTCCCCCAAAAATTAGTGTCCCATAGAAAATATTAATACCCCCACTGTGCAAAGGCGTGTATGCTCCTTTAACCCCTTCCCGACCAATGACTCCACATAGGCATCATGAAAAGCTGTGCCAATCTGACCAGTGACGCCTATGTGGCGTCATGAATTAATTGCCCTCCTGCGGGTCGGGTGACTGACCTTTCAGTGACCCCACCCGACCCACACACACAGGGAGCTTTGTACTTCTCCACAGGTGGGGTGGCTTCACCCCCACATGTCTACAATCGCTCTGATTGGCTGTTAAAAGTGAAAATGATAAGGTGCTGGTTTAATTATATTGTGTTTATGTCTGCTGTAACTTGCATTTAGCATTTATGCTCTGTTAATTATTCTAAATAAATTATTTAGCTTGAAAAACTCCAATTTTGATCTCTTGTGATGCTTAATAGCTCATTTATGATATTTTTTTTGCTATTATATTTCCAGTGAGTTGAGCCTTTGAAGAATTTTTTCCAGTATTTGGGATATATTTGCACTTTATACTATATACAGTATGAGCCTGTACATCGCTTCCTATATACAGTATGAGGCTGCATATTGCCTCCTATATACAGTATGAGCCCACATAGCCTCCTGTATACAGTATGAGGCCGCATATAGCCTTCTATATACAGTATGAGGCCGCATATAGTCTCCTATATACAGTATGAGCCTGCACATTACTTCCTATATACAATATGAGCCCACATAGCCTCCTATATACAGTATGAGGCTGCACATCGCTTCCTATATACAGTATGAGGCCACATATAGCCTCCTATGTACGGTATGAGCCTGCACATCGCTTCCTATATACAGTATGAGGCCGCATATAGCCTCCTATATACAGTATGAGCACCCACATATAGCCTCCTGAATACAGTTTTTGCCTCCTATATACAGCATGAGCCTGCACATTGCTTCCTATATACAGTATGAGCCTGTACATCATTTCCTCTATACAGTATGAGGCCGCATATAGCCTCCTATATACAGTATGAGCACCCACATATAGCCTCCTTTGTACAGTATGAGCCTGCGCATTGCTTCCTATAAACAGTATGAGCATCCACATAGCCTCCTATGTACAGTATGAGCCTGCAAATCGCTTCCTATAAACAGTATGAGCCTGCACATCGCTTCCTATAAACAGTATGAGCCCACATACAGCCTCCTGAATACAGTATTTGCCTCCTATATACAGTGTGAGTCCCCATATAGCCTTCTATATACAGTATGAGCCTGCACATCGCTTCCTATATACAGTATGAGGCCACATATAGCCTTCTATATACAGTATGAGCACCCACATATAGCCTCCTGTATACAGTATGATGCTGCATATAGCCTCCTATATACAGTATGAGGCCGCATATAGCCTCCTATATACAGTATGAGCCTGTACTTCGCTTCCTATATACAGTATGAGGCCGCATATAGCCTCCTATATACAGTATGATCACCCACATATAGCATCCTGAATGCAGTGTTTACCTCCTATATATAGTATGAGCCTGCACATTGCTTCCTATATACAGTATGAGCCTGCAAATAGCCTCCTATATACAGTATGAGCCTGTACATCACTTCCTATATACAGTATGAGGCCACATATAGCTTCCTATATACAGTATGAGCACACACATATAGCCTCCTATGTACAGTATGAGCCTGCACATCGCTTCCTAAACAGTATGAGCCTGCACATCGCTTCCTAAAAACAGTATGAGCCTGCAAATCGCTTCCTATATACAGTGTGAGCCTGCGCATTGCTTCCTATAAACAGTATGAGCATCCACATAGCCTCCTATGTACCGTATGAGCCTGCACATCGCTTCCTAAACAGTATGAGCCTGCACATCGCTTCCTAAAAACAGTATGAGCCTGCAAATTGCTTCCTATATACAGTATGAGCCTGCACATTGCTTTCTATATACAGTATGAGCCTGCACATAGCCTCTTATATACAGTATGAGCCTGTACATCACTTCCTATATACAGTATGAGGCTGCATATAGCCTCCTATATACAGTATGAGCCCACATAGCCTCCTGTATACAGTATGAGGCCGCATATAGTCTCCTATATACAGTATGAGCCTGCACATTGCTTCATATATACAATATGAGCCCACATAGCCTCCTATAGTATATACAGTATGATCACCCACATATAGCCTCCTGAATACAGTTTGTGCCTCCTATATACAGTATGAGCCTGTACTTAGAATCATAGAATCATAGAATCGTAGAGTTGGAAGGGACCTCCTGGGCCATCTGGTCCAACCCCCTGCTCAAAGCAGGATTCGCTAAATCATCCCAGTCAGATGTCTGTCCAGCCTCTGTTTGAAGACTTCCATTGAAGGAGAACTCACCACTTCTCGTGGCAGCCTGTTCCACTCATTGATCACTCTAACTGTCAAAAAGTTTTTTCTAATATCTAATCTGTGTCTCTTCCCATTCAGTTTCATCCCATTGCTTCTAGTCTTTCCTTGTGCAAATGAGAATAAAGTTGATCCTTCTACAATGTGACAGCCCTTTAGATATTTGTAGACAGCTATTAAGTCTCCTCTCAGTCTTCTCTTTTGCAAACTAAACATTCCCAAATCCTGCAACCTTTCCTCATAAGACAGGGTTTGCAGACCGGTCACCATTCTGGTCGCTCTTTTCTGAACTTGCTCCAGTTTGTTGATGTCTTTTTTAAAATGTGGTGCCCAAAACTGGACACAATATTCCAGATGAGGTCTGACCAAAGAGGAGTAGAGGGAAATAATGACTTCACGTGATCTAGACTGTATGCTTCTGTTAATACATCCTAGAATTGCATTTGCCTTTTTTGCTGCTGCATCACACTGTTGACTCATATTCAGTCTGTGATCTATTAGTATACCCAAGTCTTTTTCACATGTGCTGTCACTTAGCCCTATTCCTCCCATTCTATATATGCTTTTTTCATTTTTATTGCCCAGATGTAGTACTTTGCATTTCTCCCTGTTAAAAACCATTCTGTTAGTTGCTGCCCACTTCTCCAGTTTATTTAAATCTTTTTGAATCCTCTCTCTCTCTTCTCTAGTATTAGCTATCCCTCCTAGCTTTGTGTCATCAGCAAATTTAATCAGTTTACCCTCAATTCCTTCATCTAAATCGTTGATAAAGATGTTGAACAATACAGGGCCCAGGACAGAGCCCTGTGGTACCCCACTTGAGACATTCTTCCAACTGGATGTGCAGCCATTTACGACCACTCTTTGGGTCCGATCACTAAGCCAGTTATGAATCCACCTAACAGTTGCCTTGTCCATTCCATACTTAGTCATTTTTTCAATAAGGATTGTATGAGAGACTTTGTCAAATGCTTTGCTGAAGTCAAGATATACTATATCTACAGCATTTCCTTGATCCACCCAATCAGTGATACCGTCATAGAAGGAAATTAAGTTAGTCTGACATGACTTATTAGTTAGAAACCCATGCTGACTCTGTTTAATCACTTCATTCTTATCCAGGTATTGACATACATGTTGTTTAATAATTTGTTCAAAGATCTTTCCTGGTATAGAAGTCAGACTCACCGGCCTATAGTTGCCTGGGTCCACCTTCTTCCCCTTTTTGAAGATAGGAACAACATTTGCTCTTCTCCAGTCTTCTGGCACTTCTCCTGTTCTCCAAGAATTTTCAAAGATTATGGAGAGGGGTTCAAAAATTTCTTCTGCTATCTCCTTCAGTACTCTGGGGTGTAATTCATCTGGACCTGGAGACTTGAATTCATTTAGGTTAGCTAAGTGTTTCCTCACTATCTTTCTGTTTATAGATATCCTGGATTCTTCTATTCCCTTAATAGGACAGTGCATAACAGTTGATGTTGCATTTCCTTTCTGAGAGAAAACAGATGCAAAATAGGAATTTAAAAGTTCAGCCTTCTCAACATCCTGTCTTACCATTTCATCATTTTCATCCTGTAAAAATCCTATAGCATCTTTGACTTTTCTTTTACTTTTGACATATCCCCAAAATCCTTTATTATTGCTTTTGACATCTCTTGCAAGCCTCAGTTCATTTTCAGCTTTAGATAATCTGATTTGTGCCCTGCAGGTTCTGCAGACAGCATTATATTCTTCTTTAGATATGCCTCCCTCTTTCCATTTTATAAACATTTTTTTCTTCCTTTTTAGCATGTGCTTAAGTTCTGTGTTCATCCATCCTGGTTTCCTTAAATGCTTCCTATTCTTCCCTCTTTTCGGAATTGTTAACAACTGTGCTTTGAGAATTTCATTTCTCAAGATTTCCCATCCTTCCTGGACATTTTTGTCTTTAAGGATATCCAGCCATTGGATCCCTCCAATTCTCTTTCTGAATCCCTTAAAATCTGCCTTTCTGAAATCTAACCTTGACGTCTGAGTCTTCACAGGTCTTCCACCTCTAGTTATCCAAAATTCTAAAATAGCATGGTCGCTACCTCCTAGGGTCCCAGCCACTTTTACCTCCTCAACCATTTCCTCCCTGTTTATAAGGATTAGATCCAAGGTAGCAGTTCCCCTTGTTTTCTCCCTTACCTTTTGGAAGATAAAGTTGTCAGCAAGAGAGGATAAGAATTTCCTTGACCTGTTAGTTTTGCCTGAGAGAGATTCCCAACAAATGTCTGGATAGTTGAAATCTCCCATGACAACTATGTCATATTTTTTGGAGAACTTGGCCATCTGATGCATAAAGAGTTCATCTATATCTTCGGCTTGCACAGGCGGCCTGTAGTAAATGCCTACAATGGTGTCCTTTCCATTGTTCTGTCCTTGTATTCTTACCCAAACAGTTTCCACAGAACTCCCAGTCTCTGAAGCTTCAATCTCTGTGCAGATATACGCGTTTCGAACATACAATGTGACACCCCCTCCTCGTTTATCAAGTCTGTTTCTTGCAAATAAGTTGTATCCTTCTAGTCTTGTATTCCAATCATGTGTATTGTCCCACCAAGTTTCAGTGATTCCAATTACATCATATTTCTTTTCCTGTGTTAGTAGTTCCAATTATCCTTGTTTGTTGCCCATGCTTTGTGCATTAGTATAGAAACACTAATATATACATATATACAGTATGAGGCCGCATATAGCCTCATATAGCTATACAGTATGAGCATCCACATATAACCTCCTATGTACAGTATGAGCCTGCGCATTGCTTCCTATAAACAGTATGAGCATCCACATAGCCTCCTATGTACAGTATGAGCCTGCACATCGCTTCCTATAAACAGTATGAGCCTGCAAATTGCTTCCTATATACAGCATGAGCCCACATATAGCCTCTTGAATACAGTGTTTGCCTCCTATATACAGTGTGAGTCCCCATATAGCCTCCTATATACAGTATGAGCACTCACATATAGCCTCCTGAATACATTGTTTGCCACCATATTGCCTCCTATATACAGTGTGAGTCCCCATATAGCTCCTATATACAGTATGAGCCCCTATATAGCATCCCATATCTAACTGCATTTACCTTGGTATCATTAATTTTCTATGAGACTGCTCTGTTCTCATATTGTGCATTTATGCATTTAGTAGGGCTTAATGGAATGATTGCGCTTGTTACACATCAACTCTAGATGCGCTCACTTATTAGACTTTGGTTGGGGCAACTTTAAAATATAATAATGATAATGGTCCTGTCTAGTGACAAGTTTATTTTACAGGCTTCTGGAGAAAGGCACAATACCAGTCATTCAAGGGTTAATTCTTTGGAACACTGAGAGGGACTTTCTAGCCAATGAAACCACAGTATAAAACACCTGTGATAACTATGGCAACTGCGCTGATGTCATAAACACATGCATCTATGATGCAGGAGAAGATTCCAGAACCATAAGTCATTCAGCCGTAGACGGAAGCCATACTTGATGTGTCTGGAGACCTGGAGCTTCATCACTCCACAATGGGAGGAAGGGGACACCGCCTAGCCAGCCAGATCAGCCATAGCGCCTAGCCAGCCAGATCAGCCATAGCGCCTAGCCAGCCAGATCAATGGGGTGACAGATGTTGCAGCCAGATCTCCCTCATGTCCGGTACTCGCCGCCTTCACTTTATGTGTACGGCCTGGAGAGGTCGCATTAGGCTTCTCCAAAACAAATATGACACAATGTACAAATTCAGGTACAATTTGCTGTTACATGTTGGCACTAACCTTCTAAGCCCAAGGGAAGGGCAGTCCTGCAGCCATGGTTCCCTAGAGGTTTCCACCACAGGGGGTTTTTCCTCTCCTGAGTGCTGAAGGACGATTCTTCATGAGTCGGGGGTTCTGCCATTTTCAGTGTCTCTTTCATAGTAATTGGCTGATTCTAAATTTCAGACAGTGAAAGAAATAATAATGATGAGATTTGGAATAAAATTCGGTCAATTTAACATCCAATAAAAGTGTTTTGTGTGTTTCTTTCACAATCTTCGGTTGGTGAGATTTTGTTGGGGATCAGGATCCAGCATCTATGATCAAGCCATGAAGCCAGATATGAAGTCAGAGCAATTTAACCCTGCGCTGGAAGACAGGATGGAGCAGAGATGACAAAGTGTGACTGCACAATTAGCACAAGTTCACACTCTTCCTCCCATTCAGATACATGAGGGGATTCAGGGCCGAGTTGGGACTAAAAAGCAGCCCTGGCACACAAAATTCACTAGCCCACATACAATAAGTGTCCTCAACCCAAATCGTAGAACACTGATAGGTCATGTAGGATTTTGCTTTATCCGTTACCAGGGCCGAAACAAAGTATTTTGGGTGCCCAAGGCAGATGAAGCCGAAGGCGCCCATTTTGCATTTCTACCCAGCTAATTCTTCCCTTTTCCATTAGGTCTATGACATCATGTGATTAATAACTGATGATCTGAATCCTTCTAAGTCAGGCCCATATACATTTGTATCTCCTTAACAATGGTAAGGAGATGCTGGGAGTTATCAGTCTTTATCAGACTGTGGACTATACAGGAACCATAGTACTGACGAGACGCAGTCAGTACCAATAGCTAAAAATGTACATCCTGGTACCTTATAGGTGACCTCTTCTCTGATTGAGTCTTTTCTTTCTCTTAGGCCTGTTTCACACTTCAGTTTTCTGGCGTTAGTCAAAATCTGCCAGTGTGCAAAAACGGATCCGTTTCCGTTTTGTGGCAAACGGATGCAACTGGATCCGTTTTTTGTACGGATCCGCTTTAGACGCTAGTGCATGAAATTTAAAGTAAGGCCTGTTTCACGAGAGAGAGAGATTTGGCTGCCACAGAATGGGATTTGGGGTTAAATATCATGAAAGGACATTCATTCGGGCATGCTCAGTATAAAAAGGAGGATCCGATGGCAGATTCCGTCAATTGACGGTTGGCAACGGATCCACCGCCTTTTCTCATCCACATCTCGCTTCTTAAGGCCCCTTTCACACTCCAGTCTTTTGCAATCAGTCACAATCCGTCAAAGTGTTCAGATCCGTCAAGTGGACGGATCCTGCGTATATTGCAAAAAACTGATGCACTGGATCTGTTTTTATGACTGATCCGTTGTAGCAGCCTTGCTGTAGGAATTAAAGAAACAGAATTCTGGAGCGAGAGAGAGAGAGAAGGATTTTGTGCCAGAATAGAAAAAGCAGTCGCAGGGGTTAAAATAAAGGAAGAAAAATGATTCCGGGCATGCTCAGTTTTAAAAGATGGAATCCGTCGCTATCCGACTTTTCGACGTACACAAAAAATGTTCATCTGTCCGTTGTCTCTGGCCGACGGACAGAGATTTTCTGACGGATCCGTTGGACGACAGATGAAACGTGTGGCCATCCATCACAATCTGTCACTAATACAAGTCTATGAGAAAAAAAAGGATCCAGCATGAAAAAATGATGGAAAGCCAAAATTAGAGTTGAGCGAAACGGGTCGAAAAATTTCAAAAGTCGCCGACCCTAGGATGAGGTCGGCCACGAGGTCGGCGACTTACGCGCCAAAGTCGCGTTTCAAAAGTTTGTTTTGCGCTCTTTCAGCCAATCAGGATCCACGGACACTGTGGGCAACGTGATGACATAGGCAGGGGTCACCACCATCTTTCAGAAGGGCATGCAAGTGATTGGCTTGCTTTGGTGGGCGTCACAGGGGGTATAAAAGGGCGTGCACGCCGACCGCCATGTTCCTCATGCTGATCTCAGAATAGGGAGAGCTGCTGCTGATTCTGTAGGGAGAGCGTTAGGCAGGGAAGAAGACACCAAAAACTGCTTCTGCTGCTAGCGATTTTGCCTGTACAACACACCAGTCACTGTGTGTGCAGTGCAAGGGGAGGCTATATTTTGCTGGATCAGCGGTGTTGGTTGTTAGGCTGCCTTCTAAGGCTTCCTGACGGCTGCATTGCTGTTTACCCACTGCTCTGCAAACTGCTTTTTTAAAAGCAATCCCAATTTTTTTTTTGTCCTGCTGAGGTACTGAGCGTGCATTTTTTCACACCATACAGCGGTGCACACTCCTCACACAGTACCGTGTAACGGCTGTTATCACAGCCACAGTGAAGCTATCTGTGTGTCACTCTGTAAGAATAAGTTGAGGACATGTTCCGTTCTTACAGACCTGCACCTTCTAGTTTTGTCTAGCTTTCAAACAGTTAAATATATTTGCTGTGTGATCACATTCAAAACTATGGAGAGACAGCGTGTGTCAGTCCGTATACTTAAAAAACACGGAGTTTGACAGTTTCACGTACACCGGACAGCCGTGTACGTGCACGCTCCTCTCAGTACCGTGTAACGGCTGTTATCACGGCCACAGTGAAGCTATCTGTGTGTCACTCTGGAAGGATAAGTGGAGGACTTGTTCCGTTCTTACAGACTCTAGGGAGATTCCTATTCTGCCCAATTCTATATACACCTTGTAGTTTGTGATACACTAGCCAATTTCTGCCTGTGACATAGCGCTGTGATATTCAGTGGGCCTCACACAATCCAAAAGTGTCCAGTGTCCACTAGTGTGTGCAGAAATTCAAAATCTCTGTTATCCTGTAGTCACTTTTTTCACACCTGTGCCATCGAGCCTGTGACATAGCGCTGTGATATTCAGTGGGCCTCACACAATCCATAAGTGTTCAGTGTCCACAAGTGTGTGCAGAAATTCAAAATCTCCCTTATCCTGTAGTCACTTTTTTCACACCTGTGCCATCGAGCCTGTGACATAGCACTGTGATATTCAGTGGGCCTCACGCAATCCAAAAGTGTACAGTGTCCACAAATGTGTGCAGAAATTCAAAATCTCCCCTGTCCTATAGACACCTTGTACCTTGTTTTACATTACTATATAGTTTGTTGGATTTTGTCTACATTTCTACCAAAAATGAGGAAGGCTGGTGGAAGAGGCTGTGGAATTGGGCGGGGGTTGGCAGCTGGTAATGATGGTGTTGGTGGTGGATCTGATGGTAGTGGCAAAAGCAAAATAGGACCGAATGCAGGAGGTGTTGAGCCTGTGTCATCATCTGGCTCCACAAGGCCTCGAAGGCTTACTTTTCTAGGAGTTGGCAAACCGATTTTAAAGCCAGAGCTTCAGGAAAAAGTTTTGGCTTACATTGCTGACTCAGCCTCCAGCTCTATCGCCTCCTCTTCTGAAGTTGTAAAAAATAAAAGCACTGAATCGTCATTGGAGGCTCATGTTCATGAACCACAAATTTCCTTGTGTCCTTCACCCCAACCAAGATTGAAGGATGACGCAGGCCATACTACTGATTACTCCATGGAGCTGTTTTCACATACCATGCCTGGATTATCAAGTGAAATGGTGAATTACCCAGGCCAAGATGAATCTGACATCGAGTGCCCTGATGCACAGCCACTGATAGATGATTCTGCTGGTACATTCACTCAGAGCACTACATTGTCCTCGCAGTGTACAGAGCCAGATTCTGACCCTGATGAGACTCAGGTGCCCCTTCCCGCACACTATACCACCATACACGGTGACACAGAGGAAGGTGCACATGACATTGAAGAGGAGGTGATGGATGATCCAGTTGCTGACCCAGATTGGCATCCATTGGGGGAAGAGGGTGCTGCTTCCAATAGCTCAGATGAGGAGCATCCACAGCAGACATCGACATCGCAACAGCTGTTATCTGGCAGGCACGGAGCACTCCAAAGACAGGTTCCAAAAATCAAAAGAGTTGCTGGACAGCTTGTCCAGAGGGTCAAAATATCACAGCGTGCTAGGCCGCAAAATGTCTGCCAAAGTAGGAAGAGTGCAGTGTGGCACTTTTTTGAACAAAATCCTCATGATCAGGCCAAGGTTATCTGTAAGAAGTGCGCAAAGACCTTTAGCCGAGTGAAAAATCTAAAAAATTTGAATACCAGTTGCATGCTTAGACATTCAACCACCATGCACTTGCAAGCGTGGACACACCAAACCTCAAGTACCACATGTGCAACTGATCACAAATAAGGTAGTCAGCAATGCTACATTGTTTCCCCCACTGTAAGCCCACCGGTTAGCACAGCAGCAAATGTTGAGGTGTTGTTCCAAGGCCACAGCAGTCAGGGAATCCCACTGTTATATCAACGAAAGACTGAATCTAGGCCATCAGAAAGAACACCAACTCCATCACCATCATCAACCCTCTCTCAGTCCGCCCTGTCCACTGCTACTTCCACCATATGCAGCTCTCAAGTCCAGCTCACCCTCCCAGACACTATGAGTAGGTCAAGAAAGTACTCAGTCTCTCATCCGCGTACACTGGGTTTGAACGCCCACATTGCCAAACTAATCTCATTTGAGATGATGCCCTATCGGTTGGTGGAAAGCGCAGCTTTCCGCGAACTCATGGCCTATGCAGTACCATGCTATGACCTACCCAGTCACCACTTCTTCTCTCGCAAAGCCATCCCAGCCCTCCACCATCATGTGAAAGACCGCATTGTCCATGCACTCAAGCAGTCAGTGAGTGGCAAGGTGCACCTCACAACTGATGCATGGTCCAGTCGGCATGGCCAGGGCCGTTACGTGTCCATCACTGCGCACTGGGTTAATGTGGTGGATGCAGGGTCCACAGGGGACAGCGGTGGTGGGACAGTGCTGCCTAGCCCACGGTATAGGAAACAGTTGGCTGTAGGCGTTCGATCCTCCTCCTCCTCCTCCAGATGCGAAAGCTCGTCCACAAAGCGCAGTCGTACGAGCACTCCATCTGCAGCTGCCACTGTTGCACACGAGGTGTCCCCCTATCGAGCAGCTAGTGGAAAGCGTCAGCAGGCTGTGTTACAGATGATGTGTTTGGGCGACAGACACACTGCCGAGGTGCTCGCCGAGTACTTCCAGCGACAAACTGAGTCATGGCTGGGCAGTGTACATCTTGAGGCAGGCAAGGTAGTTAGTGATAACGGCCGTAATTTTGTGGCAGCCATAGCCCTTTCAATACTCAGCCACATACCTTGCTTGGCTCACACCTTGAACCTGGTGGTGCAGTGCTTCCTCAATAATTATCCGGAGTTAACAGCCATGCTCCAGAAGGTGCGAAGACTGTGCGCGCACATCCGCCGGTCGCCTGTACACTCCATTCGTATGCAGAAGCTGCAGTGATTGCTCCACCTTCCCAACCACCGCCTCATTATCGACATTGCAACAAGGTGGAACTCCACCCTGCACATGATTGAGCGGCTGTGCGAGCAGAGGCAGGCCATAATGCATTTGTGGGAGGATACACGGCCAGGCACTTTGAGAGCAGACATGGAGTTGACAGGTGTGCAGTGGTCGAAGCTAAAAGACCTCTGTAAAGTCCTTCAGTGTTTTGAGGAATGCACACGGCTGGTAAGCGCAGATGACGCCATCCTAAGCATGAGCATCCCACTTATGCGTCTGCTCATGCAAACTTTGACGCACCTTAAGGAGCAGGTGTCTGCAGCCAATGTTGACGAGGAGGGAATCCTTGATGACATTCAGCCATTGTCTGCTCAGGGACCTCTCCTGGACGAGGTGGAGGAAGAAGAGGAGGAGGAGGATGATGATGGGGATGATTACTTAGGGGAGGAGGATGCATCTCGTGGGGCAAGTGAAAATGTTGGCGTGGTAAGGTCTGGTACAGGGTTTGTGCGTGACTGGAGGGATGTGGATTTGCCAGAAAGTGCTCCTCCAACCAGCACTCGCAGTGCATCATTGACACCGGGAACATTGGCCCACATGTCAGATTATGCCTTGCAGATCCTAAAATGGGACCCCCGCATTGCCAAAATGATGAACGATGACGACTACTGGTTGGCCAGCATCCTGGATCCACGCTATAAAGGCAAATTACAAAACATCATGCCACAGGAGAACCTTGACCTAATATTGGCTAATAAACAAGCAACTCTGGTAAATCGGTTGCTTGAGGCATTCCCAGCACACAGCAGCGGTGATGTTTCTCACACGAGCCGTACGGGCCGGGGCAGCTTGGCAGAGGTGTTCGTGGTGCACACAGCAGAAGTGGCGTTGGAGACAGGGGTTTCATGACAATGTTGTGGACTGATTTTTCAAGTACCACTCACACAACTGGTAATACTGCATCGATGGAAAGTGACAGGAGACAGCAGTTGTCAACTATGGTTACAAACTACTTTTCCTCCCATATCGATGTTCTCCCACACAGGTCATTCCCCTTTGACTATTGGGCCGCTAAACTGGACACCTGGCCTGAATTGGCACAATATGCCTTACAGGAGCTCGCTTGCCCAGCTGCAAGTGTGCTATCGGAAAGAGTCTTCAGTGCAGCTGGATCAATCCTGACAGAAAAAAGGACCCGTCTGTCAACCCAAAATGTAGATGATCTAACCTTCATTAAAATGAACCATGCATGGGTTTCCAAGGATTTTGTCCCACCTTCCCTTGATGACACATAGGTTGCCAGAAAAATGGCTTGCTTTGGTTATCCTCCTATTCCGCGAACTTGATCTATTTCGCCTTTTGCAGCAGCTGAATGTCCCACATCAACATATGCCACTTTGTAAACCTCCCTAACTGGGCTGCCCCCCCCAATGGCCGGGGTCACCACCTAGCAGCTGAAACCGTGCAAGTGCCGTTGCCCTGGACAGGTGGGTGGGCCGACTCTTGGGCGCGGGCACTGGCACAGGGTCCCTCATAGTGCAATCAAGTGTCTCTGACGGTGGTGGTGCACACCCGCCGTCAGACACACCGCCATACTATGAGGGGCCCAGGGCCAGTACCGACGCCCACGAGTGTGCCCCCCTTGCTTGGGCAGGGCCCCAGCAATTGCAATGTTTACCTCTCCCTGCTCCTCCGTTGTGTAGTCTGGTCTGTCAAATCCTTCACTGGGACTGCCACTACAAATTGATTGAACTGAAAGATGATGGTTAAGATGTAGCTATGCCCTGTCCTGCTGTCCTGGCTCTAGCTCCAGAGAGCCTGCCTTCTGATGTATAGACATATATTTTGAATGTGTACGCTATCCATACATGTTATCCGGGGATACGGTACCCTTTCTACCCTTTGTGCAATCACGTGCAATCCATACTGGGCCTAACACCGTCTGAGCCTGCCTCCTGATGTATAGACATATATTTTGAATGTGTACGCTATCCATACATGTTATCTGGGGATACGGTACCCTTTCTCACCTTTGTGCAATCACGTGTAATCCATACTGGGCGTGAGAACGGCTGGCGAGCTGTTAAGCAAGCTACAGCATCTGTGGTTTGCACACATAAGTTTTTAATTTTTTCAGGAATGACGGTTAGGCCTAATTCCGGAACTGCGGTTGACCTGCACTTACTGGGAAATCATCGTTCGCGGGTAATAATTGTAATCAGTGATCCCCATCACTAACGTTGTTCAGCGGGTTATCTGCACCTGTAAGCGACAAACGCTGGCCTTTTCAGTGTAGCGCACATGCAGCCACGGACATGTAAGGGCATGACACACCAGTTATTGGCCAATCTCATGTGCCAGAGCCTCACGTGTCCCTCTAGTAAGCCGGACTCGGACTGCGGGGCATGACGGAGTCTCGTTCGTTAACGGAATTAAGCTTGCAATGTGTGCATCTGTTCTGTAGCTGGCATGGTTGAGGTTTCCCAGGTGGAGTCGAATTTAACCGTAGGCTCCACTCCTGCTGGTGCCCTTCTGGACATTCCTTTAAGGTTCAGCTTTGCAACCATACTGCCCACGTAAAACAAACACTTTGCCTTCATGAACGCTGTTTGGAGGGTCATGACTCGTGGGAATAACGCCGCCCAATCAGTTAACCTACTAGAGAGATCCTTCGTTGCTCCCAAGCATGACATCACACTCCCTAGGAAAAAGGTAATGCCACTGTGGCGACCGTACTCCAGGGGGCCACACAAGTGCACTGATGCCCAGCCACTGCTCGATGAATCTGCTGGTACATTGACCCCAGACCACTACATTCCCCTCGCACGCTACACGGCCTGAATCTGACCCTGATGAAACTCAGGTTACCCTTCCCATATACAGTTCCATCTTACACGGTGACAAAGAGGAAGCTGCAGATGAAAGTGCAGGTTCGGCCCACCCGCCATCAGACACACCACCGTACTATCAGGGGCTCTGTGCCAGTGCCGTCGCCAACGAGTGGGCCCCCCCTGCTTGCTCAGGATCACAGCACTTGCAAGGTTGAAATACTGTGCAGTGAGATGGAAGATGGGGACGACGAGGAGTCCAGACTAGTACAGGGATTCCCTAGCGAGGAGACTTATTTGATTGTTTTCAATGTTGGGACAGCAATTTTTGGGGAGCACTATACTCTGGAGAATCATAGATGGGGCCCACCATACACTGGAACATTCCAAAGGTGGACATCAGACACTGGAGCAGCATTTACAGGGCCCATTATACACTAGAGCATTAGAAATGGGGCCCATTATGTTTGGAGCATTATTTGGGCCCATAAGACAGTAGAGCTTCATCCATAGGGACCAACATATACTGTAGCATTATGTGGAGCTCATCATATACTGTTTCAAACATTATATGGGACCAATGATTCTGTATGGAGAAATAGATGGGCCTCGTCATGAGATGTAAAAAGTGAAGTATTTTTCATTGTACTATACCGCTATTTCTCTGCCGTATCGGAGCATGATGAGTTTTGGTATGTGCTAAAGGGGCGCTCTTTTGCCCAGGGCACATGAAAACCTGGAGCCAGCCCCCCCCCACAACTTTAGCCAAATAACCCCCATTTTTCAGAGCGTAACTTGTATTATGAAGTTAATTAAGGTTGACAAGCTTAAGTAAGAAGAATTGATGCATTTGGCATTCAAATGGGCACTGTAGGTGTGTTTCCTGTCCTCCTCTCACTGCTGACTTTTATTCCCCATTGACTTACATTGGGTTTCGTGTTTCGGGACGACCCCGACTTTTCCCTATAATCGGACGATCTTGCTCGACCCGACTTTTGGAAAAGTCGGGTTTCACGAAACGAAACTCGACCCTAAAAAACCAAAAGTCGCTCAACTCTATCAACGACCAAAGGGGCGGCAAATTTTTCGACCGCCCCGGGCGCCACAAACAGTTGCTATGCCACTGAGCTGCAGGAATGTATAATGTGTATAAAGTGCACAGTAATGAATGTTCTAAATATTCACTGTCATTACCAAGAATTATCCGTGTTATATGGCCGGAACAAGATGCAGTGCCACCGACGGCGCGCAGGCAGGTAAATAGGATGGTTTTTTTCTTAACAGGAATCATACATACAAAGATAGGGGATAAGGAGCCATGCATACAATGACAGGGACGGGGGAAACATGCATACCACGGTAGGGATGAGTGGTCAATGCACACCCGGCTTATACTCAAGTCAATAAGTTTACCCAGTTTTTCGTGGCAAAAGTTGGTGCCTCGGCTTATACTCGGGTCGGCTTATACTCGAGTATATATGGTAATAGGTAAAACCTGACAAGAATAAACAATAATTTGCAGTTAGCCCAATCGTGGGGATAAATAGCTGAGAAATAAATAGTGATTAGTATATCTTAATAAATATATTGCAATTCGCCCAGTACAAAGCTGTGAAAAAAAAAATAGTAGTTACTATTTCCATTAAGTTTTGCACTCAACCAGTTGATTAACCAAGAGTGATGGCATGTACCCGAATAGAATTCTCCTAGAGGCTGCAAATAAGAGCGGCAGGAAGTAAAGGGTTAATTGGTACATAGAACACACAATTGGGTGAAAATATTAAATGGTCATGAGCAATATGTCCCGGCATAAAGAGTGTGATTATATCCTTAGTCCATAGTTAATGCTTGGTATAAACCTGCATTCATAAAATAGTCCAATGTCTATAGCCGTGGGGAGAGCTGCCCCGGCCGATGACGGATACACCAAGTACTTTCTCCAATGAGTGGAGGGCTCGTGCCCTGTGAAATAGCGCGCTGAACAGTACAAGGTGATTTCACCATATATAGTTGTATGTGAGTGTTGCTACTCACAATACCTCCAATGGTCTGCGTAGAATCCGGTGACTGCGTTCTGGCTGGTGCAGTAAAGGTTGGACCTGGGAGATGCGGCGATATGCCGAGGTGTAGTGTGAGACCAGCGCTCCTGCGCTCCAGCTGTCGGCAGGGATCCGGTCACTCTGGTCGATAGCTGCGTCCCGGCAGATGTGCAGTAGGAGCAGGACCTGTGTGACGCGGTGGATCACGTGGTGCCGTGTAACTGCTGCTAGATGGAGGTACGGGTGGCAAAAAGGGCCGAAACCAACGCGTTTCGGAAAACTCAGCTTCTTTCTTCAGGTCCGGGACATATTGCTTCTGACCATTTAATATTTTCACCCAATTGATTTCTATGTACATATTAACCCTTTACTTCTATTCGGGTACATGCCATCTCTCCTTGGTTAATCAACTGTTTGAGTGCAATACTTACTATTTCCATTAACTACCATTTTTTTCACAGCTTTGAACTGAGCGAGTTGCAATATATTCATTAAGATATACTAATCACTATTTATTTCTCAGCTATTTATCCCCACAATTGGGCTAACTGCAGTTTATTGTTTATTCTTGTCAGGTTTTACCTATTAAACATTCTTCTATTTGTCTCATTAATAAGTGACTAGCTTTTCTCCCACATCTTGGTTTTTTCAGCGCGAATCTATCACAAATATTTATAATCCTTTCAATTTCCTTGTGGTTGGTATCTAGAGTCGCAGCAGTTACAAAACCTTTTACACAGGCGTCACTTTATCGCTATCCTTCATTTTTTGTTTTTAACAATTTTTCCCTGGATCTGTAGCTGGATATTTCCTGCTTTTGAATTGCCTCCTATATACAGTATGAGCCTGCACATTGCTTCCTATATACAGTATGAGTATGCACATAGTCTCCTATATACTGTATGAGCCTGCACATTGCTTCCTATATACAGTATGAGGCCGCATATAGCCTCCTATATACAGTATGAGCCGGCAAAGCGCTTCCTATATACAGTATGAGTCTGCACATAGCCTCCTATATACAGTATGAGCCTGTACTTCGCTTCCTATATACAGTATGAGGCCGCATATAGCCTCCTATATACAGTATTAGCACCCACATATAGCCTCCTGAATGCAGTGTTTACCTCCTATATACAGTATGAGCCTGCACATTGCTTCCTATATACAGTATGAGCCTGCACATAGCCTCCTATATACAGAAGCAAAAAAAAAAATGATTGAATGAGAGTAATGGTTTTGGGTCCTTTCTGTAAAAATTGTATGGGTATCTTTTTAGTCTTGGTTTTAGTTTTCTGTTTTTAATTATTTTTTCCTGTGCTTATACTCCAGTTCTCTATCTTCGCATCGCAATATATAAGATCTGGCATGGAAATCATTGTTGAGGGCATTTCAAGATTTTAAGAAGAAACACTCCTCTCACAAGAAATCTACGGCTCTTTTCGTACCCATTGGGTCTTCAATATTTCATATTATTTGTTCACATTTTTATTCATTTTTTCTTTTTTTATTTCTTTATTTCATTTACATTTTTATATATATTTTTTCACTCATTTTTTATTTTTTTCACAATTTTCTTTGTGTATTTTTGCTATGTATTATGCATTATACATAATTGTGTGTATAATTACTTTATGATATATGACATTTGATGTATGTATTGAATGCCATGTGTTATTTTTATGTACATTTGTTTTTTAACAGAGACATGATATATAGTTGTTATAGTTATATGATGCACATACACTTTCATATAGCCTGCATACACATTATGCTAATTGTTAAAAAAAATTTTTATTGCTTGCATAGTGTGCTTATAATTGACACATATGTGTGTGCCTTTGCACTCTATGTCAGGCATATTCAATTTAATGGTTCATACACACCTCTATAATTATTTCAGCATCATTATGTTTTATCCCCTCACTTTCAACACTTGCTATCACTTTAAGTAGTGATTATTATTCTTCATAATTATTTTATTTTCTTGTCCTCACTTGAGCGCATGCCCAGTTCTGTCCTCCCTAGGAGCCGTCTGACGTGCTCAGTCTGGTATGTGGCGGTCTCTGGCTGTTTTGCAGCTTGAGCCGCTTTCATGCTGATGAGCGCTGATCATAGACTCCCTGTTCATAGTGGGGACTCAACAGCGCATGCACCGATAATGCTGTGGACGTTTAGAACTGGATACTATTGACGTCATTGTGGACACTACAGCTCAGGTCCTGAATTTTACAAGCTTTATTAGGGAAAGCGGTTTATTGGTTGACCGCACTATATAAGCTAGATCCGGGGCACTTGTAAACCACGCCTCCTGAGGAAGCTGCGGCGTAACGCGCGTAGGGGCGGCAGGTTTTACAGCGACATACACTACACATGTAAGTTGTTACTTTCTAATGCAGTCCTTGTATCTTACTCTGGAATTTGTATAGACCGTTTTTACTCTGTGTACACTTAACGCCTACCAGGCTTATTTGATACAAGGCACTTGTGCACTTTATATTCAGCAGTTTACTCTGGGCACTTATTGTATGCAAAACCTTATCTGGGCATACATATTATGTAAATGGGGAGTTTGCTGTTTACTATGCATTCTATTTGTGAAAGGAAAGCAAAGAAACTACATGTTTTATACAGATAAAAACTTTATTAACTGTCAAGGTGCTGGTTTAATTATATTGTGTTTATGTCTGCTGTAACTTGCATTTAGCATTTATGCTCTGTTAATTATTCTAAATAAATTATTTAGCTTGAAAAACTCCAATTTTGATCTCTTGTGATGCTTAATAGCTCATTTATGAGATTTTTTTTGCTATTATATTTCCAGTGAGTTGAGCCTTTGAAGAATTTTTTCCAGTATTTGGGATATATTTGTACTTTATCCTATGTACAGTATGAGCCTGTACATCGATTCCTATATACAGTATGAGGCTGCATATAGCCTCCTATATACAGTATGAGCCCACATAGCCTCCTGTATACAGTATGAGCCTGCATATTGCTTCTATATACAATATGAGCCCACATAGCCTCCTATATACAGAATGAGCCTGTACATCGATTCCTATATACAGTATGAGGCCGCATATAGCCATCTATATACAGTATGAGGCCGCATATAGTCTCCCATATACAGTATGAGCCTGCATATTGCTTCTATATACAATATGAGCCCACATAGCCTCTTATATACAGTATGAGCCTGCACATCGCTTCCTATATACAGTATGAGGCCACATATAGCCTCCTATGTACGGTATGAGCCTGCACATCGCTTCCTATATACAGTATGAGGCTGCATATAGTCTCCTATATACAGTATGAGCACCCACATATAGCCTCCTGAATACAGTTTTTGCCTCCTATATACAGTATGAGCCTGCACATTGCTTCCTATATACAGTATGAGCCTGCACATAGCCTCCTATATACAGTATGAGCCTGCACATCACTTCCTATATACAGTATGAGGCTGCATATAGCTTCCTATATACAGTATGAGCACCCACATATAGCCTCCTATGTACAGTATGAGCCTGCGCATTGCTTCCTATAAACAGTATGAGCATCCACATAGCCT
Organism: Dendrobates tinctorius; assembly: GCF_039654945.1. Taxonomy (NCBI): domain Eukaryota; kingdom Metazoa; phylum Chordata; class Amphibia; order Anura; family Dendrobatidae; genus Dendrobates; species Dendrobates tinctorius. The sequence goes on along the minus strand of NW_027362066.1, from coordinate 209,131 downwards.
TCTTTGTACAGTATGAATAAAAAACAATAAAAAACTTACCTTAAACTTAACTTACTTTTCTCAGTTCAGATTTGTTTTTTATTCATTTCATTGTGCATTCAGTGCATATATGGGTGTGACCGCCCTCTTTCTGAGCTGGGAAAGCCATCCAGTCTGGCCTAAGCTGTTACAAGTGGTTCAGCTGCTCGATCCTTATTCACATTCACGCCACTTGGCAAGTGAAAAGGTTTTAAATACTAGAGTAGGGACTGTCCCACAAGGGTTGCCGTGACGTGGCGGGATGGCTTGTACATTAGTTTGATCAATATTATGTTTACTAAATACCCTTATTATTATTATTACCTTTATGCATTATTTGCAGTATATTTTTTACTTTTAGTTCAGGATATTTGTGTTTTTTGCTTTTTGTTTTCTATGTACAGTATGAGCCTGCACATCGCTTCCTATAAACAGTATGAGCCTGCACATTGCTTCCTATAAACAGTATGAGCCTGCACATCGCTTTCTATATACAGTATGAGCCCACATACAGCCTCCTGAATACAGTATTTGCCTCCTATATACAGTGTGAGTCCCCATATAGCCTTCTATATACAGTATGAGCCTGCACATCGCTTCCTATATACAGTATGAGGCCACATATAGCCTCCTATATACAGTATGAGCACCCACATATAGCCTCCTGTATACAATATGATGCTGCATATAGCCTCCTATATACAGTATGAGGCCGCATATAGACTCCTATATACAGTATGAGCACCCACATATAGCCACCTGAATGCAGTGTTTACCTCCTATATACAGTATGAGCCTGCACATCGCTTCCCATATACAGTATGAGGCCACCTGAATACAGTATTTGCCTCCTATATACAGTATGAGCACCCACATATTGCCTCCTGAATGCAGTGTTTACTTCCTATAAACAGTATGAGCCTGCACATTGCTTCCTATATACAGTATGAGCCTGCACATAGCCTCCTATATACAGTATGAGCCTGTACATCACTTCCTATATACAGTATGAGGCCGCATATAGCCTCCTATGTACAGTATGAGCCTGCGCATTGCTTCCTATAAACAGTATGAGCATCCACATAGCCTCCTATGTACAGTATGAGCCTGCACATCGCTTCCTATAAACAGTATGAGCCTGCAAATCGCTTCCTATATACAGTATGAGCCCACATATAGCCTCCTGAATACAGTGTTTGCCTCCAATACAGTGTGAGTCTCCATATAGCCTCCTATATACAGTATGAGCACTCACATATAGCCTCCTGAATACATTGTATGCCACCATATTGCCTCCTATATACAGTGTGAGTCCCCATATAGCTCCTATATACAGTATGAGCCCCTACATAGCATCCCATATCTAACTGCATTTACCTTGGTATCATTCATTTTCTATGAGACTGCTCTGTTTTCATATTGTGCATTTATGCATTTAGTAGGGCTTAATGGAATGATTGCGCTTGTTACACATCAACTCTAGATGCGCTCACTTATTAGACTTTGGTTGGGGCAACTTTAAAATATAATAATGATAATGGTCCTGTCTAGTGACAAGTTTATTTTACAGGCTTCTGGAGAAAGGCACAATACCAGTCATTCAAGGGTTAATTCTTTGGAACACTGAGAGGGACTTTCTAGCCAATGAAACCACAGTATAAAACACCTGTGATAACTATGGCAACTGCGCTGATGTCATAAACACATGCATCTATGATGCAGGAGAAGATTCCAGAACCACAAGTCATTCAGCCGTAGACGGAGCCATACTTGATGTGTCTGGAGACCTGGAGCTTCATCACTCCACAATGGGAGGAAGGGGACACCGCCTAGCCAGCCAGATCAGCCATAGCGCCTAGCCAGCCAGATCAATGGGGTGACAGATGTTGCAGCCAGATCTCCCTCACGTCCGGTACTCACCGCCTTCACTTTATGTGTACGGCCTGGAGAGGTTGCATTAGGCTTCTCCAAAACAAATATGACACAATGTACAAATTCAGGTACAATTTGCTGTTACATGTTGGCACTAACCTTCTAAGCCCAAGGGAAGGGCAGTCCTGCAGCCATGGTTCCCTAGAGGTTTCCACCACAGGGGGTTTTTCCTCTCCTGAGTGCTGAAGGACGATTCTTCGTGAGTCGGGGGTTCTGCCATTTTCAGTGTCTCTTTCATAGTAATTGGCTGATTCTAAATTTCAGACACTGAAAGAAATAATAATGAGATTTGGAATAAAATTCGGTCAATTTAACATCCAATAAAAGTGTTTTGTGTGTTTCTTTCACAATCTTCGGTTGGTGAGATTTTGTTGGGGGATGAGGATCCAGCATCTATGATCAAGCCATGAAGCCAGATATGAAGTCAGAGCAATTTAACCCTGCGCTGGAAGACAGGACGGAGCAGAGATGACAAAGTGTGACTGCACAATTAGCACAAGTTCACACTCTTCCTCCCATTCAGATACACGAGGGGATTCAGGGCAGAGTTGGGACTAAAAAGCAGCCCTGGCACACAAAATTCACCAGCCCACATGCAATAAGTGTCCTCAACCCAAATCGTAGAACACTGATAGGTCATGTAGGATTTTGCTTTATCCGTTACCAGGGCCAAAACAAAGTATTTTGGGTGCCCAAGGCAGATGAAGCCGAAGGCACCCATTTTGCATTTCTACCCAGCTAATTCTTCCCTTTTCCTTTAGGTCTATGACATCATGTGATTAATAACTGATGAGCTGAATCCTTCTAAGTCAGGCCCATATACATTTGTATCTCATGAACCTACAACTCCCAGTATGTCCTTAACAATGGTAAGGAGATGCTGGGAGTTATCAGTCTTTATCAGACTGTGGACTATACAGGAACCATAGTACTGATGAGACGCAGTCAGTACCAATAGCTAAAAATGTACATCCTGGTACCTTATAGGTGACCTCTTCTCAGATTGAGTCTTTTCTTTCTCTTAGGCCTGTTTCACACTTCAGTTTTCTGGCGTTAGTCAAAATCCGCCAGTGTGCAAAAGCGGATCCGTTTCCGTTTTGTGGCAAACGGATGCAACTGGATCCGTTTTTTGTACGGATCCGCTTTAGACGCTAGTGCATGAAATTTAAAGTAAGGCCTGTTTCACGAGAGAGAGAGAGAGATTTAGCTGCCAGAATGGGATTTGGGGTTAAATATCATGAAAGGACATTCATTCGGGCATGCTCAGTATAAAAAGGAGGATCCGATGGCAGATTCCGTCAATTAACGGTTGGCAACGGATCCACCGCCTTTTCTCATCCACATCTCGCTTCTTAAGGCCCCTTTCACACTCCAGTCTTTTGCAATCAGTCACAATCCGTCAAAGTGTTCAGATCCGTCAAGTGGACGGATCCTGCGTATATTGCAAAAAACTAATGCACTGGATCTGTTTTTATGACTGATCCGTTGTAGCAGCCTTGCTGTAGGAATTAAAGAAACAGAATTCTGGAGTGAGAGAGAGAGAGAGAAGGATTTTGTGCCAGAATAGAAAAAGCAGCCGCAGGGGGTTAAAATAAAGGAAGAAAAATGATTCCGGGCATGCTCAGTTTTAAAAGACGGAATCCGTCGCTATCCGACTTTTCGACGTACACAAAAAACGTTCATCTGTCCGTTGTCTCCGGCCGACGGACAGAGATTTTCTGACGGATCCGTTGGACGACAGATGAAACGTGTGGCCATCCGTCACTAATACAAGTCTATGAGAAAAAAACGGATCCAGCATGAAAAAATGATGGAAAGCCAAAACTATAAATATATATATATTGTATACCAAATTATAATGTGATGACATAAAAATCTGAATAATAAATATATCAATGCATCTTGCCAAAATTTGTATAATATCAGCACCAGAAAAAAATAAATAAAAAATATGTAAAAAAAATGCTAAGTGCTAAAATATATCGCTCAAAAAACTTTTTTCTATTAATAATGTGTAAGTTAAATATATAGTGTAGACAATAATATCGTGAAAAGTACTACCATAATATTCTAAAAATTGCACTAAAAAGTGCTATAGTGCTGTAAAACAAAAATTGTGCAAAAGTGAAAAGTATTGCAAGATATAGAATTAAATCCACTGTAAATGATTCAGTACTATAAAGTGCTAGAGGACAAAACATACAATGCACATTGAAAATAAATGAATATACAAGTATAACCAAGAAATAATGTTCTCCAAAAAGTACTGCAATGCTATAGATGAATTGCAGAGTACTGCAAAATATGAGGGATAAATACAAATGAAAGTTTACGTATACTAAAATATGCCAAGATATAAATTACTATAATATGACCCAGTAATATAAGGTGTTATAGTGCTACACCGCCATACACATTAAGTTTGGAGCTGTGACCAAGCTCACCCCAGCGAAGAGCGCTTGACACTGGACGCCAGAGTCCGTGGCTGCACGGGTACAACAGTCCCAGCAGCCAAATCCGGAGGGCAGGAGACTGCAGGCCTCCTGACCCCATCACACACCTGAACGCACAGCAGCATACCAGAGCCAGAGCCACCACGAAGGAGTGACACCTGTGAAAGGCTCAAGCTGCCTGCCATACAGGCAAGGACTAAAGAACCGTAAGGAATTGAGGGTAAACTGATTAAATTTGCTGATGACACAAAGCTAGGAGGGATAGATAATACTAGAGAAGAGAGAGAGAGGATTCAAAAAGATTTAAATAAACTGGAGAAGTGGGCAGCAACTAACAGAATGGTTTTTAACAGGGAGAAATGCAAAGTACTACAACTGGGCAATAAAAATGAAAAAAGCGTAAAAAAGCATATATAGAATGGGAGGAATAGGGCTAAGTGACAGCACATGTGAAAAAGACTTGGGTATACTAATAGATCACAGACTGAATATGAGTCAGTGTGATGCAGCAGCAAAAAAGGCAAATGCAATTCTAGGATGTATTAACAGAAGCATACAGTCTAGATCACGTGAAGTCATTATTTCCCTCTACTCCTCTTTGATCAGACCTCATCTGGAATATTGTGTCCAGTTAGGGGTACCACATTTTAAAAAAGACATCAACAAACTGGAGCAAGTTCAGAAAAGAGCGACCAGAATGGTGACCGGTCTGCAAACCCTGTCTTATGAGGAAAGGTTGCAGGATTTGGGAATGTTTAGTTTGCAAAAGAGAAGACTGAGAGGAGACTTAATAGCTGTCTACAAATATCTAAAGGGCTGTCACATTGTAGAAGGATCAACTTTATTCTCATTTGCACAAGGAAAGACTAGAAGCAATGGGATGAAACTGAATGGGAGGAGACACAGATTAGATATTAGAAAAAACTTTTTGACAGTTAGAGTGATCAATGAGTGGAACACGCTGCCATGAGAAGTGGTGAGTTCTCCTTCAATGGAAGTCTTCAAACAGAGGCTGGACAGACATCTGACTGTGATGATTTAGCGAATCCTCCTTTGAGCAGGGGGTTGGACCAGATGGCTCAGGAGGTCCCTTCCAACTCTACGATTCTATGATTCTATGAACACAGGACTGAGCATAGCTTTAGACCTCATGGGACAGCGTAGAAAGGAGGCCTCCAACCCATCTGGCTTAGTGGATCCTAAATTGCTTCCAGGCTGGCTGGATCTCCATTACCATCAGTACTTAGTGCCCTGGTTTGCAACTCAAAATGTGAGTAAAAGCGTAAAGACTGCACCCCGCTGTGTTCTCCTGTTTATTTGCTGCGTCACCTCAGCCCTGCATTACATCCATCATCACCATCTTTTATAATATAATTGCCCTGAGACTTAGCTCTACCTGTGGAGAGCTGTACCAACTCTGCTGCATCACCATCAGCCTCAGCAGTCTTTTTAAGCAGCGTCGGCTATCCCTTGCCGAATACCACAGGTGGCGTCACAAACTATATCTTATATAGGGTCCAGGATCCAGCAGGATGATGAGGAGCTCTCCTAGCCAGCGTCTTCTCCCGATCACGGCATAGCCACGCCCCACCTTGAGATTGTTGATATCTTTCAACAATTTTGGTTCTCAAGTCCTCACAGTTCTCATCTTCTCTTTATGTCCTCCATGCTTAGTGTGGCACAGAGACATACATTGCAAAGATTGAGTCAACTTCTCCCCTTTTTATCTGGTGTCAGGTGTTATTTTCATATTGCCCCCAATCGGTTTTAAATTCTGCCTGGAATCTGCCTTAAAAAGAGCCTCAAAACCACTGCAAAAAGTGAATATAATCCACAGCAATCCTACACAATGATCCCCCACTTATCGCGGGCATTACATTCTAAACCTCCAACACGATAGTTGAAAATCCCCCAAGTAAGAAACTTACATTTATTTTAGCATTTATATATTTTAAGGATTTACAAACCCCTCCCACACACTTATTTACCATTACCAGTCCCTTATTAATCGGCCCCAGTTCCTTATTAACCTTTTGCACCTTTTTATAAACACTACTTATGTTCATAAACAAATTCTACATGATGAAGATGATGAATTAGCTGTGTAGTACTGATGATTGAAGGTGATGAAAATGGGATGAATGTACAGTACTGTACTGCACAGCATGGAAGAGCATTACAGCTCTCCTATTGGCACCACTTCATCAGGAGCTTCTTCAGGTGAGGCAGTAGTATCTTCAGCCTCATCCGTAACTTTTACTACCACTAAATGCGTAACCAACCTCTTGTTCGAGTGATGAACATAGTCATGGAGAGATGCTGGTTCTGCTTCTTATGAACCATACGGAGGTCCTATTCCTCAGCCAATCGATGAAGTACATTGCCCATTATGACCATGGTTACAAGTCGATCAAGTGTTGGGCCTACCTCCTCCTCTTCTTAAACCCGTTGTTCAAACTGTTCCTCATCCTCTTCTTCACTTGCTGAAGGGTGTTTCCGTCTTCAGTAGTCATGTCACTGAAGCCCTCTCCTCCCGGTATTTTCACCAGCTTCACAGCCTAATCCACCGCTGAGTGATACATTTCATCAAGAGAAAGTCTGACACATCATTTTCTTTATGGTTTTTTGAACATTTTTTCAATATATTTTTTGTTTTTAACCCCTTCACCCCCAAGGGTGGTTTGCACGTTCATGACCGGGCCAATTTTTACAATTCTGACCACCTTTATGAGGTCATAACTCTGGAACGCTTCCATGGATCCCGGTGATTCTGACATTGTTTTGTCGTGACATATTGTACTTCATGTTAGTGGTAAAATTTCATTCAAATAACTTGCGTTTATTTGTGAAAAAAATGGAAATTTGGTAACAATTTTGAAAATTTCGCAATTTTCCAACTTTGAATTTTTATGTCCTTAAATCACGGAGATATGGCACACAAAAAACTTGATAACTAACATTTCCCACATGTTTACTTTACATCAGCACAATTTTGGAACCAAAATTTTTTTTGTTAGGAAGTTATAAGGGTTAAAAGTTGACCAGCGATTTCTCATTTTTACAACACCATTTTATTTTTAGGACCACATCACATTTGAAGCCACTTTGAGGGGTCTTTTTGATAGAAAATACCCAAAAGTGACACCATTCTAAAAACTGCACCCCTTAAGGCCGGTTTCACATTAGCGCTTTTTAAGCGCACGCACGGCCGGGGGTAGCTCCGCCCCCGAGCTGGCTCTCTGCCCGGCGTGCCCGCCCCTTGCTTGTAGCGCCGCCTCCTAGCGGACAGCGGCGCCTGCGATCGGCGCACCCTATCTTTAGCATAGGGTGCGCAAATCGTGCGCAGGCCGTGCGCTAGTTGCGCTTTGACCTGCGCTGCGCAAGGGGCGGGCACGCCGGGCAGAGAGCCGGCTCGGGGGCGGAGCTACCCCCGGCCGTGCGTGCGCTTAAAAAGCGCTAATGTGAAACCGGCCTTAGGTGCTCAAAACCACATTCAAGAAGTTTATTAACCCTTTAGGTGCGTCACAGGAATTTTTTTGAATATTTAAAAAAATGAACATCTAACTTTTTTTCACAAAAAAAGTACTTCAGGTTCAATTTTTTTTATTTTACCAAGGGTAACAGGAGAGATTGGACTGCAAAAGTTATTGTGCAATTTGTCCTGAGTACGCTGATACCCGATTTGTGGGGGGGAACGACTGTTTCGGCGCATGGCAGAGCTCAGAATGGAAGGAGCGCCGTTTGACTTTTTCAATGCAAAATTGGCTGGAATTCAGATCGGACGCCATGTCACGTTTGGAGAGTCCCTGATGTACCTAAACAGTGGAAACCCCCTACAAGTGACCCCATTTTGGAAACTAGACCCCCCAAGGAACTTATCTAGATATGTGGTGAGAACTTTGAACCCACAAGGGCTTTACAGAAGTTTATAACGTACAGCGGTACAATTAAAAAAAATCATATTTTTTCCACAAAAATGATCTTTTCACCCCAATTTTTATTTTCCCAAGGGTATCAGGACCCTAAAAGTTATTGTGCAATTTGTCCTGAGTATGCTGATACCCCACATGTGGGGGTAAACCACTATTTGGGCGCATGGCAGAGCTCGGAAGGGAAGCAGCGCCATTTGATGTTTTTGGCTGGAATTGAGATCGGACACCATGTCGCGATTGGAAAACCCCTGATGTACCTAAACAGTGGAAACCCCCCCAAATAACACCATTTTGGAAACTAGACCCCCTAAGGAACTTATCTAGATGTGAGGTGAGCACGTTGAACCCCCAAGGGCTTCACAGAAGTTTATAATGCCAGGGCATGAAAATAAAAAAATAGTTTTTTTTCCACAAACATGATCAATTAGTCCCCAATTGTTTTATTTTCCCAAGGGTAACAGGAGAAATTGAACCCCAAAAGTTGTTGTCCAATTTGTCCTGAGTACGCTGACACCCCATATGTGGGAGAAAACTACTGTATGGACACACGTCAGGGCTCGGAAGGGAAGTAGTGACGTTTTGGAATGCAGACTTTGATGGAATGGTCTGCGGGTGTCATGTTGCCTTTGGAGAGCCCCTAATGTACCTAAACAGTGGAAACACCGACAAATGACCCCATTTTGGAAACGAGAACCCCTAAGGAACTTATCTAGATGTGTGCTGAGCACTTTGAACCCCCAAGTGCTTCACAGAAGTTTATAACGCTCGGACGTGAAAATAAAAAAATCATTTTTTTCCACAAAAATGATATTTTTGCCCCCAATTTTTTATTTTCCTAAGGGTAACAGGAGAAATTGGACCCCAAAAATTGTTTTGCAATTTGTCCTGAGTAGGCTGATACCCTACATGTGAGGGTAAAACACTGTTTGGGCGCATGGCAGAGCTTGGAAAGGAAGGAGCACCATATGACATTTTCAACTCAGAATTGGCCGGAATTGAGATCAGACACAATGTTGCATTTGGAGAGCACCTGATGTGCCCAAGCAGTGGAAACCCCCAATTCTAACTACAAACCCGAACCCCAACACACCCCTAACCCTAATCTCAGCCCTAGCGGAAAAATGGAAATAAATACATTTTTTTAATTTTTTTATTTTTCCCTAACTAAGGGGGTGATAACGAGGGGTTTGATTTACTATTTATGGCGGTTTTTATATTTGGCAGCTGTCGCACGCTAAAAGACGCTTTTTATTGTAAAAATAGTTTTTGCATCACCACATATTGAGAGCTATAATTTTTCCGTATTTTGACCCACCGAGTCATGTGAGGTCTTATTTTTTGCGGGACGAGTTGACGTTTTTATTGGTACCATTTTCGGGCACGTGACATTTTTTGATCGCTTTTTATTCCGATTTTTGGGACGCAGAATGAACAAAAACCAGCGTTTCATGAATTTCTTTTGGGGGGGGGGGGGGGGGGGGAGTGCGTTTACACCGTTCTGCGTGCAGTAAAATTGATAAAGCGGTTTTATTCTTCGGGTCAGTACGGTTACAGCGATACCTCATTTAGGTCGTTTTTTTAGGTTTTGTCGGTTTTATGCAATGAAAACTATTTTATATAAAAAATAATTATTTTTGCATCGCTTTATTCTGCGAGCTATAACTTTTTTATTTTTTCACTGATGATGCTGTGTGGCGGCTCTTTTTTGTGGGACAAGATGCCATTTTCAGCGGTACCATGGATATTTATATGCGTCTTTTTGATCGCGCGTTATTACACTTTTTGTTTGGCGGTATGATAAATCATTTTTTGCTTCGTTTATTTTTATTTTTTAAAGGGGTTCGCTAAAGGGGTTAACTAACGGGACAGTTTTATAGGGCGGGTCGTTACGGACGCGGCGATACCTAATATGTGTACTTTTATTTTATTTATTTTTTTCAAAAAATGAATTTATTGGGGAATATTTTTTTTTTTTTTTTTACTAATTTATTTGGCGATTTTTTTAAAATTATTTTTACACTTTTTTTTAATTTTTTTTTTTTACTTTATTACACAGTCCCAGGTGGGACATCACTGTCCTGTGACAGATCGCTGATCTGTCACAGGCATTGAAGCAGACTTCCTCTTGCCTGCGCTTTGCAGGCACTGAGGGAAGCCAGCTTCCTGCAGGCCCCCGAAGGCCCCCCGTCGCCATCTTGGATTCGGGGGCCTGGAGGAAAGGAGCCCCCCGCAGCAGCGCTGCACATTGCGCTGCTGTGGGGGGCTCAGGGAAGCACAGAGGGAGCCCCCTCCCTGCCGATGCTTCCCTTTAACTCCCGGTACACCGCGATCATGTTTGATCGCGGTGTGCAAGGGGTTAACGTGTCGGGGGCGGTCCGTGACCGTCCCTGACACATTGTGCTGGGTGTCAGCTGTGATAATCAGCTGACACCCGGCCGCGATCAGCGGTGCTCACCACATGGGCGCCGCTGATCGCTGAGACGTACTATCCCGTCCATGGGCATAGGGGCCCAGGTCCCATGGACGGGATAGTACGTCGGATGGCAGGAAGGGGTTAAATATTTGATAGACTCGAAAAAAAACAAGAAGTGGGAGAAAAGGTAGTCACTTATTAATGAGACAAATAGAAGAATATTTACCGTATACACTTGTGTATAAGCCGAGTTTTTCAGCACTTTTTTTGTGCTGAAAACACCCCCCTTGGCTTATACACGAGTCACGGTCCCAGAAAGCCGGCAGAGGAGGGGGAGCAGCAGGTCACAGAGGCCACCAGCTTCCATCACACCATACTCACATGCCTGCACGCCTCTCCGCTCCCTTAGGCGTGGAGCGCATATTCATTACCTTAATGAGCAGTACCACATGATCACTCGACAGGAAGAGCTGCAGGCTCCGGCTGTAACGTCTGTCTGCGGTCTGGGCTGCAGCCAGACAACACCCCGAGAAACACTGATACCCTTTACCCCTATACAGGGATCTGGATTTATAGCAGAGCCCAGGAGGTGCTATCTGAATAGGAGCAGTGGCCAGAGCAGGACGGTCGCCAGAGAGGGAGTTCTAATACAGGACAAAAACGTGGTAGTATCTGGGTCTAAACCAGTCGGGCAGCAGGGTACAAAAACGTTAGGCAGAAGCAGAGTCAGAAGTCCAGGCCAAGGTCAGAGTTATTCAACTATAGCAATTCACACAGTAACACGCAGGGGAACCAAGAATATATCCGGCGGCTTGCAAGACCAGTCCCAAGGTATTTGAGGGATCAGGTCACCCCTCACAGGTTCCCGGACTGCTGATGTCATCAGTACTGCCCCCAGGACCAGGCCAGATGATGATGCAGTAACCTTCTGATGACTGACAGAGGGGCGGAGCCTGCGCCCACCAGATGCCTGCACAGGTGCCCTTACTCTGTCAGCGCCATAACTCGCGGGCGAGTGACCACGCCCAGAACAGCAGACCCCGAATTAAAATGCAACGTGACAGACCGGCGCCTCCTAGAGGCTAAAGCCGGGACAGTAGGCCCTGAGTCTGATGCGACGGAACCACGGCCCCTCCCAGTGGCCGAGGCATTAACAGCCGTCCCTGAGTCTGACGACGGAGTGGCGGTCCGGCGCCTCCTAGTGGCCGCGACCGGAACAGCAGGCCCCAAGTCTGGCGGCGACGTGACAGTACCCCCCCTTCCAAGAGGGGCCTCCGGACCCTCAAAACCCGGTTTGTCCTGGTGAAGGAGGTGAAACCTTCTAATTAATGCCTTGGCATGGATGTTCCTTGCAGGGACCCAGGACCTCTCCTCCGGGCCGTAGCCCTTCCAGTGTACAAGATACTGTATGGAGCCTCTCACCAGGCGGGAGTCAAGGATACCCTGGACTTCATACTCTAAAGCTCCCCCGACCGAAACAGGAGGAGGGGGGGACTGGACAGGGTGAATGGGAGAACGATAAGGCTTGCGGAGAGACCTGTGGAATACGTTAGGTAATTTGAATGTGGAAACTGTGGAAGTTTTAAGCGGAAGGCTACTGGGTTAACCACCTCGATAATTTCGTATGGGCCGATGAACCTGGGACCCAGTTTGGCAGATGGTACCTTAAGCTTGATATTTTTTGTAGAGAGCCAAACCTTATCGCCACCTCCCAGGTGCGGCACCTTAGATCGTCGTCTATTTGAGGCCGAAGCCTGTCTAACCTGAGCCCCTTACAAATTTGAATTAACCTCAGACCAAATCGTTTTCAGCCGATGTATATTTTGCTCAACCCCAGGGAGCTCCGACATCCTGGCCGAAAACGACTCAAAGCGCGGATGTAGTCCAAGGTTACAGAAAAAGGGGGTAGTTTTAATGGAGTCCTGATATCGATTATTGAGCGCGAACTCAGCCAATGGCAGATGTTCCACCCAATCGGACTGATGTCCTGACACATAACAGCGGAGGTATTGTTCTAGAGCTTGGTTAGTACGCTCAGCTTGACCATTGGTCTCGGGATGGTATGCCGAGGAGAAGGACAACTCCACACCGATGCGTCTACAGAACGCCCTCCAGAACTTCGAGACAAACTGGGTACCCCTGTCGGACACAATATTTGTCGGAACGCCGTATGTGCAGAATGAACAGCTTACTTAAAGTTTCAGAGTTAGGCAAGCCAGACAAGGGAATAACATGACACTGCTTGCTGAACCTGTCTACCACCACCCAGATACAAGTTTTCCCATCTGAGGGTGGCAAATCTGTAATGAAGTCCATGGAGATGTGGGTCCATGGACTCTCAGGGGTGGGCAAGGACTGAAGCCAGCCGGCAGGGCGGCTATGGAGGGATTTGGCACGGGCACAGACTTCACACGCAGAAACATAGTCTTTACAGTCCTTGGCCACCGTCGGCCACCAAAAGTTCCTGGTTACCAGCCTGATGGTATTATTGAGACCGGGATGGCCTGCCAGGACAGAGTCGTGTGATTCTTTTAGAACCTGCAGACGAAGGTTAGCTGGAACAAACAATTTTTTGGGGGGCGTAGCGTCAGGGGCTTGCTCTGAAGACCTACGGATCTCCTCCAGAAGGTCCAAAGACACTGCCGACACGACGATTCCATTAGCCAATATCGGTACTGGTTCACAGTCCTCGGTCTGTGTGGGGCAAAAACTGCGAGAGAGGGCATCTGCCCTCACATTTTTAGTACCGGGGCGAAAAGTAATTAAAAAAAATCAAACCTGGAGAAAAACAAGGTGTTACACCGCTCCGCCATACTTACCCGGCCTCCGCTCCCACGCCGCAGTCTCTCTCCACCCGACGGCCGCGGCGGTCACCTAAGACAGGCCCGCGACCGATGCCTTCCCTGCATGCTATGCGCATGCGCCATAGGCCGCGCCTTCTTCCTGCTCCTTATGCTCCGGCTGTGCCCTGACCCGGAAGCACCTTTGGACCAATGGCTGACCAGACGGGGCCATATCAGGCCGCTTCCCCCTGAGGGAGGCGCCTGATCGTTGTGTTTCCTGACACTCTGGCCTCGCTCCATCGTGCACACTCTGCTCCTGCAGTTCCTGTCTCGGCTGCTCCTCACAGCAGCTTCTCAGTCCTGCTACCCGTGTTCCTGGTTACCTACTCCAGTCCTGCCTTCAGTGTTCCTGTCGTCCTACTCCAGTCCTGCCTTGTGTTCCTGCCGTCCTACTCCAGTCCTGCCTTCAGTGTTCCTGCCGTCCTACTCCAGTCCTGCCTTCAGTGTTCCTGCCGTCCTACTCCAGTCCTGTCTTCAGTGCTCCTGCCGTCCTACTCCAGTCCTGTCTTCAGTGCTCCTGCCGTCCTACTCCAGTCTCACAGTCTTACTCCGGTCCATCCTGAGCCGCCCCTCTCGGTACCGGCTACCGTGGTACTCGAACCCCTGGGCCTGCTCCTAACGGTCCCTGTATAGGGGTCGGTTCCACCTGGCAGCTTGCCCGGGGCCCCTCGGTGCCACGGCCCAGAGGGTCCACTCTCGGAGCTCCCGCTCCTGACCACCCACACTAACAGTACGATCAGGCCATGGACTCCGCCGGTACTACGGCTGCTACCCAGAAAGAGTTGCTATTCCTACGGGAGAATCAGGGGCGCATTATGTCAATCATGAAGTCGATGGACACCCGTTTGTCGGCCTTACAGGTGGCCGATCCTGGAAATGCCACTCAGCTGGCCAGTCTCCAACAGGAGCTGGGTCAGCAGCAAGATACTCAAACCCACATTTTGTCCTACATGGCCTCCTTTGATAGTCGCTTGTCGGCCCTCCAGGCTGCCGCTGCAGTGCCGACTCCTCCCCCTGCGTCTGCTGCTCCTCCGACACCCCGCCAAGCCGCCTCGTTTCACCGGGGATCCCAAACTCTGTAGGGGGTTCTTAAATCAGTGTAGTCTCCACTTTGAATGGCTGCCGCAGCAATATCCCTCGGACCGGGCCAAAGTGGCCTTCATCATGTCCCATCTGGAGGGAGAGGCCCTTTCTTGGGTAAACCCGCTCTGGGAACGTGACGACCCGGTCGTTTGGAGTCTCACGGTTTTCCTGGATACGTTTCGTAAGGTTTTCGATGAGCCGGGCTGGTTAGCCTCTCTCACTGAGTCACTCTTTAACTTACACCAGGGCTCTCTCACCGTCGGACAGTACGCTATTCGCTTTCGCACTATTTCCTCTGAGCTCGGCTGGAATAACGCAGCTTTGGTGGGGGCATTCTGGCGCGGTCTTTCTAGTAAAATAAAGGATGAACTCGCTGGTCGAGATACCCCGTCCACCTTAGAGGAACTTATCTCGCTGGCTACCCGCATTGACCTGCGCTTCCTGGAGCGCGCTCGGGAGTCAGTGAGAGACAGGCGCTCCTCCAGGTCAGTTTCTCCTTTCACTCAGTCGGCCAGCTCACGTTCAGTCGGATCTTCTTCCCTCTCTTCGGGTGAGCCCATGCAGATAGATCATCTCAGGTTGGCCGAGTTACGTCAGAGAGAGAGACGGGCACAAGGTCTGTGCCTCTATTGCGGTCATTCGTCACACTATATCCGCACCTGTCCTAAGAGACAGGGAAACGACTCCACCTAGGTCAGGTAAGAGAGGCCTTCCTAGGTGATGATGATGATGATTCCTCTCAACCCCTTACGGTTTCTGTGCTTTTGGTTTCAGGAGGGAGGCGTGGTTCCGAGGTGGCCTACGTGGATTCGGGCTCAGCGGGTAACTTCATTCGGCCGGAAGAGGTAGACAAATACCAAATTCCTGTAGTCACTCTATCTAACCCAATTCAGATTGCCACCGTGGATGGCAAACCGCTACAGGTGACCGTCACCTTGGTCACTGAAGAGGTGGAATTGCAAATCGGAGCCTTACATCGAGAGAAGATAGCCTTTTACGTTTTACCTAAGCTCTCTCACGCCATTCTACTCGGTCTTCCATGGTTAAGGACTCATCAGCCTGTTCTCGACTGGTCTTCTGGGGAGATACTCCGCTGGGGGCACCCGTGCCAAGCTCGCTGTCTGACTCCTGTCCGCCTGGCGGCCGCTCCACGGTCACCTCCAGACCTCCCGGGTCTTCCTCCAGCTTACAGCTCCTACGCCGATGTTTTTGATAAGAAGGAAGCGGAGGTCCTCCCTCCACACCGGCCGTTTGACTGCCCAATTGAACTTGTTTCTGGTTCAACCCCCCCAAGGGGCAGAATCTACCCTCTGTCTCCCGCGGAGACCACCGCCATGTCCGAGTACGTCCGAGAGAACCTCGCCAAAGGCTTTATACGGAAATCCTCTTCGCCCGCGGGAGCTGGGTTCTTCTTCGTCAAAAAGAAGGACGGGACTCTACGGCCATGCATTGACTATAGGGGCTTGAATGAGATTACCATCAAGAACAGGTACCCTCTTCCACTCATTCCGGAACTGTTTGACCTCAGAGGAGCCTACAATCTGGTCCGTATCCGCGCAGGTGACGAGTGGAAGACCGCTTTCAACACTCGAGATGGCCATTACGAGTACCTGGTCATGCCCTTCGGTCTTTGCAATGCTCCTGCAGTCTTTCAAGAGTTCGTCAACGAGATCTTCCGGGATCTCTTGTACTCCTGTGTGGTTGTGTACTTAGACGACATCCTCATCTTCTCGCCGGACCTCTCGTCCCACAGAAAGAGTGTCCGCCTGGTGCTTCAGCGTCTTCGGGAGAACCGTCTGTATGCAAAGATCGAGAAATGTCTCTTCGAACAGACCTCTCTGCCATTTCTGGGATACATTATCTCCGACGCTGGTCTAAGGATGGATCCCGAGAAGTTGTCTGCCATCCTCAAATGGCCTCGCCCCATCGGATTAAAGGCGATACAACGATTCCTCGGGTTCGCCAACTATTACCGGCAATTTGTCTTCCACTTCTCCGCGATCACAAGACCCATTTCTGTGCTCACCCGTAAAGGGTCTACTTCCAAGGATTGGTCTCCTGAGGCAGAGGAGGCCTTTCTGTCCCTAAAACGGGCTTTCTCCACGGCTCCGGTCCTGCATCGCCCTGAGAGCGATCGACCTTTTGTACTCGAGGTGGACGCTTCCTCGACTGGTGCCGGGGCGGTGCTGTCCCAGAGAACCGCCTCCGGTCGCCTACACCCTTGTGGCTTCTTCTCGAAGGCCTTTTCTCCATCCGAGTGTAACTACTCGATAGGTGACTGGGAACTTTTGGCCATCAAGTTGGCCTTGGAGGAATGGCGCCACCTCCTGGAAGGAGCTGTCCATCCTTTTGTCATCTTCTCGGACCACAAGAATCTGGCCTATCTCCAGTCTGCCCAGAGACTAAACCCTCGCCAGGCCAGATGGTCTTTATTTTTTGCCCGATTTGATTTCGAGCTCCGATTCCGTCCCGGCAACAAGAATTCCAAAGCCGACGCCCTGTCCAGGGTCTTCCAACCACACGAATCCACGGAGGAACCGTCACATATCATTGATCCCACTAGGATCATCACCGTGGCTCCAGTGAACTGGCTTACTCCTCCGCCTGGCAAGACGCTTGTGCCAGAGAATCTCAAGCAAAAGGTTCTTCTATGGGGGCACTCCTCCAAACTGGCCGGCCATGCCGGAACTAAGAAGACCCTTGACCTTATCAAACGTCACTACTGGTGGCCCTCACTTCGCCAAGATGTACTCGACTTTGTGGCTTCTTGTCCATCCTGTGCAAAGAACAAGGTGCCACGGAGATCTCCGTCTGGCTTGTTGCTTCCGTTGCCTGTCCCTACGGTTCCTTGGGAGAACATCGCCATGGATTTCATCACCGACCTACCCTGCTCTGCGGGCTGCTCAGTCATTCTGGTGGTGGTGGATCGTTTTTCCAAGATGGCTCACTTCATCCCTCTGCCCGGTCTTCCCTCAGCGCCAGAGCTGGCCGAGATCTTCATTCATCAAGTCTTCAGGCTTCATGGACTACCTCGACGCATTGTGTCTGACCGAGGGGTTCAGTTTACCTCCAAGTTCTGGCGTTCGCTTTGTAAGCTTATGAACGTTTCCCTCGACTTCTCCTCGGCCTACCATCCACAGTCCAACGGACAAGTAGAGCGTACCAACCAGACACTTACGGGATACTTACGCCACTTCTCTAACGCCCACCAGAACGATTGGGTCAACTTACTTCCCTGGGCAGAGTTCGCTTATAACAACCATGCTGGTGAGTCTTCGGCCAAGTCTCCGTTTTTCATTGTTTTTGGCAGACATCCTGGTGTCCCTCTTCCGATAACCCCTGCCTCTGAGGTACCCGCGGCCAATGCCTTGTCCTCGGAATTTTCTAAGATTTGGGCTGAGACCAACACATCACTCAAGAGATCCGCTGATCAGATGAAGAACTATGCAGACAAAAAGAGGTTGGATTCTCCTCCGTATCGTGTTGGCGACAAGGTCTGGCTCTCCTCCAAATTCGTCCGACTAAAACTGCCCTCCTACAAGTTGGGTCCACGCTACATCGGTCCGTTTGAAATTCTGGGACGTATTTACGAAGTTGCCTACAAATTGAGGTTGCCTGCTTCGCTCCGGATCCCGAACACCTTTCACGTCTCTCTCCTGAAGCCTGTGGTGCTGAATCGTTTCCATTCCTCGCTTGATCTTGGTCCTCAGCCGGTGGGTGCCGACAACGTTTTTTGAAGTGCAGGACATCCTCGCTGTGAAAAGGGTTAGAGGTAGGACTTTCTTTCTCGTTGATTGGAAGGGCTTTGGTCCTGAGGAGAGATCCTGGGAGCCTCGGGAGAATATTAATGCTCCCCGTATCCTCAAGAGGTTTCTTGTTAATCTCCGGGGGGGGCGGCTTAGGGGAGGGGGTACTGTTACACCACTCCGCCATACTTACCCGGCCTCCGCTCCCACGCCGCAGTCGCCCTCCGCTCCCACGCCGCAGCCTCTCTCCACCCGACGGCCGCGGCGGTCACCTGAGACAGACCCGCGACCGATGCCTTCCCTGCATGCTATGCGCATGCGCCATAGGCCGCGCCTTCTTCCTGCTCCTTATGCTCCGGCTGTGCCCTGACCCGGAAGCACCTTTGGACCAATGGCTGACCAGACGGGGCCATATCAGGCCGCTTCCCCCTGAGGGAGGCGCCTGATCGTTGTGTTTCCTGACACTCTGGCCTCGCTCCATCGTGCACACTCTGCTCCTGCAGTTCCTGTCTCGGCTGCTCCTCACAGCAGCTTCTCAGTCCTGCTACCCGTGTTCCTGGTTACCTACTCCAGTCCTGCCTTCAGTGTTCCTGCCGTCCTACTCCAGTCCTGCCTTCAGTGTTCCTGCCGTCCTACTCCAGTCCTGCCTTCAGTGTTCCTGCCGTCCTACTCCAGTCCTGCCTTCAGTGTTCCTGCCGTCCTACTCCAGTCCTGTCTTCAGTGTTCCTGCCATCCTACTCCAGTCCTGTCTTCAGTGCTCCTGCCGTCCTACTCCAGTCTCAGTCTTACTCCGGTCCATCCTGAGCCGCCCCTCTCGGTACCGGCTACCGTGGTACTCGAACCCCTGGGCCTGCTCCTAATGGTCCCTGTATAGGGGTCGGTTCCACCTGGCAGCTCGCCCGGGGCCCCTCGGTGCCACGGCCCAGAGGGTCCACTCTCGGAGCTCCCGCTCCTGACCACCCACGCTAACACAAGGCCCACCTGGCCTGCCTGGGATTTAGTCTCTTAGCTGACTCTAGGTAGGTTAAGTTTTTGTGGTCTGTAATAACAGTGACCTTGTGTTTGGCACCTTCGAGGAAGTGGCGCCATTCCTCGAAGGCCCATTTGATCGCCAATAATTCTCAATTACCAATGTCATAGTTTCTCTCCGTGGTAGAGAATTTGTGGGAGAAAAACGCACACAGGCGAAGCTGAGTGAGGGATGCAGTGCCTTGCGATAGCACTGCTCCCACTCCGACCTCGGAGGCATCCACTTCCACAACAAATGGGCGGTCTAAGTCCGGTTGCACCAAAACCGGGTTGGCCACGAAGCACTCTTTCAGTGTGGAAAATGCCTGAATAGCCTCAGGATTCCAATTGGTCACGTCCGCCCCTTTTCGGGTAAGGTCCGTGAGTGGCTTGGCAATCTCCGAGAAACCCCTGATAAACTTGCGGTAGTAATTCGCGAATCCCAAAAACTGCTGCAGCGTCTTCAGCGATTTGGGTTGCACCCAAGCCTTAATAGGTTGAATCTTGGCAGGATCCATGCGAAACCCCTTGCCTGAGACCATGTATCCTAAAAACTGTACCTCTTCGGCAAAGAAAACACATTTTTCCAGTTTCGCAAACAAAGAGTGTTCTCGCAGTCTCTGCTGCACCGACCTGACGTGTTGAGTATGTGTCACAGGGTCAGCAGAGTAAATCAAAATGTCATCAAGATACACGACGACATACACCCCACAAATGTCTCTGAAAACATCATTGACGAAGTGTCCGAACGGCATTACCAGGTATTCAAAGTGACCAAGAGGTGTATTAAAGGCCGTTTTCCATTAGTCACCGTTTCTTATGCGGACCAGATTATATGCCCCCCGGAGGTCAAGTTAAGTAAACCAGTGGGCTCCCAGTAGCTGATTAAACAGATCAGGAATGAGTGGAAGCGGATACTGGTTTTTTACAGTAATAGCGTTAAGCTCACGACAATCTATACATGGTCTGAGTCCACCATCTTTTTTTCCTACAAAGAAAAACCCAGCCCCTACAGGTGAAGTGGAGGGTCTAATAAAACCTTTTCGCAGGCTGTCTGCTATGTAGTCATTCATGGCTACACGCTCAGGACCAGAGAGGTTAAATATTCTCCCCTTAGGGAGGCGGGCACCTGGGACCAAGTCGATAGGACAGTGATACTCTCTATGAGGAGGTAGTTTCTCAGACTCCACTATGGAGAAGACATCTTCATAATCTCTGAGCGCATATGGAATAGAGGGGTTTTTAATTTTAACTTGGTTCACTGACAGTGACATACAGTTACTCTGACACCGTGGACTCCAGCGCACGATATCACCTAAGCGCCAGTCAATAACCGGATTATGCTGGTGCAACCATGGCATGCCTAACATAACCGGATTAGATAAATTATGTAGAACAAAAAATGATATCTGTTCGTTGTGTAATGCCCCCACTGACATAGTAATGTCTGCAGTAACAAACTCCACTCCACCCTGGATAATGGATGTACCATTGATCGCAGTGGTCTGAATAGGGGCATTAAGTCTTAGCAGTGGTACACAGAGATTCCTTGCGAGCAAAAAATCCATGAAATAGCCCGCAGAACCACAATCCACATAAGCCTTCACATACAGGGATTTATTAGAAAATGAGTGTGAGACGGGTAACAAAAGTTTAGCCGCATTTGCGGGCAATACCTGAGCCTCTGGGCCAGCACGACCAGAGCTGCCCAGAGGCCGACGTCCCAGGAATGTGGATCTCTGACGCTCAGCATTTCCCTGGCCTCCAGGCTGCAGCATGCTGGTGTAGGAAGATGGGAGTGTTCCTTCAGGCTGTGCTCTGGAGCAGGTGTTAGGCCAGGAAATCAGCTCAGACAGAAGAAGAAAAAAAAAAATTCAGGAGACTGCTTTTATATATGGTGAACATATACACAAAAAGCAAGTTTTTTTTCCTTGTATTATTTTGGGCCGGATATAATGTAACGTCCGTCTGCGGTCTGGGCTGCAGCCAGACAACACCCCGAGAAACACTGATACCCTTTACCCCTATACAGGGATCTGGATTTATAGCAGAGCCCAGGAGGTGCTGTCTGAATAGGAGCAGTGTCCAGAGCAGGACGGTCGCCAGAGAGGGAGTTCCAATACAGGACAAAAACGTGGTAGTATCCGGGTCTAAACCAGTCGGGCAGCAGGGTACAAAAACGTTAGGCAGAAGCAGAGTCAGAAGTCCAGGCCAAGGTCTGAGTCATAACCAGGAGGGCAGCAGAGATACAGAATCGTTAGGCAGAAGCAGAGTCAGAAGTCCAGGCCAAGGTCAGAGTCATAAATCAGGAGGGCAGCAGAGGTACAGAATCGTTAGGCAGAAGCAGAGTCAGAAGTCCAGGCCAAGGTCATAGTTATTCAACTATAGCAAGTAACACACAGGGGAACCAAGAATATATCCGGCGGCTTGCAAGACCATTCCCAAGGTATTTGAGGGATCAGGTCACCCCTCACAGGTTCCCGGACTGCTGATGTCATCAGTACCGCCCCAGGACCAGGCCAGATGATGATGCAGTAACCTTCTGATGACTGACAGAGGGGCGGAGCCTGCGCCCACCAGATGCCTGCACAGGTGCTCTTACTCTGTCAGCACCATAACTCACGGGCGAGTCACGGCGCCTCCTAGTGACCGCGCCCAGAACAGCAGACCCCGAATTAAAAGGCAACGTGACAGACCGGCGCCTCCTAGAGGCTAAAGCCGGGACAGTAGGCCCTGAGTCTGATGCGACGGAACCACGGCCCCTCCCAGTGGCCGAGGCAGGAACAGCCGTCCCTGAGTCTGACGACGAAGTGGCGGTCCGGCGCCTCCTAGTGGCCGCTATCAGAACAGCAGGCCCCAAGTCTGGCGGCGACGTGACACCGGCAGCCAGAACGAGCTGCAAAGCCACCAGGGAGGTAAAAAGGATGGTTTTACCAGTTATAGGGCGTGCTGGGTCTGCTGGACAATTGTTTCTCCAAGGATCATTGTGGATACAGGGACCTCATTGCTTACTGATCAGGCACCAGGAAGCCCTGGATGAGATCTGGAGTTTCCACTGTAGAGTCTCTGATACTTGCCTGGAGTTCATCCTGAGCCATCTGATTCATGAATACAATGCCAGTCCTGTAGTGAACATTGGCACCGATGTATAATGAAGCTCTGCAGATTCCCGAGGGCTGGTTAACTCTTCAGCCACTGCACAGGTCTCTGCTGATGTCAAGGGGTGGTCTCACGGTCCCCCTGACTATTGTGCTCAGTGCTATAATTGTGTCCCCTTTATGTTGAGGGCTGGTCCTGGCCTATGAATGGCTGATAACAGGGACCCATAGCTGCAGCACTGGAGTAGCGTGGGGGAGGGCGGTCCGCCCCAGGCGGCACGTGTGTGGGGGCGGCGCAGCAGCATGACAGCTCCTCGGCTGCTTTTAGGAAAGGCCCCAGCAGCCGTGTTGCTATGGTAACACTGTAGGACTACATTACCCGTCATGCCTCGGGCGTGCGTTCCTGGTATGACAGGAGGCTATGTGGAGGAGGCTATGTGGGCTCATACTGTATATAGGAGGCTATATGCAGCCTCATACTGCATATAGGAATCGATGTACAGGCTCATACTGTATATAGGATAAAGTACAAATATATCCCAAATACTGGAAAAAATTCTTCAAAGGCTCAACTCACTGGAAATATAGTAGCAAAAAAAAATCTCATAAATGAGCTATTAAGCATCACAAGAGATCAAAATTGGAGTTTTTCAAGCTAAATAATTTATTTAGAATAATTAACAGAGCATAAATGCTAAATGCAAGTTACAGCAGACATAAACACAATATAAGTAAACCAGCACCTTGACAGTTAATAAAGTTTTTATCTGTATAAAACATGTAGTTTCTTTGCTTTCCTTTCACAAATAGAATGCATAGTAAACCGCAAACTCCCCATTTACATAATATGTATGCCCAGATATGGTTTTGCATACAATAAGTGCCCAGAGTAAACTGCTGAATATAAAGTGCATAAGTGCCTTGTATCAAATAAGCCTGGTAGGAGTTAAGTGTACACAGAGTAAAAACTGTCTATACAAATTCCAGAGTAAGATACAAGGACTGCATTAGAAAGTAACAACTTACATGTGTAGTGTATGTCTCTGTAAAACCTGCCGCCCCTACGCGCATCACACCGCAGCTTCCTCAGGAGGCGTGGTTTACAAGTGCCCCGGATCTAGTTTATATAGTGCGGTCAACCAATAAACCGCTCTCCCTAATAAATCTTGTAAAATTCAGGACCTGCGCTGTAGTGTCCACAATGACGTCAATAGTATCCAGTTCTAAACGTCCACAGCATTATCGGCGCATGCGCTGTTGAGTCCCCACTATGAACAGGGAGTCTATGATCAGCGCTCATCAGCATGAAAGCGGCTCAAGCTGCAAAACAGCCAGAGACAACCACATACCAGACTGAGCATGTCAGACGGCTCCTAGGGAGGACAGAACTGGGCATGCGCTCAAGTGAGGACAAGAAAATAAAATAATTATGAAGAATAATAATCACTACTTAAAGTGATAGCAAGTGTTGAAAGTGAGGGGATAAAACATAATGATGCTGAAATAATTATAGCGGTGTGTATGAACCATTAAAGTGAATATGCCTGACATAGAGTGCAAAGGCACACACATATGTGTCAATTATAAGCACACTATGCACGCAATAAAAATTTTTTTTAACAATTAGCATAATGTGTATGCAGGCTATATGAAAGTGTATGTGCATCATATAACTATAACAACTATATATCATGTCTCTGTTAAAAAACAAATGTATATAAAAATAACACATGGCATTCAATACATACATCAAATATCATATATCATAAAGTAATTATACACACAATTATGTATAATGCATAATACATAGCACAAATACACAAAGAAAATTGTGAAAAAAATAAAAAATGAGTGAAAAAAATATATATAAAAATAAAACAAATAAAAATGTAAATGAAATAAACAAATTAAAAAAGAAAAAATGAATAAAAATGTGAACAAATAATATGAAATATTGAAGACCCAATGGGTACGAAAAGAGCCGTAGATTTCTTGTGAGAGGAGTGTTTCTTCATAAAATCTTGAAATGCCCTCAACAATGAATTCCATGCCAGATCATATATTGCGATGCGAAGATAGAGAACTGGAGTATAAGCACAGGAAAAATTAATTAAAAACAGAAAACTAAAACCAAGACTAAAAAGATACCCATACGATTTTTACAGAAAGGACCCAAAACCATTTCTCTCATTCAATCATTTTTTTTTTTGCTACTGTATATAGGAGGCTATGTGCAGGCTCATACTGTATATAGGAGGTAAACACTGCATTCAGGAGGCTATATGTGGGTGCTCATACTGTATATAGGAGGCTATATGCGGCCTCATACTGTATATAGGAAGCGAAGTACAGGCTCATACTGTATATAGGAGGCTATATGCGGCCTCATACTGTATATAGGAAGCGATGTGCAGGCTCATACTGTGTATAGAAGGGTAAATGCAGCCTCATACTGTATATAGGAGGAAAATACTGTATTCAGGAGGCTATATGTGGCCTCATACTGTATATGGGAAGCGATGTGCAGGCTCATACTGTATATAGGAGGCTATATGCGGCCTCATACTGTATGTAGGAGGCTATATGCGGCCTCATACTGTATATAGGAGGCTATATGCGGCCTCATACTGTATATAGGAGGCTATATGCGGCCTCATACTGTATATAGGAAGCGATGTGCAGGCTCATACTGTATATAGGAGACTATGTGCAGACTCATACTGTATATAGGAAGCGCTGTGCAGGCTCATACTGTATATAGGAGGCTATATGCGGCCTCATACTGTATATAGGAAGCAATGTGCAGGCTCATACTGTATATAGGAGGCAATTCAAAAGCAGGAAATATCCAGCTACAGATCCAGGGAAAAATTGTTAAAAACAAAAAATGAAGGAGAGCGATAAAGTGGCGCCTGTGTAAGGCCTCTTTCACACATCCGGTTTTTGTCATCCGGCACGATGCGGCAAAATTTTTAATAACCGGATCCAGCACCAGATCCGGTTTTGTCCCATAAGCTTTCATGGGCGCCGCATCGTGCTGGATGGTTATGCGTCGTGTCCGGTTGTTGCCGGACACGGCATAAATTAGCCGTCCGGTATCTGCAAAAAACGTTCCCTGCAATGCTTTTTGTCAGCGCCGGAACGGCTTTTTCCGCAGCGCATGCCCGGACTCTGTGAATGTTAACCCCACAAGTGCCCGGCGAGAGAGAGAGAGATCTCTCTCTGTCACCCGGACACTTGTGAGAGATCTCTCTCGCCGGGCACTTGTGGGGTTAACACTCACAGTGTCTGGGTGAGAGAGAGAGATCTCTCTGTGGGGTTAACCCCACAAGTGCCCGGCAAAAGAGAGAGATTCTCTTGCCTGGACACTAAGTGTTAACCCCCCATGTCTCTCTCTCTCCACCCCCCTCTCCTCTCCTCCCCTCCCCTCTCCTATCCTCTCCTCCCCTCACCTCCCTTTCAGCAGCTGTCTCATTGGCTGCCTCTGTCCACCTCGTCCTGCGGCTCCTTTAATAATGTCCGAGCCGTATCGTCTCGCCGCACACACATCCGGTGTCACCAGGGGTGGATTAAGGGTAGCCAGGGCCCGGGGCTGTTCAGACCCTGTGGGCCCCCCTCGTCACGTGACGGGGGTCACGAATCGTAGAGCCACACTCTACATAGAGAATAATGGGGCCTCCGACACCGACCTCCACCCGCAGAGCCACACTCCACATAGAGAATAATGGAGCCTCCAGCACCGACCTCCACCCGCAGAGCCGCACACCACATAGAGAATAATGGGGCCTCCAGCACCGACCTCCACCCGCAGAGCCACACTCCACATAGAGAATAATGGAGCCTCCGACACCGACCTCCACCCGCAGAGCCCCACTCCACATAGAGAATAATGGGGCCTCCAGCACCGACCTCCACCCGCAGAGCCGCACTCCACATAGAGAATAATGGAGCCTCCGACACCGACCTCCACCCGCAGAGCCTCACTCCACATAGAGAATAATGGGGCCTCCAGCACCGACCTCCACCCGCAGAGCCCCACTCCACATAGAGAATAATGGAGCCTCCGGCACCGACCTCCACCCGCAGAGCCGCACTCCACATAGAGAATAATGGAGCCTCCAGCACCGACCTCCACCCGCAGAGCCCCACTCCACATAGAGAATAATGGGGCCTCCAGCACCGACCTCCACCCGCAGAGCCACACTCCACATAGAGAATAATGGAGCCTCCAGCACCGACCTCCACCCGCAGAGCCACACTCCACATAGAGAATAATGGGGCCTCCAGCACCTACCTCCACCCGCAGAGCCGCACTCCACATAGAGAATAATGGGGCCTCCGACACCGACCTCCACCCGCAGAGCCGCACTCCACATAGAGAATAATGGAGCCTCCGACACCGACCTCCACCCGCAGAGCCGCACTCCACATAGAGAATAATGGAGCCTCCAGCACCGACCTCCACCCGCAGAGCCGCACTCCACATAGAGAATAATGGAGCCTCCGACACCGACCTCCACCCGCAGAGCCGCACTCCACATAGAGAATAATGGGGCCTCCAGCACCTACCTCCACCCGCAGAGCCGCACTCCACATAGAGAATAATGGGGCCTCCGACACCGACCTCCACCCGCAGAGCCGCACTCCACATAGAGAATAATGGGGCCTCCAGCACCTACCTCCATCCGCAGAGCCACACTCCACATAGAGAATAATGGAGCCTCCAGCACCGACCTCCACCCGCAGAGCCACACTCCACATAGAGAATAATGGGGCCTCCAGCACCTACCTCCACCCCGCAGAGCCGCACTCCACATACATGGCTGCTCTCTGTGCTGTGCGCACAGGACCTGTGATGAGGTCACAGGAGGGGAGGAGACAGGGGTCACATGATCGGGGGCCCTGACACCTTACCTCCTGTGATCTCATCACAAGCCTTTGCACGCTACCAGCAGCATCAGCGTTCACGCTACTTGTAGATGCTGCTGGTAGCAGAGCACATAATGCCGCCCCCACGGTCACTCACTTTTAGGTGGGGAGAAGATGGAGTGCCATTGCAGCAGCCAGCAGGAATTTGGTGGGGGCCCCCTTAGAAGCTCTTGTGGTGGGGGCCCCGGGGCTGAAGCCCCGCCTGTCCTGCCTATAATCCGGCCCTGCGCGGTGGCGGATTATAATGGGGCAATTTACTGGCCTGGGCTGTGGGCCCCTTAACCCCACTGGGCCCGGGGCAACTGCCCAAATTGACCTCATTATAATCCGCCACTGGGTGTCACGGCTGCAGGCCGGATCCGGCGGCCCGGCTTTTCGCCGCACGCCGCCGGACCCCACACACCGGATGTGTGAAAGTAGCCTAAAAGGTTTTGTAACTGCTGCGACTCTAGATACCAACCACAAGGAAATCGAAAGGATTATAAATATTTGTGATAGACTCACGCTGAAAAAACCAAGATGTGGGAGAAAAGCTAGTCACTTATTAATGAGACAAATAGAAGAATATTTAATAGGTAAAACCTGACAAGAATAAACAATAAACTGCAGTTAACCCAATCGTGGGGATAAATAGCTGAGAAATAAATAGTGATTAGTATATCTTAATGAATATATTGCAACTCGCCCAGTACAAAGCTGTGAAAAAAATGGTAGTTAATGGAAATAGTAAGTATTGCACTCAAACAGTTGATTAACCAAGGAGAGATGGCATGTACCCGAATAGAATTCTCCTAGAAGTAAAGGGTTAATATGTACATAGAACACAATTGGGTGAAAATATTAAATGGTCATAAGCAATATGTCCCGGACCTGAAGAAAGAAGCTGAGTTTTCTGAAACGCGTTGGTTTCGACCCTTTTTGCCACCTGTACCTCCATCTAGCAGCAGTTACGCGGCACCATGTGATCCACCGCGTCACACAGCTCCTGCTCCTACTGCACATCTGCCGGGATGCAGCTATCGACCAGAGTGACCGGATCCCTGCCGACAGCTGGAGCGCAGGAGCGCTGGTCTCACACTACACCTCGGCATATCGCCGCATCTCCCAGGTCCGACCTTTACTGCACCAGCCAGAACGCAGTCACCGGATTCTACGCAGACCATCGGAGGTATTGTGAGTATCAACACTCACATACAACTATATATGGTGAAATCACCTTGTACTGTTCAGCGCTCTATTTCACAGGGCACGAGCCCTCCACTCATTGGAGAAAGTACTTGGTGTATCCGTCATCGGCCGGGGCAGCTCTCCCCACGGCTATAGACATTGGAATATTTTATGAATGCAGGTTTATACCAAGCATTATCTATGGACTAAGGATATAATCACACTCTTTATGTCGGGACATATCGCTCATGACCATTTAATATTTTCACCCAATTGTGTGTTCTGTGTACCAATTAACCCTTTACTTCCTGCTGCTCTTATTTGCAGCCTCTAGGAGAATTCTATTCGGGTACATGCCATCTCTCTTGGTTAATCAACTGGTTGAGTGCAACAAAACTTAATGGAAATAGTAACTACCATTTTTTTTTCACCGCTTTGTACTGGGCGAATTGCAATATATTTATTAAGATATACTAATCACTATTTATTTCTCAGCTATTTATCCCCACGATTGGGATAACTGCAAATTATTGTTTATTCTTGTCAGGTTTTACCTATTACCGTATATACTCGAGTATAAGCCGACCCGAGTATAAGCCGAGGCACCTACTTTTGCCACGAAAAACTGGGTAAACTTATTGACTTGAGTATAAGCCGGGTGTGCATTGACCACTCATCCCTACCGTGGTATGCATGTTTCCCCCGTCCCTGTCATTGTATGCATGGCTCCTTTTCCCCTATCTTTGTATGTATGATTCCTGTTAAGAAAAAAAACCATCCTATTTACCTGCCTGCGCGCCGTCGGTGGCACTGCATCTTGTTCCGGCCATATAACATGGATAATTCTTGGTAATGACAGTGAATATTTAGAACATTCATTACTGTGCACTTTATACACATTATACATTCCTGCAGCTCAGTGGCGTAGCAACTGTTTGTGGCGCCTGGGGCGGTCGAAAAATTTGCCGCCCCTTTGGTTGTTGATATTCCGGAAGCATCCGAAGAGCCCACACTACACTCAAAGATCTAATTTTTAGTCTACTACTAACTCTGCTGTTATTATTTCTAATTTTCTAGACTTTCATCTTCTTGCAGTTCTCTATATATATGTATGTGTTAGCTTGATGACCCTACTGAACCTCCACCACTGCCCTGCATAGAGCCGCACCATAAAACAGTGTAAGGAGACCCACGTGTCCTCCCCCTGCACAGACCCACAGTGCACTCCCTACAGAGCCCTCATGTTCTCCCCTTGCACAGCCCCCCATGTCCTCCCCTACACAGCCTCCCCATGTACCCCCCAGCACAGTCTCCCATGTCCTCCCCTACACAGCCTCCCCATTTACCCCCCTGCACAGCCCCCCCATGTCCCTCCTACAGAGCCCCCATGTCCTCCCATGCACAGCCCCCCCATGTCCTCCCCTGCACAGCCCATGTCCTCCCCTACAGAGTCCCCCCATGTCCTCCCCTACAGAGTCCCCATGTCCTCCCATACAGAGTCCCCCCATGTCCTCCCCTACAGAGTCCCCCCATGTCCTCCCCTACAGAGTCCCCCCATGTCCTCCCCTACAGAGTCCCCCCATGTCCTCCCCTACAGAGTCCCCCCATGTCCTCCCCTATAGAGTCCCCCCATGTCCTCCCCTACAGAGTGCCCCCCATGTCCTCCCCTACAGAGTCCCCCCATGTCCTCCCCTACAGAGTCCCCCCATGTCCTCCCCTACAGAGTCCCCCCATGTCTTCCCCTACAGAGCCCCCCATGTCCTCCCTCTACAGAGCCCCCCCATGTCCTCTCCCTACAGAGCCCCCCCCCATGTCCTCTCCCATACTGTATATAGGGCTCAGGATGAACTCCAGGCAAGTATCAGAGACTCCACAGCGGAAACTCCAGATCTCATCCAGGGCTTCCTGGTGCCTGATCAGTAAGCAATGAGGTCCCTGTATCCACAATGATCCTTGGAGAAACAATTGTCCAGCAGACCCAGCACGCCCTATAACTGGTAAAACCATCCTTTTTACCTCCCTGGTGGCTTTGCAGCTCGTTCTGGCTGCCGGAGCCTGCAGCTCTTCCTGTCGAGTGATCACGTGGTACTGCTCATTAAGGTAATGAATATGCGCTCCACGCCTAAGGGAGCGGAGAGGCGTGCAGGCATGTGAGTATGGTGTGCTGGAAGCTGGTGGCCTCTGTGACCTGCTGCTCCCCTCCTCTGCCGGCTTTCTGGGACCGTGACTCGTGTACAAGCCAAGGGGGGGTGTTTACAGCACAAAAAAAGTGCTGAAAAACTCGGCTTATACACGAATGTATACGGTAAATATTCTTCTACTTGTCTCTTTAATAAGTGACTACCTTTTCTCCCACTTCTTGTTTTTTCGAGTCTATCAAATATTTAAAAACAAAAAATATATTGAAAAAATGTTCAAAAAACCATAAAGAAAATGATGTGTCAGACTTTCTCTTGATGAAATGTATCACTCTGCGGTGGATTAGGCTGTGAAGCTGGTGAAAATACCGAGAGGAGAGGGCTTCAGTGACATGACTACTGAAGACGGAAACACCCTTCAGCAAGTGAAGAAGAGGATGAGGAACAGTTTGAACAACGGGTTTAAGAAGAGGAGGAGGTTGGCCTAACACTTGATCGACTTGTAATCATGGTCATAATGGACAATGTACTTCATCGATTGGCTGAGGAATAGGACTTCCGTATGGTTCATAAGAAGCAGAAACAGCATCTCTCCATGACTATGTTCATCACTCGAACAAGAGGTTGGTTACGCATTTAGTGGTAGCAAAAGTTACGGATGAGGCTGAAGATACTACTGCCTCACCTGAAGAAGCTCCTGATGAAGTGGTGCCAATAGGAGAGCTGTAATGCTCTTCCATGCTGTGCAGTACAGTACTGTACATTCATCCCATTTTCATCACCTTCAATCATCAGTACTACACAGATAATTCATCATCTTCATCATGTAGAATTTGTTTAAGAACATAAGTAGTGTTTATAAAAAGGTGCAAAAGGTTAATAAGGAACTGGGGTCATTTAATAAGGGACTGGTAATGATAAATAAGTGTGTGGGAGGGGTTTGAAAATCCTTAAAATATATAAATGCTAAAATAAATGTAAATTTCTTACTTGGCGGATTTTCAACTATCGTGTTGGAGGTTTAGAATGTAATGCCCGCGATAAGTGGGGGATCATTGTGTGTGATTGCTGTGGATTATATTCACTTTTTGCAGTGGTTTTGAGGCTCTTTTTAAGGCAGATTCCAGGCAGAATTTAAAACCAATTGGGGGCAATATGAAAATAACACCTGACACCAGATAAAAAGGGGAGAAGTTGACTCAATCTTTGCAAAGTATGTCTCTGTGCCACACTAAGCATGGAGGACATAAAGAGAAGATGAGAACTGTGAGGACTTGAGAACCAAAATTGTTGAAAGATATCAACAATCTCAAGGTTGGGCGTGGCTATGCCGTGAACGGAAGAGGACGCTGGCTAGGAGAGCTCCTCATCATCCTGCTGGATCCTGGACCCTATATAAGATATAGTTTGTGACGCCACCTGTGGTATTCGGCAATTGATAGCCGACGCTGCTTAAAAAGACCGCTGAGGCTGATGGTGATGCAGCAGAGTTGGTACAGCTCTCCACAGGTAGAGCTAAGTCCCAGGGCAATTATATTATAAAAGATGGTGATGATGGATGTAATGCAGGGCTGAGGTGATGCAGCAAATAAACAGGAGAACACAGCGCGGTGCAGTCTTTACGCTTTTACTCACATTTTGAGTTGCAAACCAGGGCACTGAGTACAGATGGTAATGGAGATCCAGCCAGCCTGGAAGCAATTTAGGATCCACTAAGCCAGATGGGTTGGAGGCCTCCTTTCTGCGCTTTCCCATGAGGTCTAAAGCTATGCTCAGTCCTCTGTTCCTTACGGTTCTTTAGTCCTTGCCTGTATGGCAGGCAGCTTGAGCCTTTCACAGGTGTCACTCCTTCGTGGTGGCTCCGGCTCTGGTATGCTGCTCTGCGTTCAGGTGTGTGATGGGGTCAGGAGGCCTGCAGTCTCCTGCCCTCCGGATTTGGCTGCTGGGACTGTTGTACCCGTGCAGCCACGGACTCTGGCGTCCAGTGTCAAGCACTCTTCGCTGGGGTGAGCTTGGTCACAGCTCCAAACTTAATGTGTATGGCGGTGTAGCACTATAGCACCTTATATTACTGGGTCATATTATAGTAATTTATATCTTGGCATATTTTAGTATATGTAAACTTTCATTTGTATTTATCCCTCATATTTTGCAGTACTCTGCAATTCATCCATAGCACTGCAGTACTTTTTGTATAACATTATTTCTTGGTTATACTTGTATATTCATTTATTTTCAATGTGCATAGTATGTTTTGTCCTCTAGCACTTTATAGTACTGAATCATTTACAGTGGATTTAATTCTATATCTTGCAATACTTTTCACTTTTGCACAATTTTTGTTTTACAGCACTATAGCACTTTTTAGTGCAATTTTTAGAATATTATGGTAGTACTTTCCACAATATTATTGTCTACACTATATATTTAACTTACACATTATTAATAGAAAAAAGTTTTTTGAGCGAAAAAAATGTTTAAAAAAGTTTTTTGAGCGATATATTTTAGCACTTAGCATTTTTTTTACATATTTTTTATTTATTTTTTTCTGGTGCTGATATTATACAAATTTTGGCAAGATGTATTGATTTATTTATTGTATGTATTCAGATTTTATATTTTAGCACTTAGCACTTTTTGATATATATTTTGTATTCTATTTTTTGTGTTTATATTATACTAATTTTGGCAAGATGTATTGATATATTTATTATTCAGATTTTTATGTCATCACATTATAATTTGGTATACAATATATATATTTATAATTTTGGCTTTCCATCATTTTTTCATGCTGGATCCGTTTTTTCTCATAGACTTGTATTAGTGACAGATTGTGACGGATGGCCACACGTTTCATCCGTCGTCCAACGGATCCGTCAGAAAATCTCTGTCCGTCGGCCGGAGACATGGGACAGATGAACGTTTTTTGTGTACGTCGAAAAGTCGGATAGCGACGGATTCCGTCTTTTAAAACTGAGCATGACCGGAATAATTTTTCTTCCTTTATTTTAACCCCTGCGGCTGCTTTTTCTATTCTGGCACAAAATCCCTCTCTCTCTCTCTCTCTCTCTCTCCAGAATTCCGTTTCTTTAATTCCTACAGCAAGGCTGCTACAACGGATCAGTCATAAAAACGGATCCAGTGCATCAGTTTTTTGCAATATACGCAGGATCCGTCCACTTGACGGATCTGAACACTTTGACGGATTGTGACTGATTGCAAAAGACTGGAGTGTGAAAGGGGCCTTAAGAAGCGAGATGTGGATGAGAAAAGGCGGTGGATCCGTTGCCAACCGTTAATTGACGGAATCCGCCAACGGATCCTCCTTTTTATACTGAGCATGCCCGAATGAATGTCCTTTCATGATATTTAACCCCAAATCCCACTCTGGCAGCTAAATATCTCTCTCTCGTGAAACAGGCCTTACTTTAAATTTCATGCACTAGCGTCTAAAGCGGATCCGTACAAAAAACGGATCCAGTTGCATCCGTTTGCCACAAAACGGAAACGGATCCGTTTTTGCACACTGGCGGATTTTGACTAACGCCAGAAAACTGAAGTGTGAAACAGGCCTAAGAGAAAGAAAAGACTCAATCTGAGAAGAGGTCACCTATAAGGTACCAGGATGTACATTTTTAGCTATTGGTACTGACTGCGTCTCATCAGTACTATGGTTCCTGTATAGTCCACAGTCTGATAAAGACTGATAACTCCCAGCATCTCCTTACCATTGTTAAGGACATACTGGGAGTTGTAGGTTCATGAGATACAAATGTATATGGGCTTGACTTAGAAGGATTCAGCTCATCAGTTATTAATCACATGATGTCATACACCTAATGGAAAAGGGAAGAATTAGCTGGGTAGAGATGCAAAATGGGCGCCTTCGGCTTCATACTTTGTTTCAGCCCTGAATCCCCTCGTGTATCTGAATGGGAGGAAGAGTGTGAACTTGTGCTAATTGTGCAGTCACACTTTGTCATCTCTGCTCCGTCCTGTCTTCCAGCGCAGGGTTAAATTGCTCTGACTTCATATCTGGCTTCATGGCTTGATCATAGATGCTGGATCCTGATCCCCAACAAAATATCACCAACCGAAGATTGTGAAAGAAACACACAAAACACTTTTATTGGATGTTAAATTGACCAAATTTTATTCCAAATCTCATCATTATTATTTCTTTCAGTGTCTGAAATTTAGAATCAGCCAATTACTATGAAAGAGACACTGAAAATGGCAGAACCCCCGACTCACGAAGAATCGTCCTTCAGCACTCAGGAGAGGAAAAACCCCCTGTGGTGGAAACCTCTAGGGAACCATGGCTGCAGGACTGCCCTTCCCTTGGGCTTAGAAGGTTAGTGCCAACATGTAACAGCAAATTGTACCTGAATTTGTACATTGTGTCATATTTGTTTTGGAGAAGCCTAATGCGACCTCTCCAGGCCGTACACATAAAGTGAAGGCGGCCAGTACCGGACGTGAGGGAGATCTGGCTGCAACATCTGTCACCCCATTGATCTGGCTGGCTAGGCGGTATGGCTGATCTGGCTGGCTAGGCGCTATGGCTGATCTGGCTGGCTAGGCGGTGTCCCCTTCCTCCCATTGTGGAGTGATGAAGCTCCAGGTCTCCAGACACATCAAGTATGGCTCCGTCTACGGCTGAATGACTTGTGGTTCTGGAATCTTCTCCTGCATCATAGATGCATGTGTTTATGACATCAGCGCAGTTGCCATAGTTATCACAGGTGTTTTATACTGTGGTTTCATTGGCTAGAAAGTCCCTCTCAGTGTTCCAAAGAATTAACCCTTGAATGACTGGTATTGTGCCTTTCTCCAGAAACCTGTAAAATAAACTTGTCACTAGACAGGACCATTATCATTATTATATTTTAAAGTTGCCCCAACCAAAGTCTAATAAGTGAGCGCATCTAGAGTTGATGTGTAACAAGCGCAATCATTCCATTAAGCCCTACTAAATGCATAAATGCACAATATGAGAACAGAGCAGTCTCATAGAAAATTAATGATACCAAGGTAAATGCAGTTAGATAAAGGATGCTATATAGGGGCTCATACTGTATATAGGAGCTATATGGGGACTCACACTGTATATAGGAGGCAAACACTGTATTCAGGAGGCTATATGTGGGCTCATACTGTATATAGGAAGCGATTTGCAGGCTCATGCTGTTTATAGGAAGCGATGTGCAGGCTCATACTGTACATAGGAGGCTATGTGGATGCTCATACTGTTTATAGGAAGCAATGCGCAGGCTCATACTGTACATAGGAGGCTATATGTGGATGCTCATACTGTATATAGGAGGCTATATGCGGCCTCATACTGTATATAGGAAGTGATGTACAGGCTCATACTGTATATAGGAGGCTATGTGCAGGCTCATACTGTATATAGGAAGCAATGTGCAGGGTCATACTGTATATAGGAGGCAAAAACTGTATTCAGGAGGCTATATGTGGGTGCTCATACTGTATATAGGAGGCTATATGCGGCCTCATACTGTTTATAGGAAGCGATGTGCAGGCTCATACCGTACATAGGAGGCTATATGTGGCCTCATACTGTATATAGGAAGTGATGTGCAGGCTCATACTGTATATAGGAGGCTATGTGGGCTCATATTGTATATAGGAAGCAATGTGCAGGCTCATACTGTATATAGGAGAATATATGCGGCCTCATACTGTGTATAGAAGGCTATATGCGGCCTCATACTGTATACAGGAGGCTATGTGGGCTCATACTGTATATAGGAGGTAAACACTGCATTCAGGTGGCTATATGTGGGTGCTCATACTGTATATAGGAGGCTATATGCGGCCTCATACTGTATATAGGAAGCGAAGTACAGGCTCATACTGTATATAGGAGGCTATATGCAGCATCATACTGTATACAGAAGGCTATATGTGGGTGCTCATACTGTATATAGGAGGCTATATGTGGCCTCATACTGTATATAGGAAGCGATGTGCAGGCTCATACTCTATATAGAAGGCTATATGGGGACTCACACTGTATATAGGAGGCAAATACTGTATTCAGGAGGCTATATGTGGGCTCATACTGTATATAGGAAGCGATTTGCAGGCTCATACTGTTTATAGGAAGCGATGTGCAGGCTCATACTGTTTATAGGAAGCGATATGGAGGCTCATACTGTACTTAGGAGGCTATGTGGATGCTCATACTATTTATAGGAAGCAATGCGCAGGCTCATACTGTACATAGGAGGCTATATGTGGGTGCTCATACTGTATATAGGAAGTGATGTACAGGCTCATACTGTATATAGGAGGCTATGTGCAGGCTCATACTGTATATAGGAAGCAATGTCCAGGCTCATACTGTATATAGGAGGCAAAAACTGTATTCAGGAGGCTATATGTGGGTGCTCATACTGTATATAGGAGGCTATATGTGGCCTCATACTGTATATAGGAGGCGATGTGCAGGCTCATACTGTATATAGGAGGCTATGTGGGCTCATATTGTATATAGAAGCAATGTGCAGGCTCATACTGTATATAGAAGGCTATATGTGGCCTCATACTGTATACAGGAGGCTATGTGGGCTCATACTGTATATAAGAGGCTATATGCAGCCTCATACTGTATATAGGAATCGATGTACAGGCTCATTGTCATGATCTCAGTGCGGGTTTGACTCGCACACGTGGGGTTAATGTTTGGAACCAGTGCTGATGACTGGCATTTCTGGGGTTAAAGGTTGTGATCCCAATGCAGGCTTACCTGCACACCTGGGGCTATGATTGTGGCCTCTCCCTGGGTCTGGGGGAGGCTTCTTATAGCCTCAGGACGCTCCCATCCCTGTCAGTTATACTCTTGCCCTTGGCATTTGTGTGGTGACCCCTGAGTGTGTTTGTGCTGTGTTCTGGTTACTTGATTCTCTGTGTATGACTCGGTCTGTTCTCTGGATATCGCTTTGGATTCTGCCTGGTACCTTATATGTCTGTTTGGTTTTGATCTCTGCTTGGCCCTGATTATCCGCTCTGTCTCATTCCTGGTACTGTACTGTGATCCTGTGTATGACCTTTGGCTTTGTCTGACCTCCCGTCTGTTTATTCCTCCTGTACCTCGTTTAGCACTGCTTCTGTACTCAGGACACGCGTACTGGCTCTATGAGCAAGTGTAGTGCGGTGTCTCTGACATTATAACTGACCCTTTCAGTTTTTGGTTTTTTTTGTTTTTTTCTGAAGAAAAAAAAAAAAGTGTGTGTTATCCTCATGGATCCCATACAAGCCTTGGCTGATCAGGTCAAGCACCTGACCCAAATGTTCCATAAGCTCAATGTGGAACAACGCACGATGGCCCATACCCAGCAACAGTTGGTGGTTACTGTGCAGGGGGCTGTTGATGCAGGGGCTTCTGGTTCTGGGGGTAGGGATGTGTCATTAGCGTCCCCCGAATCTCCGGTCAAGTTACCAGAACTTTTCTCAGGGGATAAAAAGGAGTTCAGGTCTTTCAGAGAAGGATGCAAGCTTTTTTTTTTCTCTAAGGCCCCGCTCCTCTGGGGATGAGTTCCAGAGGGTGGGGGTCATTATTTCCCTACTTCGGGGGGCTCCGCAAGCATGGGCTTTCTCTCTGTCTTCCTCTGCTCCTGAACGTATGTTAGTGAACGCATTCTTTGAGGCCCTCGGGCACATTTATGATGAACCTGACCGAGTGCGATTGGCAGAGGACATGGTGATGAGTGTCTGTCAGGGGAAACACACAGCTGAGTGGTTTTGTTCTGAGTTCCGCCGCTGGGCGGCAGAGGTCTCTTGGAGCGACGCCGCACTCCGAGGACTCTTTCGCAGAGGCTTGTCCGAGCGGCTGGGTGCCTTGGCGTTACATCCCCCACCTAACTCTCTCGAGGACGCCATGTCAGACCGCAGCCACAAATTTCATGTGGCGGCCGTGATTTTTAGCAGCTGACAGCGTGAAGAGGATTACTGATCGTGCGTCCCACTACAGGGTTCGGCCGTTCTGGCATTTTCCAGAAATGCCCGATGGCCAGTCCGGCCCTGGGTGTGATAAGCTGCAGTAATGTGTTTAGCTTTGGATGCAAATGTGGTAGGGGCCGGGCTTCGGGGGTGGACCACTGCTTACCCTGCGGTGCATGTTTGTGGTCGTCAGGAGGACGACGAATAAAATCCGAAACTGTTACAAGTGAAATCTGTCTCCGCCTCGTCCTTGAAATGCCTGGTATCTGTGTCATCCGGACAGGGTAAGCAGTGGTCCACCCCTGCATGGGGGGCGTTCTGTACACGATTTTTAAACGTTTTCGCGCCGAAAATCGCGGCAAAAATGCTTAAAAATCGCTACGTGGGCACACAGCCTAAGGCTGTGTTCACACGTAGCATTTTTTTGCGTTTTCGCTGCGATTTTAAATGCACGATTTTGCTGCAAAAACACAAAAAAAAGCATCCCATGCAATCCTATAGCATTCCGCACATGCTTTCCTAATGCTGCGGATTTTTCCGTGGCGGAATTGCATTGCGGAAAGATACGCAGCATGCTCATTCTTTGTGCAGAATCGCGGGAATTCCGCCCATATAGGAATGCATTGTTCTGCTTTCTTTCCGCATGAGGCTATGCTCACCATGCAAAAAGTAAGCAGATTATTTGCGGATTGTACCCACTGTTTGGAAGAGAGGAGATTCTCCTCCAGGCTCTGGGTACCATATACCTGTAAAAAATAGAATTAAAATAAAAATAGTGGTGATATTCTCACCTTCCGATGTCCCTTGCAGCGTCACCAGGCCTCAGCGATGCTCCGGGCAGGTCCCGTTCCAAGTGATGCATTGCGACAATGACCTTTGACGACGTCGCAGTCTCGCGACGGACTATTTTATGAATGCAGGTTTATACCAAGCATTAACTATGGACTAAGGATATAATCACACTCTTTATGCCGGGACATATTGCTCATGACCATTTAATATTTTCACCCAATTGTGTGTTCTGTGTACCAATTAACCCTTTACTTCCTGCCGCTCTTATTTGCAGCCTCTAGGAGAATTCTATTCGGGTACATGCCATCACTCTTGGTTAATCAACTGGTTGAGTGCAAAACTTAATGGAAATAGTAACTACCATCTTTTTTTCACAGCTTTGTACTGGGCGAATTGCAATATATTTATTAAGATATACTAATCACTATTTATTTCTCAGCTATTTATCCCCACGATTGGGCTAACTGCAAATTATTGTTTATTCTTGTCAGGTTTTACCTATTACCATATATACTCGAGTATAAGCCGACCCGAGTATAAGCCGAGGCACCAACTTTTGCCACGAAAAACTGGGTAAACTTATTGACTTGAGTATAAGCCGGGTGTGCATTGACCACTCATCCCTACCGTGGTATGCATGTTTCCCCCGTCCCTGTCATTGTATGCATAGCTCCTTATCCCCTATCTTTGTATGTATGATTCCTGTTAAGAAAAAAACCATCCTATTTACCTGCCTGCGCGCCGTCGGTGGCACTGCATCTTGTTCCGGCCATATAACACGGATAATTCTTGGTAATGACAGTGAATATTTAGAACATTCATTACTGTGCACTTTATACACATTATACATTCCTGCAGCTCAGTGGCATAGCAACTGTTTGTGGCGCCCGGGGCGGTCGAAAAATTTGCCGCCCCTTTGGTCGTTGATAGAGTTGAGCGACTTTTGGTTTTTTAGGGTCGAGTTTCGTTTCGTGAAACCCGACTTTTCCAAAAGTCGGGTCGAGCAAGATCGTCCGATTATAGGGAAAAGTCGGGGTCGTCCCGAAACACGAAACCCAATATAAGTCAATGGGGAATAAAAGTCGGCAGTGAGAGGCTGACAGGAAACACACCTACAGTGCCCATTTGAATGCCAAAAGCATCAATTCTTCTTACTTAAGCTTGTCAACCTTAATTAACTTCATAATACAAGTTACGCTCTGAAAAATGGGGGTTATTTGGCTAAAGTTGTGGGGGGGGGGCTGGCTCCAGGTTTTCATGTGCCCTGGGCGAAAGAGCGCCCCTTTAACACATACCAAAACTCATCATGCTCCGATACGGCAGAGAAATAGCGGTATAGTACAATGAAAAATACTTCACTTTTTACATCTCATGACGAGGCCCATCTATTTCTCCATACAGAATCATTGGTCCCATATAATGTTTGAAACAGTATATGATGAGC
Organism: Dendrobates tinctorius; assembly: GCF_039654945.1. NCBI lineage: Eukaryota > Metazoa > Chordata > Amphibia > Anura > Dendrobatidae > Dendrobates > Dendrobates tinctorius. The sequence continues at coordinate 168,164 of NW_027362066.1, read as the reverse complement.
TCCACATAATGCTACAGTATATGTTGGTCCCCATGGATGAAGCTCCACTGTCTTATGGGCCCAAATAACGCTCCAAACATAATGGGCCCCATTTCTAATGCTCTAGTGTATAATGGGCCCTGTAAATGCTGCTCCAGTGTCTGATGTCCACCTTTGGAATGTTCCAGTGTATGGTGGGCCCCATCTATCATTCTCCAGAGTATAGTGCTCCCCAAAAATTGCTGTCCCAACATTGAAAACAATCAAATAAGTCTCCTCGCTAGGGAATCCCTGTACTAGTCTGGACTCCTCGTCGTCCCCATTTTCCATCTCACTGCACAGTATTTCAACCTTGCAAGTGCTGTGATCCTGAGCAAGCAGGGGGGGCCCACTCGTTGGCGACGGCACTGGCACAGGGCCCCTGATAGTACGGTGGTGTGTCTGATGGCGGGTGGGCCGAACCTGCACTTTCATCTGCAGCTTCCTCTTTGTCACCGTGTAAGATGGAACTGTATATGGGAAGGGTAACCTGAGTTTCATCAGGGTCAGATTCAGGCCGTGTAGCGTGCGAGGGGAATGTAGTGGTCTGGGTCAATGTACCAGCAGATTCATCGAGCAGTGGCTGGGCATCAGTGCACTTGTGTCGCCCCCAGGAGTACGGTCGCCACAGTGGCATTACCTTCCTCCTAGGGAGTGTGATGTCATGCTTGGGAGCAACGAAGGATCTCTCTAGTAGGTTAACTGATTGGGCGGCGTTATTCCCACGAGTCATGACCCTCCAAACAGCGTTCATGAAGGCAAAGTGTTTGTTTTACGTGGGCAGTATGGTTGCAAAGCTGAACCTTAAAGGAATGTCCAGAAGGGCACCAGCAGGAGTGGAGCCTACGGTTAAATTCGACTCCACCTGGGAAACCTCAACCATGCCAGCTACAGAACAGATGCACACATTGCAAGCTTAATTCCGTTAACGAACGAGACTCCGTCATGCCCCGCGGTCCGAGTCCGGCTTACTAGAGGGACACGTGAGGCTCTGGCACATGAGATTGGCCAATAACTGGTGTGTCATGCCCTTACATGTCCGTGGCTGCATGTGCGCTACACTGAAAAGGCCAGCGTTTGTCGCTTACAGGTGCAGATAACCCGCTGAACAACGTTAGTGATGGGGATCACTGATTACAATTATTACCCGCGAACGATGATTTCCCAGTAAGTGCAGGTCAACCGCAGTTCCGGAACTAGGCCTAACCGTCATTCCTGAAAAAATTAAAAACTTATGTGTGCAAACCACAGGTGCTGTAGCTTGCTTAACAGCTCGCCAGCCGTTCTCACGCCCAGTATGGATTACACGTGATTGCACAAAGGTGAGAAAGGGTACCGTATCCCCAGATAACATGTATGGATAGCGTACACATTCAAAATATATGTCTATACATCAGGAGGCAGGCTCAGACGGTGTTAGGCCCAGTATGGATTGCACGTGATTGCACAAAGGTTAGAAAGGGTACCGTATCCCCGGATAACATGTATGGATAGCGTACACATTCAAAATATATGTCTATATATCAGGAGGCAGGCTCTCTGGAGCTAGAGCCCAGACAGCAGGACAGGGCATAGCTACATCTTAACCATCATCTTTCAGTTCAATCAATTTGTAGTGGCAGTCCCAGTGAAGGATTTGACAGACCAGACTACACAGCGGAGGAGCAGGGAGAGGTAAACATTGCAATTGCTGGGGCCCTGCCCAAGCAAGGGGGGCACACTCGTGGGCGTCGGTACTGGCCCTGGGCCCCTCATAGTATGGCGGTGTGTCTGACGGCGGGTGTGCACCACCACCGTCAGAGACACTTGATTGCACTATGAGGGACCCTGTGCCAGTGCCCACGCCCAAGAGTCGGCCCACCCACCTGTCCAGGGCAACGGCACTTGCACGGTTTCAGGTGCTAGGTGGGGGGGGCAGCCCAGTTAGGGAGGTTTACAAAGTGGCATATGTTGATGTGGGACATTCAGCTGCTGCAAAAGGCGAAATAGATCAAGTTCGCGGAATAGGAGGATAACCAAAGCAAGCCATTTTTCTGGCAACCTATGTGTCATCAAGGGAAGGTGGGACAAAATCCTTGGAAACCCATGCATGGTTCATTTTAATGAAGGTTAGATCATCCACATTTTGGGTTGACAGACGGGTCCTTTTTTCTGTCAGGATTGATCCAGCTGCACTGAAGACTCTTTCCGATAGCACACTTGCAGCTGGGCAAGCGAGCTCCTGTAAGGCATATTGTGCCAATTCAGGCCAGGTGTCCAGTTTAGCGGCCCAATAGTCAAAGGGGAATGACCTGTGTGGGAGAACATCGATATGGGAGGAAAAGTAGTTTGTAACCATAGTTGACAACTGCTGTCTCCTGTCACTTTCCATCGATGCAGTATTACCAGTTGTTTGAGTGGTACTTGAAAAATCAGTCCACAACATTGTCATGAAACCCCTGTCTCCAACGCCACTTCTGCTGTGTGCACCACGAACACCTCTGCCAAGCTGCCCCCGGCCCGTACGGCTCGTGTGAGAAACATCACCGCTGCTGTGTGCTGGGAATGCCTCAAGCAACCGATTTACCTAAATTGCTTGAGTTGCTTGTTTATTAGCCAATATTAGGTCAAGGTTCTCCTGTGGCATGAAGTTTTGTAATTTGCCTTTATAGCGTGGATCCAGGATGCTGGCCAACCAGTAGTCGTCATTGTTCATCATTTTGGCAATGCGGGGGTCCCTTTTTAGGATCTGCAAGGCATAATCTGACATGTGGGCCAATGTTCCCGGTGTCAATGATGCACTGCGAGTGCTGGTTGGATGAGCACTTTCTCGCAAATCCACATCCCTCCAGTCACGCACAAACCCTGTACCAGACCTTACCACGCCAACATTTTCACTTGCCCCACGAGATGCATCCTCCTCCCCTAAGTAATCATCCCCATCATCATCCTCCTCCTCCTCTTCTTCCTCCACCTCGTCCAGGAGAGGTCCCTGAGCAGACAATGGCTGAATGTCATCAAGGATTCCCTCCTCGTCAACATTGGCTGCAGACGCCTGCTCCTTAAGGTGCGTCAAAGTTTGCATGAGCAGACGCATAAGTGGGATGCTCATGCTTAGGATGGCGTCGTCTGTGCTTACCAGCCGTGTGCATTCCTCAAAACACTGAAGGACTTTACAGAGGTCTTTTAGCTTCGACCACTGCACACCTGTCAACTCCATGTCTGCTCTCAAAGTGCCTGGCCGTGTATCCTCCCACAAATGCATTATGGCCTGCCTCTGCTTGCACAGCCGCTCAACCATGTGCAGGGTGGAGTTCCACCTTGTTGCAATGTCGATAATGAGGCGGTGGTTGGGAAGGTGGAGCAATCACTGCAGCTTCTGCATACGAATGCAGTGTACAGGCGACCGGAGGATGTGCGCGCACAGTCTTCGCACCTTCTGGAGCAGGGCTGTTAACTCCGGATAATTATTGAGGAAGCACTGCACCACCAGGTTCAAGGTGTGAGCCAAGCAAGGTATGTGGCTGAGTATTGAAAGGGCTATGGCTGCCACAAAATTACGGCCGTTATCACTAACTACCTTGCCTGCCTCAAGATGTACACTGCCCAGCCATGACTCAGTTTGTCGCTGGAAGTACTCGGCGAGCACCTCGGCGGTGTGTCTGTCGCCCAAACACATCATCTGTAACACAGCCTGCTGACGCTTTCCACTAGCTGCTCGATAGGGGGACACCTCGTATGCAACATTGGCAGCTGCAGATGGAGTGCTCGTACGACTGCGCTTTGTGGACGAGCTTTCGCTTCTGGAGGAGGAGGAGGAGGATCGAACGCCTACAGCCAACTGTTTCCTATACCGTGGGCTAGGCAGCACTGTCCCACCACCGCTGTCCCCTGTGGACCCTGCATCCACCACATTAACCCAGTGCGCAGTGATGGACACGTAACGGCCCTGGCCATGCCGACTGGACCATGCATCAGTTGTGAGGTGCACCTTGCCACTCACTGACTGCTTGAGTGCATGGACAATGCGGTCTTTCACATGATGGTGGAGGGCTGGGATGGCTTTGCGAGAGAAGAAGTGGTGACTGGGTAGGTCATAGCGTGGTACTGCATAGGCCATGAGTTTGCGGAAAGCTGCGCTTTCCACCAACCGATAGGGCATCATCTCAAATGAGATTAGTTTGGCAATGTGGGCGTTCAAACCCAGTGTACGCGGATGAGAGACTGAGTACTTTCTTGACCTACTCATAGTGTCTGGGAGGGTGAGCTGGACTTGAGAGCTGCATATGGTGGAAGTAGCGGTGGACAGGGCGAACTGAGAGAGGGTTGATGATGGTGATGGAGTTGGTGTTCTTTCTGATGGCCTAGATTCAGTCTTTCGTTGATATAACAGTGGGATTCCCTGACTGCTGTGGCCTTGCAACAACACCTCAACATTTGCTGCTGTACTAACCGGTGGGCTTACAGTGGGGGAAACAATGTAGCATTGCTGACTACCTTCTTTGTGATCAGTTGCACATGTGGTACTTGAGGTTTGGTGTTGTGTCCACGCTTGCAAGTGCATGGTGGTTGAATGTCTAAGCATGCAACTGGTATTCAAATTTTTCAGATTTTTCACTCGGCTAAAGGTCTTTGCGCACTTCTTACAGATAACCTTGGCCTGATCATGAGGATTTTGTTCAAAAAAGTGCCACACTGCACTCTTCCTACTTTGGCAGACATTTTGCGGCCTAGCACGCTGTGATATTTTGACCCTCTGGACAAGCTGTCCAGCAACTCTTTTGATTTTTGGAACCTGTCTTTGGAGTGCTCCGTGCCTGCCAGATAACAGCTGTTGCGATGTCGATGTCTGCTGTGGATGCTCCTCATCTGAGCTATTGGAAGCAGCACCCTCTTCCCCCAATGGATGCCAATCTGGGTCAACAACTGGATCATCCATCACCTCCTCTTCAATGTCATGTGCACCTTCCTCTGTGTCACCGTGTATGGTGGTATAGTGTGCGGGAAGGGGCACCTGAGTCTCATCAGGGTCAGAATCTGGCTCTGTACACTGCGAGGACAATGTAGTGCTCTGAGTGAATGTACCAGCAGAATCATCTATCAGTGGCTGTGCATCAGGGCACTCGATGTCAGATTCATCTTGGCCTGGGTAATTCACCATTTCACTTGATAATCCAGGCATGGTATGTGAAAACAGCTCCATGGAGTAATCAGTAGTATGGCCTGCGTCATCCTTCAATCTTGGTTGGGGTGAAGGACACAAGGAAATTTGTGGTTCATGAACATGAGCCTCCAATGACGACTCAGTGCTTTTATTTTTTACAACTTCAGAAGAGGAGGCGATAGAGCTGGAGGCTGAGTCAGCAATGTAAGCCAAAACTTTTTCCTGAAGCTCTGGCTTTAAAAGCGGTTTGCCAACTCCTAGAAAAGTAAGCCTTCGAGGCCTTGTGGAGCCAGATGATGACACAGGCTCAACACCTCCTGCATTCGGTCCTATTTTGCTTTTGCCACTACCATCAGATCCACCACCAACACCATCATTACCAGCTGCCAACCCCCGCCCAATTCCACAGCCTCTTCCACCAGCCTTCCTCATTTTTGGTAGAAATGTAGACAAAATCCAACAAACTATATAGTAATGTAAAACAAGGTACAAGGTGTCTATAGGACAGGGGAGATTTTGAATTTCTGCACACATTTGTGGACACTGTACACTTTTGGATTGTGTGAGGCCCACTGAATATCACAGCGCTATGTCACAGGCTCGATGGCACAGGTGTGAAAAAAGTGACTACAGGATAAGGGAGATTTTGAATTTCTGCACACACTTGTGGACACTGGACACTTATGGATTGTGTGAGGCCCACTGAATATCACAGCGCTATGTCACAGGCTCGATGGCACAGGTGTGAAAAAAGTGACTACAGGATAACAGAGATTTTGAATTTCTGCACACACTAGTGGACACTGGACACTTTTGGATTGTGTGAGGCCCACTGAATATCAGAGCGCTATGTCACAGGCAGAAATTGGCTAGTGTATCACAAACTACAAGGTGTATATAGAATTGGGCAGAATAGGAATCTCCCTAGAGTCTGTAAGAACGGAACAAGTCCTCCACTTATCCTTCCAGAGTGACACACAGATAGCTTCACTGTGGCCGTGATAACAGCCGTTACACAGTACTGAGAGGAGCGTGCACTTACACGGCTGTCCGGTGTACGTAAAATTGTCAAACTCCGTGTTTTTTAAGTATACGGACTGACACACGCTGTCTCTCTATAGTTTTGAATGTGATCAAACAGCAAATATATTTAACTGTTTGAAAGCTAGACAAAACTAGAAGGTGCAGGTCTGTAAGAACGGAACATGTCCTCGACTTATTCTTACAGAGTGACACACAGATAACTTCACTGTGGCTGTGATAACAGCCGTTACACGGTACTGTGTGAGGAGTGTGCACCGCTGTATGGTGTGAAAAAATGCACGCTCAGTACCTCAGCAGGACAAAAAAAAAATTGGGATTGCTTTTAAAAAAGCAGTTTGCAGAGCAGTGGGTAAACAGCAATGCAGCCGTCAGGAAGCCTTAGAAGGCAGCCTAACAACCAACACCGCTGATCCAGCAAAATATAGCCTCCCCTTGCACTGCACACACAGTGACTGGTGTGTTGTACAGGCAAAATCGCTAGCAGCAGAAGCAGTTTTTGGTGTCTTCTTCCCTGCCTAACGCTCTCCCTACAGAATCAGCAGCAGCTCTCCCTATTCTGAGATCAGCATGAGGAACATGGCGGTCGGCGTGCACGCCCTTTTATACCCCCTGTGACGCCCACCAAAGCAAGCCAATCACTTGCATGCCCTTCTGAAAGATGGTGGTGACCCCTGCCTATGTCATCACGTTGCCCACAGTGTCCGTGGATCCTGATTGGCTGAAAAAGAGCGCAAAACAAACTTTTGAAACGCGACTTTGGTGCGTAAGTCACCGACCTCGTGGCCGACCTCATCCTAGGGTCGGGTTTCGTTTCATGAAACCCGACTTTGCCAAAAGTCGGCGACTTTTGAAATTTTTCGATCCGTTTCGCTCAACTCTAATTTTGGCTTTCCATCATTTTTTCATGCTGGATCCGTTTTTTTCTCATAGACTTGTATTAGTGACAGATTGTGACGGATGGCCACACGTTTCATCTGTCGTCCAACGGATCCGTCAGAAAATCTCTGTCTGTCGGCCAGAGACAACGGACAGATGAACATTTTTTGTGTACGTCGAAAAGTCGGATAGCGACGGATTCCATCTTTTAAAACTGAGCATGCCCGGAATCATTTTTCTTCCTTTATTTTAACCCCTGCGGCTGCTTTTTCTATTCTGGCACAAAATCCTTCTCTCTCTCTCTCACTCCAGAATTCTGTTTCTTTAATTCCTACAGCAAGGCTGCTACAACGGATCAGTCATAAAAACAGATCCAGTGCATCAGTTTTTTGCAATATACGCAGGATCCGTCCACTTGACGGATCTGAACACTTTGACGGATTGTGACTGATTGCAAAAGACTGGAGTGTGAAAGGGGCCTTAAGAAGCGAGATGTGGATGAGAAAAGGCGGTGGATCCGTTGCCAACCGTCAATTGACGGAATCTGCCATCGGATCCTCCTTTTTATACTGAGCATGCCCGAATGAATGTCCTTTCATGATATTTAACCCCAAATCCCATTCTGTGGCAGCCAAATCTCTCTCTCTCGTGAAACAGGCCTTACTTTAAATTTCATGCACTAGCGTCTAAAGCGGATCCGTACAAAAAACGGATCCAGTTGCATCCGTTTGCCACAAAACGGAAACGGATCCGTTTTTGCACACTGGCAGATTTTGACTAACGCCAGAAAACTGAAGTGTGAAACAGGCCTAAGAGAAAGAAAAGACTCAATCAGAGAAGAGGTCACCTATAAGGTACCAGGATGTACATTTTTAGCTATTGGTACTGACTGCGTCTCATCAGTACTATGGTTCCTGTATAGTCCACAGTCTGATAAAGACTGATAACTCCCAGCATCTCCTTACCATTGTTAAGGACATACTGGGAGTTGTAGGTTCATGAGATACAAATGTATATGGGCCTGACTTAGAAGGATTCAGCTCATCAGTTATTAATCACATGATGTCATAGACCTAATGGAAAAGGGAAGAATTAGCTGGGTAGAAATGCAAAATGGGCGCCTTCGGCTTCATCTGCCTTGGGCACCCAAAATACTTTGTTTCGGCCCTGGTAACGGATAAAGCAAAATCCTACATGACCTATCAGTGTTCTGCGATTTGGGTTGAGGACACTTATTGTGTGTGGGCTGGTGAATTTTGTGTGCCAGGGCTGCTTTTTAGTCCCAACTCGGCCCTGAATCCCCTCATGTATCTGAATGGGAGGAAGAGTGTGAACTTGTGCTAATTGTGCAGTCACACTTTGTCATCTCTGCTCCGTCCTGTCTTCCAGCGCAGGGTTAAATTGCTCTGACTTCATATCTGGCTTCATGGCTTGATCATAGATGCTGGATCCTGATCCCCAACAAAATCTCACCAACCGAAGATTGTGAAAGAAACACACAAAACACTTTTATTGGATGTTAAATTGACCGAATTTTATTCCAAATCTCATCATTATTATTTCTTTCAGTGTCTGAAATTTAGAATCAGCCAATTACTATGAAAGAGACACTGAAAATGGCAGAACCCCCGACTCACGAAGAATCGTCCTTCAGCACTCAGGAGAGGAAAAACCCCCTGTGGTGGAAACCTCTAGGGAACCATGGCTGCAGGACTGCCCTTCCCTTGGGCTTAGAAGGTTAGTGCCAACATGTAACAGCAAATTGTACCTGAATTTGTACATTGTGTCATATTTGTTTTGGAGAAGCCTAATGCGACCTCTCCAGGCCATACACATAAAGTGAAGGCGGCGAGTACCGGACGTGAGGGAGATCTGGCTGCAACATCTGTCACCCCATTGATCTGGCTGGCTAGGCGGTATGGCTGATCTGGCTGGCTAGGCGCTATGGCTGATCTGGCTGGCTAGGCGCTATGGCTGATCTGGCTGGCTAGGCGGTGTCCCCTTCCTCCCATTGTGGAGTGATGAAGCTCCAGGTCTCCAGACACATCAAGTATGGCTTCCGTCTACGGCTGAATGACTTATGGTTCTGGAATCTTCTCCTGCATCATAGATGCATGTGTTTATGACATCAGCGCAGTTGCCATAGTTATCACAGGTGTTTTATACTGTGGTTTCATTGGCTAGAAAGTCCCTCTCAGTGTTCCAAAGAATTAACCCTTGAATGACTGGTATTGTGCCTTTCTCCAGAAGCCTGTAAAATAAACTTGTCACTAGACAGGACCATTATCATTATTATATTTTAAAGTTGCCCCAACCAAAGTCTAATAAGTGAGCGCATCTAGAGTTGATGTGTAACAAGGGCAATCATTCCATTAAGCCCTACTAAATGCATAAATGCACAATATGAGAACAGAGCAGTCTCATAGAAAATTAATGATACCAAGGTAAATGCAGTTAGATATGGGATGCTATATAGGGGCTCATACTGTATATAGGAGCTATATGGGGACTCACACTGTATATAGGAGGCAATATGGTGGCAAACAATGTATTCAGGAGGCTATATGTGAGTGCTCATACTGTATATAGGAGGCTATATGGGGACTCACACTGTATATAGGAGGCAAACACTGTATTCAAGAGGCTATATGTGGGCTCATACTGTATATAGGAAGCAATTTGCAGGCTCATACTGTTTATAGGAAGCGATGTGCAGGCTCATACTGTACATAGGAGGCTATGTGGATGCTCATACTGTTTATAGGAAGCAATGCGCAGGCTCATACTGTATATAGGAGGCTATATGCGGCCTCATACTGTATATAGGAAGTGATGTACAGGCTCATACTGTATATAGGAGGCTATTTGCAGGCTCATACTGTATATAGGAAGCAATGTGCAGGCTCATACTGTATATAGGAGGTAAACACTGCATTCAGGATGCTATATGTGGGTGCTCATACTGTATATAGGAGGCTATATGCGGCCTCATACTGTATATAGGAAGCGAAGTACAGGCTCATACTGTATATAGGAGGCTATATGCGGCCTCATACTGTATATAGGAGGCTATATGCAGCATCATACTGTATACATGAGGCTATATGTGGGTGCTCATACTGTATATAGAAGGCTATATGTGGCCTCATACTGTATATAGGAAGCGATGTGCAGGCTCATACTGTATATAGAAGGCTATATGGGGACTCACACTGTATATAGGAGGCAAATACTGTATTCAGGAGGCTATATGTGGGCTCATACTGTTTATAGGAAGCGATGTGCAGGCTCATACTGTTTATAGGAAGCGATTTGCAGGCTCATACTGTACATAGGAGGCTATGTGGATGCTCATACTGTTTATAGGAAGCAATGCGCAGGCTCATACTGTACAAAGGAGGCTATATGTGGGTGCTCATACTGTATATAGGAGGCTATATGCGGCCTCATACTGTATAGAGGAAATGATGTACAGGCTCATACTGTTTATAGGAGGCTATGTGCAGGCTCATACTGTATATAGGAAGCAATGTGCAGGCTCATGCTGTATATAGGAGGCAAAAACTGTATTCAGGAGGCTATATGTGGGTGCTCATACTGTATATAGGAGGCTATATGCGGCCTCATTCTGTATATAGGAAGCGATGTGCAGGCTCATACCGTACATAGGAGGCTATATGTGGCCTCATACTGTATATAGGAAGCGATGTGCAGCCTCATACTGTATATAGGAGGCTATGTGGGCTCATATTGTATATAGGAAGTAATGTGCAGGCTCATACTGTATATAGGAGACTATATGCGGCCTCATACTGTATATAGAAGGCTATATGCGGCCTCATACTGTATACAGGAGGCTATGTGGGCTCATACTGTATATAGGAAGCAATATGCAGCCTCATACTGTATATAGGAAGCGATGTACAGGCTCATACTGTATATAGTATAAAGTGCAAATATATCCCAAATACTGGAAAAAATTCTTCAAAGGCTCAACTCACTGGAAATATAATAGCAAAAAAAATATCATAAATGAGCTATTAAGTATCACAAGAGATCAAAATTGGAGTTTTTCAAGATAAATAATTTATTTAGAATAATTAACAGAGCATAAATGCTAAATGCAAGTTACAGCAGACATAAACACAATATAATTAAACCAGCACCTTATCATTTTCACTTTTAACAGCCAATCAGAGCGATTGTAAACATGTGGGGGTGAAGCCACCCCACCTGTGGAGAAGTACAAAGCCCCCTGTGTGTGTGGGTCGGGTGGGGTCACTGAAAGGTCAGTCACCCGACCCGCAGGAGGGCAATTAATTCATGACGCCACATAGGCGTCACTGGTCAGATTGGCACAGCTTTTCATGATGCCTATGTGGAGTCATTGGTCGGGAAGGGGTTAAAGGAGCATACACGCCTTTGCACAGTGGGGGTATTCATATCTTTTCTATGGGACACTAATTTTTGGGGGAGGGAGTAATCATAGTAATGGCACAGTTTTTTAAAATATTGGGGTCAGTATCCTATGCCTCAGGTAAGCAGAGTGGGGAGTTTTTGTAGGTTGAGAATAAATGAGACATCAGTAGAAATGTGAGATGTCAAATGTGTTTTTGTTGTAATCTGTGCAGATGAGTTGTGGCTGGAGAAGTGGTAATGGAGGTCTGGGCCTGATGAAAAAGACAGGAAAAGTGAGCGACCCAAATCAGAAAGATTGTCAGCTGTAAGGTTCTATATATAACTACTGTACTCACGTGTATGTTCTGTGGGACTAGTATCTACCAATATACGATAACAGTAAGATGGTAATATTGCTCTTTTTAGTAGACTATTTTTTTTATTTAGTGACCGCTAAATTTGTTTCAGTCTATGTAGTAGTAGGTGTATGGTGGTGTCATTGGTCTCTGTATAGTGTTTTGTTATGTAAAGGTAATGGTTATATTATATTATGTATTTGCTGAGTAGTGGTGATGGTGGTGGACATTGAGTAGTTTTATTGTTTTGGTCTTTTATAGTAGTAATTTTGATAATATTGGTCTTTGCATTGTATGTTTTTGGTTAGCAACAGTGGTATACTGTACTTATATATCTATAGATGCTCTTTAGATGATTATAGGGGGTCAGATGGGTAGACATACACTTTGAGGCATGGACCCCTGAACTTTTAGAACCCTAGCAATGTCCCTGCTGTAATGTGTGTTTACTTGTCAGTGTTTCTAGAGATATATGTATGTTTGTCAGTAAGCTCAGTTATGGTACCATATCTAAGCAGTAAGTTTGGTTCTGGTTCTGTATTGATGTAGTAATCTAGATTCTTGTACCATATGCATGCCGTAAGCTTGGTTCTGTTCCCATATCTGTGAAGTAGACATATTAAGCTTGGTTCTGCTCCCTTATCTCTGTAGTAAACTCGGTTCTGCTCCCTTATCTCTGTAGTAAGATCGGTTATGCTCCCATAGCACTGTAGTAAGCTCGGTTCTGCTCCCATGTCTCTCTCGTAAGGTTGGTTCTGCTCCCTTATCTACGTAGTAAGGCTCGTTTCACACTAGCGTTTGATCGCGCAGCGCATGTCCCCCTATCTTTAACATGGTGATCGCAGGGTCTTGCGAATGTACGCGCTCTTCAGCGTTTAGCGTGCGCTGCGCATTTTACAGGTGTGCGCCCAGACGCGACGTACGCTACATGTTGCATTTTTTTTTCCGGCGGCATCGTTAAAAAAATCGCGCTCGCACGTGTGCGCCCAAAAATAGCATTACAGTCTATGTGGTTGCTGATGAGCGCTTGGCACCGCGCACGTCAGCGCCTTGTGCGCACACGTGATTTGAGTAAACAATGTCTAGACACTTGTCTAGAACTCCCCCTAAACAAGCAACATTGTTTTGGAGGAGTGTACATAAAAGAATGTGTCTTCAGGGTCAGACAATTACTCTACATAATGCCTTGCAGAGACCAGACAAGCATTCTACAAGAGCCTTCTACCTGTGGATTCAAGCTTCAGGAGCCAAAATGTGAGTATTCTTAAAAATAATGTCTGTGTGTCCTGTACAATTTATTATGTACTAATGTATTTTTTGTTTTCTTTTCAGCATGTCTTCTTCCGGATCGGTCTATTCGCCATCTCGGCAAGAACTGGCCCAAGCTCATCGTGAGGTGAGAATCTTGCTGCCTTTTGATAAGTATAGCTGCCTCTAGAAATGTGTTTTAATTTTTTCTTTCTTTACAGACATCGGACACGGGAAGTGAAAATGGAGTGCGGGAGCGGTCTGTGCGGGAGCAGTCGGAGCGGTCTGAGCGGGAGCCGTCTGAGGATTCTGAGCGGGAGCAGCATAGTCAAGTCATGGCGAGGAGACCCAATGTGAGTATATATATATTTTTTTTCTGTCTTTCTTTCTCTTGCTTCTTTTCTGTTTCTTTTTGTATCTTTTCCAAACTTCTAAACATTCTATATTTTTTTTTCTAGGTTCCACAGCGGGATGACGAAGAAGTCTACACAGACAACGAGCACCTCATCCGCCTCGTTGAGGAGCGCATCCCATTGTGGGACAGCCGTGACCAGCAGTACAAAGACAAAGTGGTGACCCGGCAGCTCTGGAATGAGGTGGCCGCAGTGATGGATGGCTTGGACAGCGCCTCTGCAGCTTCAAAAAGGGTGTTCAGTAAGTATAAAGATGCTCTGTGATATAGCATTTATTTTTGGACCTGATGGTGCTGATGTGTTTTTTGCAAGATATATTCTTGCATTAAACACACCAATGCCTGGTGGAAAACTGTGATTGATTTGTGTCTTGAACTCCTGCATTGTTTTGTGGTCCTGACGGTGGTGGTGTTTTTTTTGGCAAGATATATTCTTGCATGAAAACCACCAAAGCCTTGTTGAGAACTGTGATTGATTGGTATTTTCAACTGCTGCATTGTTTTGTGGACCTGACGGTGGTGGTGTTTTTTGGCAAGATATATTCTTGCATGAAAAGCACCAATGCCTTGATGAGAACTGTGATTGATTTGTGTCTTCAACTGCTGCATTGTTTTGTGGACCTGACGGTGGTGGTTTTTTTGGCAAGATATATTCTTGCATGAAAAGCACCAATGCCTTGTTGAAAACGGTGATTGATTTGTGTCTTCAACTGCTGCATTGTTTTTTGGACCTGACGGTGCTGTGTTTTTTGCAAGATATATTCTTGCATTAAACACACTAATGCCTTGTTGAGAACTGTGATTGATTTGATATATTACCAATGCCTTGTTGAGAACTGTGATTGATTTTTCAACTGCTGTCTTGATCCTGTTTTCACTCTTGTTCCTGATGATACTGTTGTTTTCGCTGATACATATATTGTAGCAGGAAACATAACAGTGTCCGCCGTCTCAACAGTTACTGCATTGTGTCTAGAATTTTATTGGTGCTGCAGCAGAGACTGTTTTCAAAGTTCAATGAGGTGTGTGGTGAGAATGACGTTAAACTATTGCATTTTTAATTTTTTTTTTTACCAACAGTGAAAAAAATCCGCACACGTTGGCGCTCGATGAAGGACCGCTTCAACACTGATGTTTGTGCTGAGGGACCGGTTCGGAGTGGTTCTGCGGCAAGGCGCAGAAGAAAGTACCGCTACCATCACGAGTTGGCTTTCCTGAGACCGGTCCTTGCCAGCAGAGCGTAAGTTGTTTTTTTTTCGTTTGTGCTTAATATATGCTTTTCTATTCCACAGGTGTTGCTTCTTGTAAATGCATGATACTAATGTTTTCCCTTTCTTTCCACAGCACTTGGAGCAGCACCCTGCAACCTAACCCTGTCCCGGGAGCGGTTCTTCATCGATCGACCTCGGACCCGTCTCAGCCATCCGACAGCCAGGAAGCATCTTGCAGGTCAGCAACACAGACAGCTGGTGACCAGAAAGCTGGTCCATCAGGTGTTCCCCTGTCCCAGGTCTCTGTCACTGGTTATGCGGGCACTACCCGCCAGCGGCAGTGGGCCTTGGACAGTAATGTCATGCCCGAGTTCATGCACTTGAGCGAGGCCTTTAAGGCCAGCCTCAGGGCGCTGGCCGCCAGAACGGAAAGCGTTTTTTTCCTGATGGAGCGTGGTTTTAACCACATGGAACATGGTTTTAACCACATGGAACACCGCTTCCACTCTGTCGACCAGCGCCTTGACCGTCTGGAGGTCGACCTCAACAGACCAGCGCACCATTTTTTCAGTAAAATTGAACAGGGCATGGCGGAACACCTTAGTCCTGAGCAACAGCTGAGTGTGTTACAGGCCTGCAACACTGCTTACTTGCAGGCTATGCAGCAGAATCAGTATGTGCAGCAGTCAGTGGTGTCATTTCCAACAGTTCCACCACTGGCTCGCTTGACCACACTACCGACTTCTGCTGCATACCACTGCACGGCCACCTGCATTCCCAGCGAAGCCGGACATCACTACACCACCTCAAGTCTGAGTGCTGCAGGACACACCTCCGCCACCACCACTATGGCAAGCGCTGCTCCTGTATGGAGCACCACCACCGCCACAGCACCACCAGCTTGGAGCCAAACCACCACAGAACCTGCTTGGGCAACCGACATCAGCAGTCAACAGCAAGGAGCACTGCCAGCACTCCTCAGCAACAGAGCACCGCCAGCGCTCCTCAGCAACGGAGCACCGCCAGCACTCCTCAGCAAAGGAGCACCTCCAGCACTCCTCAGCAAAGGAGCACCACCAGCACTCCTCAGCAAAGGAGCACCGCCAGCACTCCTCAGCAAAGGAGCACCGCCAGCACTCCTCAGCAAAGGAGCACCGCCAGCACTCCTCAGCAAAGGAGCACCCCCAGCACTCCTCAAGCAAAGGAGCACCACCAGCACTCCTCAGCAAAGGAGCACCACCAGCACTCCTCAGCAAAGGAGCACCACCAGCACTCCTCATCAAACGAGCACCACCACCACTCCTTATCTTCAGAGCACCGCCACCAATTCTCCTCCTCGTAGTCCCCCAAGAACTTTGGCTGAGATACCTGATTCGCAGCCTCCTTCACGTAGCACCGACCCAACATGCTCCCCTTCTAGGAGCACCGCCACTGCCACTTTGAGCAGCACTGCCACCACAGAGCAGCAAAGGGGTGATCCGCATTCCCTATTTTACAGGGCAATGCCACAGTCCACAGTCACCAGGCGGTCTACAAAAGAAAAGCGGTCACAGGCTGCAAGTAGGTCGGGGCAGGATATACCTGTGCCAAAAAAGAAGAAAAAAAAAAAACTTTGTTGGTCCATCCACCGTCTCCTCCTAATGTGTCTCAACCTGCCTCAATGTCCATTCCAGAGCTCCCTTCCTCGAGTACTTTTGTCACCCCTTCTCCTAGAACCCCTTCCTCTACCTCCAGTCGTTCCTTGTATCTCCACACACCCAAAGTCTCCCAATCTTCCCCCAAATGTCATTCATAATAAAATTTTTCTTGTTTATTTTTGGTTTCAAAATAAATGTGCACTTGTGCTTTCAAAAAATTGGTAATGGTTTACCGTGTCTATCGCCGACTACACACACTGCACCATACACATAGGGTTTTTGGAAAAACATATCTCCATTACTGTTTCTTGTGTGAGACTTGTTTCTTGTGTCAGTCTTGGAGATATGTGTTGTCAACAAACCAAATCTACATGACTTTCCTTTTCCAGAAAAGTCTCTACATTCTAGGAATATTGCACAGAGTGCATCCAGCAGGGTTCCCCAACTCCAGTCCTCAAGGTTCAACAAAAGATCATGTTGTATGGAATCCTCTGTTTGAAAATTTTTTAGCAACTGAGCTATGGATTTCATTACAACATGATCTGTTGGTAGACCTTGTGGAGTGGATTTGGGGAATGCTGCTGGATCTAGTGTGTTCAATATTACTAGAATGTAGAGACTGCTGTGGAAAAGACAAGTCATATAGGTATAATCTACATGACTTGGAGTCAGACATACTCCAAATAGAAAGACAGGCTTGTCTCCCTTTGAAGTCCTGTTTGGTAGTGCACCAAAGACTGGTCTGTACTTCCCACAGGTGCTACAAATGCAACACGGTTCTATGACAGCCTATGTCCAGGCCTTGCAGGAAAGACTTAAAGTGGTGCATAAACATGTGTTCTCATCCATTCCAGATCCTAATGTCAGTGCAGATGTGCATCAGCTCAATCCAGGTGATTGGGTGGTTATACGCAGACACGTGAGAAGGAGCCTGAACCCACGATTTGACGGCCCCTTCCAAGTCCAGCTGACCACATCCACCTCAGTAAAACTTGAGTCACTGCAAGAAGGTCCTTTCAACAGCAGAATGACTGTTCTCCTAATCACCTTGCTGGCAGTGGCAGGGTTACTGCACTCTACAGAGACACGGACAAACTCTTAAATGCTGACTGGGACAACAAACTTATTCAACATCATGCTCTTCTTATAAAGGACATGGAAGGACAGAAACCAAAAGACTGTTGGATCTGTACACACAGCCCAGTATCTGCAAGGACTATACCATACTTAGATTTATTATTATTCCATGGCTCCATAGGTAAGGCTAATAATAATCTTTATTTTTATATAGCGCTAACATACTCTGCAGCGCTTTACAGTATGCACACATTATCATCACTGTCCTCAATGGGGCTCACAATCTAAATTCCCTATCAGTATGTCTTTGGAATGTGGGAGGAAACCGGAGTACCCAGAGGAAACCCATGCAAACACGGGAAGAACATACAAACTCCTTGCAGATGCTGTCCTTGGTGGGACTGAGCCACCGGGCTGCCCTAGAAGGTATTAACACCAGACTGCATACACAACGAGACTTGGACTCAATCTAGGTTTCTGGGAAAAGATGTGCCCCGTCATATATCTGCCTCATTGGCTATAATCGGATGGGCCTCTAATCCCTGGTTTCAGTTTAACATAACGCGGCCTAAGGTACAAATGTGGTGGCGGGAATATGATTCAGACATCGGAAATATGGTCGCCAGGAGGAGGACTGAAATCCCTCACTCAGACCCCATTCCCAATGATGGACTGTGGTTCAGTCTTCAACACACTGGAGCAAATACCTGTGGTGAGGACAATAATTGCTTCCGTATATACACTCATGATCAAACACAGGTTAATGAGACGGTGTACCAAGATGGTGTTGAAGGCTGTAGAGCATCTACGGGTAAAATAATAAGGAAAGAAAGGGGTAAATGTACATCTGGTATAAGTGGAAATCAAATGAATAATACTTGGTGTGCCCTTAAGCCTATGTCAGGACTTTTGAGTTTATACCAATGTATACAGACCCCTGGTCACGTTTGTGTTCTCCCTGAAGGAGTATTCTTGGTTTGCGGACATCGTGCCTACAGGTGGGTGAGCCCAGACATAAGAGGAGTTTGCACTCTTGCCAAACTAATACAAGCCACTTTCATAATTCCTTATAAGAAAATAGACACAGCAGCAATTCCAATTCATACTTTGTATAGAAGGGCTGCAGACAATAAGCCCCGTCCAAATGGTAGGCCGCATCTAGTAGAAATGGGGATAACAAATAAAATATTCAGTTATATGCTAATATACCCCTTCATAACACAAATGAGGGATAAATTAGTGGAAGCTATCGACTGCCTAGATGATCAGATTTTCCAGATTCTTGAATTTCTTAATGACACTAATACAATACAGAGACAATTAATCATAGTTACTAACCAACATACTATAGTACTAGATTACCTGACAGCAAAAGAAGGAGGAATGTGTCATATAATTGGTCCCACCTGTTGCAATTATATTGACAAAATAGGTGAACTTAGAGACCAATGGTTAAAACAGCACAGTGCAAACAGACTCCTGGTGGGGTAACACATTCTCTTTTTTTAAATCCAGCAAATTGGTTTAATGGCCTAGCAGGATGGATTTTTGGCATTGTACAGACTTGTATGCAAATTTTGTTGTTTTGCTTATTGTTTTATGTAGCCGTAAAAGCGCTAATATATGTATTACTTAAGCTGCTGAATAATATATGTGTGAAAAAATAATCTAAGGCTGAACCTTCTGTAGTGTATCATAGGCCCCAGATAGCGTTGCTGATGGGGAAAGTGAGTGTCCACACTGAGGGTGGATGGGTGAAGCAGGTAGGAAGCCCCCTTATGGGTACTAGACCCATGAGACAGTAGCTCCTTTGTGGACATCAGCTGACCCTGTGGCAAAAGTTATACCATTTACAAAAGGGGGAAATTGATATAGAAGGTTTGCCTTCATATCCCTTTAATACTTCAATTGCCTTTTGCCTATTATTGCTAGAATTATTCTTATGACACTGCAGACTATAGTCTCTGTTTCAAGGAGACTATACTTGTTATCATATATGTCCTCAATAGTCAGCAACAACATGTTCTGGGTACATGGTAAACAAGGTATGACCCTGAGGGGTGGGGGCTACATGAGCCACATAGAGCTACATTTGTTGTAAATGGTATAAAATATTGCCTTGTGGTTCATTTAGTCAGATAAAGTGATTTTCCCACGACCCGTGTGCAGTCTCTTTTGTCTCCAAGTGCTTGTAAATTAAGGGCGTAAAAAACTGCTAATTCAGACTCACTGGTCATCTGGCATACCTGACTTTGGTCAGAACGAAAACAGCTACGACAGCTTCAATTCAATTCAGTCTGTTTTTGGAAGCCTTATCTCTCCTGATGCTGGGTATTGTAACCAAAGAGCGTGCATACCCCCCTCCCTACCTGTCTGCGGAGGCTCCCTGGGGGGGCTACATGGGAGGCTGTGTGGGGCTCATGCACAGTATATGGGGAGGCTGTGTGGGGTCTCATGCTGTACATGGCGAGGATGTGTGAGGTTCATGCTGTACATGGCGAGGCTGTGTGAGGTTCATGCTGTACATGGCGAGGCTGTGTAGGGTTCATGCTGTACATGGGGAGGCTGTGTGGGGCTCATGCATTACATGGGTAGGCTGTGTGGGGCGGCTGTGTGGGGCTCATGTTGCATATGTAGTAGCTTGTGTGAGGCTCATGTTATGTATATAAGGGGCTGTGGGGGGTTAAAGATATATAGGGGTTTAGCATACTTAATTCTGCTCAATATTAAGTGATACAATTAATATTAATAAATTAATATTGAGAATTAATTTCAAGCTATTGGTTCTGCCTTCCACAACAGTCATGGTCTCATGTGGCCCCTCTAAAAAATTAATTGCTCACACCGTGCTGACCCATAGGCAGCACGTGTCCGGCACCGGCTGTACGATCTAAGCCCAGTATGTTTGTCTCTGAAACACTGCAGCGTCACAGAGAAAAACTTTTCTGACTTCTCCCCTCCTGCTGCCAATGACTGGTTGCACGCAGAAAGAAAATTGTCCCTCAGTGGGAGCAGATGGGGAGAAGCCACCAGGGACCCACCTGTCTGACTAGTCACCTGTGTGACCTCAGTCCACGGCGGCTTTCAAAGTAGGTTTTTGCATGAAATGCCGCAGCGTGTCAGAGTCAACCATACCTGGCTGGAATGATACAGCCAATGTCTGATCCATGCGGCCTGTGGATTGAGCAGCTGGCATCAGCCATCAGATTCCCATTAAGATCCCATAGGTGCCAGTTATGTCACATGGTTGACCATTATCCTTATGTCTTTGAAGAGAGCTATAACTCCCAGCATGTACAGGAGCTAATATGGCATGTTGGGAGTTATAGTTCACCACAGGAGTAATGATTTTCTTTTGCATTAGTGGCATGGGAGCAGAGAGGACACTTTTTTTTTGTTAATTCTAAGGCTATGTGCACACGTTGCCGTGGAAATTTCAGCGGGAATGCCGGAATTCCATTCCGCAGGAAATATGCGAGAAAATCGCATTTTAATTTCTGCCTATTTCCCTCGGAAAAACTAGCAATTTGCAAGAGTAATTAGCTTGCAGAATGCTAGCGTTTTCCAAGCGATCTGTAGCATCGCTTGGAAAACTGATTGACAGGTAGGTCACACTCGTCAAACAGTGTTTGACTATTAAGGAAAGAGAGCGCACATAGGGCGATAAAAGTAATTTTTTTTGGGTGACAAATACATTGTTAGTGCACTCACCTTTAAAGGTTGTGAACAGTCACAACCCCTTACAGAATGTGAAAGGAACGAGTAGTCGCTGCAGACTCCTGTAGATACCAATGTCACAAAGGAGGAAGAAAAAGACCGAATTTTTCAATATATCCACGCTGACCACACAAGGACAGAAATATTCTTCATAGCTTTATTGTGCCGATGCGTTTCATGGCATATCTGCCACTTCCTCAGGGCCAAAGAATTACAGAATCTGATTACAGCAGTAATACAAAACCTTCATGACATCACAATTACATGCAAAAAGACATCACTTCCTGTGGAAACACCCCCTCCAATGTCAAAATGTCATACACCAGTCACAATAACTTTATATCAAGATCTAAACTCTGATAAAACACATTAAACATATAAAAAATCAATCTTTAATTTGAAAAAGTGTATGAAACCTATATTCACTGCATATTAAAATTTTATAAAAATAGAGTTGACTAGAATCAAACCCACAGATTTTCAGCAAGCCAGAACACTTAAGGCCTCCCATTACCATCATACTATCCCTCCACTTGTTAGGATTGTTGTGGTTTTATATAAGCCCTTCATGACATAAGACCTACATGACATCACTAACAGACAAAACATCACTTCCTGTGAAAACTCCCCCTCCAATGTTAAAATGTCATACGCCAGCCAAGATAACTTTATATCAAAATATAACCTCTGATAAACACATTGAACATCTAAACAATCAATCTTTCATTTATAAATGTATGAAACCTATAATAAATATATATTAAATTTTTATAAAGATATAATGACTGGACTCAAACCCACAGGGTTTAGGCAAGCCAGAACCCTGAAGGATTCCCATTACCATTATGCTACCTCTCCACTTGCAAGGAATGGTTATGTAATTTGGAATTAACCGATTGTTTGGTAAAATTCCCACTAGGTGTCCGACATCCAATAACAGACCCCCATGTGAGAACGCTGACCAGCCAGGTCAGGGAAGGAAATCCGTCGGGCCGCTAGGGACAAAGAAACTTGAGAGAAAGCTTATCAAAAAATATCTACCAACTCATTGAGGCCTTTAGGATGAATGGTATCTAGTTTATATATCCAATACATTTCTCTCTTATTTAGACACTGTATTCTGTTTGGGGTATCTGCTGGTATATGATCTATGGGTGTAACTCACAGAGAGGCTTTATTCCCATGTTTTTCAAAACAATGTCAAGACAAGCCATGTTTCAGATATCCTTTAGAGATATTGTGTCTATGTTGTGAGTTCATCCTTAGATGTAGAGGCTGTGTAGTGCGTCCCATATATTGTTTCCCACAGCAACAATCAATTAGATAAATCACAAAACTGGATTGACATGTTAGCTTAAAATTAATGTCATATACTCTATCATTATCACTATTTGAATAAAAGGTATTTACATTATCACTGATCCATAAACACAAGCATTTTTTGTTTTTACATTTAAAGGAAACTTATGTGCTTCTGTAAGGTACTTTTTCCTGCATTCGGGGCTTTTTTGTCTCCCACATCCCTAATTCTACTGGGGGCTAAAATGTTTTATAGGGATGGCGCCCTCCTAGAGGTAATTTAGTAGGACCTTTCAGTGATTCTGTATTATATTCCTGAGAAAGTGCCATTTTGGGAAGAAAAGGTTGTGATGAAATTAGTGGTATAGTATTCATCTGTAGATTTTTTATTGTCTGTCCCATGTATTAAACTACTTTGTGAAATTCCCTTTGCCTCTGAGTATGCTTTTTTTACTAATTTTTTAGGGTATTCACGCTCTAAAAATCTCTCTCTTAGACATTTACTTTGACATTTCTGTCCTTGTGTGGTCAGTGCGGATACATTGAAAAACCTGGTCTTTTTCTTCCTCCTTTGTGATAGTGTTTGACTAGTGTGAACAACTTTTTACTATTGAGGCTGCCTATGAAGCATCAGTAGTAAAAAGATCTAATGTTAAAAATAATAAAAAAAATAAAAAATCGTGTCATTCTCACCTTCCGACGTCCCACGCAGCGTTCCCGATCATCGCGATGCTCCCGGCAGGTCCCGTTCCCATTTGATGATATCGCGGTCTCGCGACACTGCTACGGTATCGCGAGACTGCGACGTCGTCAAAGGTCATTGTCGCAATGCATCACTTGGAACGGGACCTGCCCGGAGCATCGCTGAGGCCTGGTGACGCTGCAAGGGACATCGGAAGGTGAGAATATCACCACTATTTTTATTTTAATTCTATTTTTTACAGGTATATGGTACCCAGAGCCTGGAGGAGAATCTCCTCTCTTCCAAACAGTGGGTACAATCCGCAAATAATCTGCTTACTTTTTGCATGGTGAGCATAGCCTCATGTGGAAAGAAAGCAGAACAATGCATTCCTATATGGGCGGAATTCCCGCGATTCTGCACAAAGAATGAGCATGCTGCGTATCTTTCCGCAATGCAATTCCGCCACGGAAAAATCAGAAAGTATTACCAACTAGACCAGTGGTTACCTCTATGAGGGCGCCATCCCTATAAAACATTTTAGCCCCCAGTAGAATTAGGGATGTGGGAGACAAAAAAGCCCCGAATGCAGGAAAAAGTATCTTAGGGTATGTGCACACGCTGCGGTTTTGCTGCGGTTTTGGCCCTGCAGAACTGCAGCAGTTCTGCAGACATGGTACTTTACCATGTTAGCCTATGGGTTTTCAAAACCGCAGTGCTCACGCTGCGGTTTTTTACCTGTGGAAAAGCTGCGTTTTTTTTTCCGCAGCATGTCAATTGTTTCTGCGGATTCTGCTGCGGTTTGCCACCTATTCCATTGTCCAGGAGTCAAACCGCAGGGCAAAACCGCAGGCCAAACCGCAGCAAAACCGCAGGTCACTTTACCTGCGGTTTTACCTGCGGTTCCGCAGGAAAAAACCCGCAGGTGAATCTGCAGTGTGTGCACATACCCTTACAGAAGCACATAAGTTTCCTTTAAATGTAAACACAAAAAATGCTTGTGTTTATGGATCAGTGATAATGTAAATACCTTTTATTCAAATAGTGATAATGATAGAGTATATGACATTAATTTTAAGCTAACATGTCAATCCAGTTTTGTGATTTATCTAATTGATTGTTGCTGTGGGAAACAAGATGTGGGACGCACTACACAGCCTCTACATCTAAGGATGAACTCACAACATAGACACAATATCTCTAAAGGATATCTGAAACATGGCTTGTCTCGACATTGTTTTGAAAAACACGGGAATAAAGCCTCTCTGTGAGTTACACCCATAGATCATATACCAGCAGATACCCCAAACAGAATACAGTGTCTAAATAAGAGAGAACTGTATTGGATATATAAACTAGATACCATTCATCCTAAAGGCCTCAATGAGTTGGTAGATATTTTTTGATAAGCTTTCTCTCATGTTTCTTTGTCCCTAGCGGCCCGACGGATTTCCTTCCCTGACCTGGCTGGTCAGCGTTCTCACATTGGGGTCAGTTATTGGATGTCGGACACCTAGTGGGAATTTTACCAAACAATCGGTTAATTCCAAAATACATAACCATTCCTGGCAAGTGGAGAGGCAGCATAATGGTAATGGGAAGCCTACAGGGTTCTGGCTTGCCTAAACCCTGTGGGTTCGAGTCCAGTCATTATATCTTTATAAAAATTTAATATATATTTATTATAGGTTTCATACATTTTTAAATGAAAGATTGATTTTTTAGATGTTCAATGTGTTTTATCAGAGGTTATATTTATATAGGTTTGACATTTTAACATTGGAGGGGGAGTTTGTTTTGTCTGTTAGTGATGTCATGTAGGTCTTATGTCATGAAGGGCTTATATAAAACCACAACAATCCTAACAAGTGGAGAGATAGTATGATGGTAATGGGAGGCCTTACGTGTTCTGGCTTGCCGAAAATCTGTTGAGGTAGACGCCTCAGAGGTGGGGGTGGGGGCGGTATTGTCCCAGGGACCCGCCACTTTGACCAATTTAAGACCTTGCGCCTTTTTCTCAAAGAAGTTCTCCCCTGCGGAGAGAAACTATGATGTGGGGAATCGGGAACTTCTGGCCGTAAAATTGGCTTTTGCAGAATGGAGGCATTTTTTGGAGGGGGCTGTTCATCCTATAACGGTAATCACGGACCACAAAAACCTAGCTTACATTGAGTCAGCTAAAAGGTTGACTCCCAGACAGGCTAGATGGTCACTTTTTTTTCCCCGATTCAACTTCTCGACCACTTTTCGACCAGGATCCAAGAATATCAGAGCGGATGCGTTGTAACGCAGTCTAGATCCGGTGTCTCCCCCCCGGAACCTCCATCCTCCATTCTTCAGCCTGGGGTGGTGGTGGCAGAGGTTTCTAATGTGTTGGAACGGGAGATTCGAGAAGCCCAGGCTCTTGCACCTCCAGCTAAGCCGGTGGATAAACTTTTTGTGCCAGCTCAGTTTCGTCTCAAGGTCCTCCAGGAGTTCCATGACTCAGTTCTGGGTGGACATCCAGGGATCTCAGCGACCCGGAAGGCCATTGCTAGAATATTCTGGTGGTCTTCTTTAGCCTCTGATGTTGGGGAGTATGTGTCTGCATGTGAGGTTTGTGCCCGTGCAAAAACTCCCCATAACCGGCCGGCCGGGGAATTGGTACCACTGCCAATTCCTGAGAGACCATGGACTCACCTGTCCATGGATTTCATCACCAACCTTCCCCCCTCCAAGGGTAATACCGTGGTCTGGGTCGTAGTGGACAGGTTTAGTAAGCAGGCACATTTTGTACCTTTGGCAGCCCTACCTAATGCGGAAACATTGTCCAGATTGTTTGTGGAGCATGTGGTGTGGTTGCATGGGGTACCCCTGAATGTGGTGTCTGATAGGGGAGTGCAATTTGTGTCCAGATTTTGGAGAGCTTTTTGTAGGAGGTTGGGTATTGGTCTGTCCTTTTCATCCGCCTACCATCCAGAGACTAATGGGCAGACTGAGCGGACCAATCAGTCTCTGGAGCAAATTCTGCGTTGTTTGACCTCAGCCTGACAGGATGATTGGTGTTCTGTGTTACCATTGGCTGAGTTTGCATTTAACAAACGCACTAACCAGTCTATGGGTACATCTCCTTTTTTTTGCAATTATGGGTTTCATCCTCATTTTGGAGAATTTTCCCGCTTGAATTCTGGGTGTCCTGGGGCGGATGAGACGATCCAGCGGTTGGGGGAGGTATGGCGGGAGGTCCAGAATAACATTACGAAGGCCCAGGACAAATTTAAATTTTTTGCGGACAAAAAACGATCCGTGGGTCCAGTGTTTCAGGTTGGAGATAAGGTATGGTTATCCACCAAAAATATAAGGCTCAAGGTCCCCTCTGAGAAGCTTGGACCCAAGTTTATAGGTCCCTATGTAATTACCGAAGCGGTTAACCCGGTGGCTTTTCGGTTGAGTCTTCCGCCATCTCTAAGGATCCGTAATGTTTTCCATAAGGCCCTTTTGAAACCTGTGAGGTCCGGTGGGGAGGGATCATCATCTTCCCTGACACCGGTTCTGGTAGATGGGCAGGCTGAGTACGAGGTGGAACGAATTGTCGACTCCAGGTTGGTCCGTCGCGCCCTTCAGTATACATTGGAAGGGCTACGGTTCTGAGGAACGCTCGTGGGTTCCTGCTCGATCAGTTCATGCGGATCGGTTGATCCGAGCCTTTCACGCCAAGTGCCCTGGGAGACCTGGGGGTCCGGTGGCCCCCCATTGAGAGGAGGGTACTGTCATGATCCAGGATGGGATTTCGCTTTGACCCGTCCTGGTTAGACTATGGGTTAATTGTGCTGCCTCTCTCTGGCAGAAGGAGGCTATTTAGTGCTCACTGGACCTGGGTCTGGTGTCAGTTATACTCCTGCCCTCGGCTGAGTTAAGTGACCTCTTGTATACGTGTGCCTTATGCCTGATATCTTGCTTGCTTGTTCGGTTGTGATCTGGTTCTGTCCCTGTTACGAGTTCTGCCTGACCCTCTTGTACTGCGCTACCTCTCGTGTATGACTCTCGGCTTGTGACCCGACTTCTCTCTGCTTGTCCCCTTGGTACCACGTCGCCCTCTTGTGTATGACCTTTGGCTCTGTCTGACTACCCGTCTGTTTGTCCCTCCTGTACCTCATTTGCCCGTACTGCTGTGACCTCTATTTTGCCTGACTCTGAGTTGTTGTATGGTGTCCTGTCCTATCTGAAAACAGGACACTAAGCCCCGCCCCCTTGCAGTCACATGACCATAGGTCCCGTGCCAGATTATTCATTTTCAGTGTCCTCAGGTCCTATGCCTCTTTACTTTCCAGCGCTGACTGGACCCTGACACTATTACCCTGAAGCACGCATGGTCACCTCTGCTGCCCTTCTCCACTGGTATCTTTTAGCACTGCTTCTGTACTCCGGACATGCGCACTGGCTCTATGAGCAAGTGCAGTGCGGTGTCTCTGACAAGAATGACTGTTCTCCTAATCACCTTGCTGGCAGTGGCAGGGTTACTGCACTCTACAGAGACACAGGACAAACTCTTAAATGCTGACTGGGACAACAAACTTATTCAACATCATGCTCTTCTTATAAAGGACATGGAAGGACAGAAACCAAAAGACTGTTGGATCTGTACACACAGCCCAGTATCTGCAAGGACTATACCATACTTAGCCTTACCTATGGAGCCATGGAATAATAATAAATCTAATAATAATCTTTATTTTTATATAGCGCTAACATACTCTGCAGCGCTTTACAGTTTGCACACATTATCATCACTGTCCTCAATGGGGCTCACAATCTAAATTCCCTATCAGTATGTCTTTGGAATGTGGGAGGAAACCCACGCAAACACGGGAAGAACATACAAACTCCTTGCAGATGTTGTCCTTGGTGGGACTGAGCCACCGTGCTGCCCTAGAAGGTATTAACACCACACTGCATACACAACGAGACTTGGACTCAATCTAGGTTTTTGGGAAAAGATGTGCCCCGTCATATATCTGCCTCATTGGCTATAATCGGATGGGCCTCTAATCCCTAGTTTCAGTTTAACATAACGCGGCCTAAGGTACAAATGTGGTGGCAGGAATATGATTCAGACATCGGAAATATGGTCGCCAGGAGGAGGACTGAAATCCCTCACTCAGACCCCATTCCCAATGATGGACTGTGGTTCAGTCTTCAACACACTGGAGCAAATACCTGTGGTGAGGACAATAATTGCTTCCGTATATACACTCATGATCAAACACAGGTTAATGAGACGGTGTACCAAGATGGTGTTGAAGGATGTAGAGCATCTACGGGTAAAATAATAAGGAAAGAAAGGGGTAAATGTACATCTGGTATAAGTGGAAATCAAATGAATAATACTTGGTGTGCCCATAAGCCTATGTCAGGACTTTTGAGTTTATACCAATGTATACAGACCCCTGGTCACGTTTGTGTTCTCCCTGAAGGAGTATTCTTGGTTTGCGGGCATCGTGCCTACAGGTGGGTGAGCCCAGACATAAGAGGAGTTTGCACTCTTGCCAAACTAACACAAGACACTTTCATAATTCCTTATAAGAAAATAGACACAGCAGCAGTTCCAATTCATACTTTGTATAGAAGGGCTGCAGACAATAAGCCCCGTCCAAATGGTAGCCCGCATCTAGTAGAAATGGGGATAAAAAATAAAATATTCAGTTATATGCTAATATACCCCTTCATAACACAAATGAGGGATAAATTAGTGGAAGCTATTGACTACCTAGATGATCAGATTTTCCAGATTCTTGAAGTTCTTAATGAAACTAATACAATACAGAGACAATTAATCATAGTTACTAACCAACATACTATAGTACTAGATTACCTGACAGCAAAAGAAGGAGGAATGTGTCATATAATTGGTCCCACCTGTTGCAATTATATTGACAAAATAGGTGAACTTAGAGACCAATGGTTAAATCAGCACAGTGCAAACAGACTCCTGGTGGGGTAACACATTCTCTTTTTAAATCCAGCAAATTGGTTTAATGGCCTAGCAGGATGGATTTTTGGCATTGTACAGACTTGTATGCAAATTTTGTTGTTTTGCTTATTGTTTTATGTAGCCGTAAAAGCGCTAATATATGTATTACTTAAGCTGCTGAATAATATATGTGTGAAAAAATAATCTAAGGCTGAACCTTCTGTAGTGTATCATAGACCCCAGATAGCCGTTGCTGATGGGGAAAGTGAGTGTCCACACTGAGGGTGGATGGGTGAAGCAGGTAGGAAGCCCCCTTATGGGTACTAGACCCATGAGACATTAGCTCCTTTGTGGACATCAGCTGACCCTGTGGCAAAAGTTATACCATTTACAAAAGGGGGAAATTGATATAGAAGGTTTGCCTTCATATCCCTTTAATACTTCAATTGCCTTTTGCCTATTATTGCTAGAATTATTCTTATGACACTGCAGACTATTAGTCTCTGTTTCAAGGAGACTATACTTGTTATCATATATGTCCTCAATAGTCAGCAACAACATGTTCTGGGTACATGGCAAACAAGGTATGACCCTGAGGGGTGGGGGCTACATGAGCCACATAGAGCTACATTTGTTGTAAATGGTATAAAATATTGCCTTGTTTTTCATTACGTCAGATAAAGTGATTTTCCCACGGCCCGTGTGCAGTCTCTTTTGTCTCCAAGTGCTTGTAAATTAAGGGCGTAAAAAACTCCTAATTCAGACTCACTGGTCATCTGGCATTCCTGACTTTGGTCAGAACGAAAACAGCTACGACAGCTTCAATTCAATTCAGTCTTTTTTTGGAAGCCTTATGTCTCCTGATGCTGGGTATTGTAACCAAAAAGCGTGCATACCAACCTCCCTACCTATCTGCTGAGGCTCCCTGGGGGGGCTACATGGGAGACTGTGTGGGGCTCATGCAGTATATGGGGAGGCTGTGTGGGGTCTCATACTGTACATGGCGAGGATGTGTGAGGTTCATGC
The DNA here is from genome assembly GCF_039654945.1 of Dendrobates tinctorius. Lineage (NCBI taxonomy): Eukaryota > Metazoa > Chordata > Amphibia > Anura > Dendrobatidae > Dendrobates > Dendrobates tinctorius. The sequence goes on along the minus strand of NW_027362066.1, from coordinate 138,070 downwards.
TGTACATGGCGAGGCTGTGTGAGGTTCATGCTGTACATGGGGAGGCTGTGTGGGGTTCATGCTGTACATGGGGAGGCTGTGTGGGGCTCATGCATTACATGGGTAGGCTGTGTGGGGCGGCTGTGTGGGGCTCATGTTGCATATGTAGTAGCTTGTGTGAGGCTCATGTTGTGTATATAAGGGGCTGTGAGGGGTTAAAGGGGGGTTTAGCATATTTAATTCTGCTCAATATTAAGTGATACAATTAATATTAATAAATTAATATTAAGAATTAATTTCAAGCTATTGGTTCTGCCTTCCACAACAGTCATGGTCTCATGTGGCCCCTCTAAAAAATTAATTGCTCACACCTGCTTTATAGTGAGTCTGACCCATAGGCAGCACGTGTCCGGCACCGGCTATACGGTCTATGTTTGTCTCTGAAACACTGCAGCATCACAGAGAAAAACTTTTCTGACTTCTCCCCTCCTGCTGCCAATGACTGGTTGCACGCAGAAAGAAAATTGTCCCTCAGTGGGAGCAGATGGGGAGAAGCCACCAGGGACCCACCTGTCTGACTAGTCACCTGTGTGACCTCAGTCCACGGCGGCTTTCAAAGTAGGTTTTTGCATGAAATGCTGCAGCGTGTCAGAGTCAACCATACCTGGCTGGAATGATACAGCCAATGTCTGATCAATGCGGCCTGTGGATTGAGCAGCTGGCATCAGCCATCAGATTCCCTTTAAGATCCCATAGGTGCCAGTTATGTCACATGGTTGACCATTATCCTTATGTCTTTGAAGAGAGCTATAACTCCCAGCATGTACAGGAGCTAATATGGCATGTTGGGAGTTATAGTTCACCACAGGAGTAATGATTTTCTTTTGCATTAGTGGCATGGGAGCAGAGAGGACAATTTTTTTTTGTTAATTCTAAGGCTATGTGCACACGTTGCCGCGCAAATTTCAGCGGGAATGCCGGAATTCCATTCCGCAGGAAATAAGCGAGAAAAACGCATTTTAATTTCTGCCTATTTCCCACGGAAAAACTAGCAATTTGCAAAAGTAATTAGCTTGCAGAATGCTAGCGTTTTCCAAGCGATCTGTAGCATCGCTTGGAAAACTGATTGACAGGTATGTCACACTCGTCAAACAGTGTTTGACTATTAAGGAAAGAGAGCGCACAATATATCCACGCTGACCACACAAGGACAGAAATATTCTTCATTGCTTTATTGTGCCGATGCGTTTCATGGCATATCTGCCACTTCCTCAGGGCCAAAGAATTACAGAATCTGATTACAGCAGTAATACAAAACCTTCATGACATCACAATTACATGCAAAAAGACATCACTTCCTGTGGAAACACCCCCTCCAATGTCAAAATGTCATACACCAGTCACAATAACTTTATATCAAGATCTAAACTCTGATAAAACACATTAAACATCTAAAAAATCAATCTTTAATTTGAAAAGGTGTATGAAACCTATATTCACTACATATTAAAATTTGATAAAAATAGAGTTGAGTAGAATCGAACCCACAGATTTTCAGCGAGCCAGAACACTTAAGGCCTCCCATTACCATCATACTATCTCTCCACTTGTTAGGATTGTTGTGGTTTTATATAAGCCCTTCATGACATAAGACCTACATGACATGACTAACAGACAAAACATCACTTCCTGTGAAAACTCCCCCTCCAATGTTAAAATGTCATACGCCAGCCAAGATAACTTTATATCAAAATATAACCTCTCATAAAACACATTGAACATCTAAACAATGAATCTTTCATTTAAAAATGTATGAAACCTATAATAAATATATATTGAATTTTTATAAAGATATAATGACTGGACTCGAACCCACAGGGTTTAGGCAAGCCAGAACCCTGTAGGCTTCCCATTACCATTATGCTACCTCTCCACTTGCAAGGAATGGTTATGTAATTTGGAATTAACCGATTGTTTGGTAAAATTCCCACTAGGTGTCCGACATCCAATAACGGACCCCCATGTGAGAACGCTGACCCGCCAGGTCAGGGAAGGAAATCCGTCGGGCTGCTAGGGACAAAGAAACATGAGAGAAAGCTTATCAAAAAATATCTACCAACTCATTGAGGCCTTTAGGATGAATGGTATCTAGTTTATATATCCAATACAGTTCTCTCTTATTTAGACACTGTATTCTGTTTGGGGTATCTGATGGTATATGATCTATGGGTGTAACTCACAGAGAGGCTTTATTCCCGTGTTTTTCAAAACAATGTCGAGACAGGCCATGTTTCAGATATCCTTTAGAGATATTGTGTCTATGTGAGTTCATCCTTAGATGTAGAGGCGGTGTAGTGCGTCTCACATATTGTTTCCCACAGCAACAATCAATTAGATAAATCACAAAACTGGATGACATGTTAGCTTAAATTAATGTCATATACTCTATCATTATCACTATTTGAATAAAAGGTATTTACATTATCACTGATCCATAAACACAAGCGTTTTTTTGTTTTTACATTTAAAGGAAACTCTTATGTGCTTCTGTAGGGTACTTTTTCCTGCATTCGGGGCTTTTTTGTCTCCCACATCCCTAATTCTACTGGGGGCTAAAATGTTTTATAGGGATGGCGCCCTCCTAAAGGTAACCACTGGTCTAGTTGGTAATACTTTCTGACAGACTGGGTAATTTAGTAGGACCTTTCAGTGCTTCTGTATTATATTCCTGAGAAAGTGCCATTTTGGGAAGAAAAGGTTGTGATGAAATTAGTGGTATAGTATTCATCTGTAGATTTTTTATTGTCTGTCCCATGTATTAAACTACTTTGTGAAATTCCCTTTGCCTCCGAGTATGCTTTTTTTACTAATTTTTTAGGGTATTCACGCTCTAAAAATCTCTCTCTTAGACATTTACTTTGACATTTCTGTCCTTGTGTGGTCAGTGCGGATACATTGAAAAACCTGGTCTTTTTCTTCCTCCTTTGTGATAGTGTTTGACTAGTGTGAACAACTTTTTACTATTGAGGCTGCCTATGAAGCATCAGTAGTAAAAAGATCTAATGTTAAAAATAATTAAATAAATAAAATATCGTGTCATTCTCACCTTCCGACGTCCCACGCAGCGTTCCCGATCATCGCGATGCTCCCGGCAGGTCCCGTTCCCATTTGATGACATCGCGGTCTCGCGACACTGCTACGGTATCGCGAGACTGAGACGTCATCAATGGTCATTGTCGCAATTAGAGTTGAGCGATACCGTCCGATACTTCAAAGTATCGGATCGGAATGGATCGGCCGATCTTAAAAAAAAGTATCGGTATCGCCGATTCCGATACCGGAAGTCCCATTCAAGTCTATGGGACTTCCGGTATCGGAATAAGAAAAACCCTTTCCTGCCCTTGTACAGCCTCTCGGGGGTCTGTACGGGCCTTTCGGGGGGCTGTGCCGGCCTGCCAGGGGGTCTGTGCAGGCTCCGGTGGTCTGTGCCGCCTGCCGGGGGGCTGTGCCGGCCTGCCTGGGGGTCTGTGCAGGCTCCGGTGGGCTGTGCCGGCCTGTCAGGGGGTCTGTGCAGGCTCCGGTGGGCTGTGCCGGCCTGCCGGGGGGTTGTGCCGGCCTGCCGGTGGTCTGTGCAGGCTCCGGTGGGCTGTGCCGGCCTGCCGGGGGGTCTGTGCAGGCTCCGGTGGGCTGTGCCGGCCTGCCGGGGGGTCTGTGCAGGCTCCGGTGGGCTGTGCCGGCCTGCCGGTGGTCTGTGCAGGCTCCGGTGGGCTGTGCCGGCCTGCCGGGGGGCTGTGCCGGCCTGCCGGTGGTCTGTGCAGGCTTCGGGGGTCTGTGCAGGCATCGTCGGATGGGACTACAAGTCCCATCGGGCGATGCCTGCTACCATGACAGTGATTGACACATTAGCCAATGATGGGACAGTAGTAGTCCCATCATCCGGCTAATGTGTTGAATGTAAAAAAAAAAAAAAAAAATTACATGCTACATACATGCTACATTCATACTACATACTACATACATGCTACATTCATACTACATATATACTACATGCAACATACATACTACATATATACTACATGCATGCAACATGCATACTACATATATACTACATGCTACATACATACTACATATATGCTACATATATACTACATGCATGCTACATCCATACTGCATGCTACATGCATGCTACATACATACTACATACATACTACATGCTACATACATACCACATATATACTACATACATACTACATACAATACATTCATACAATACATACATAGACATACAGTACATATAACATAGAGTAACATACTTACCAATACTTGTCACATTGTTCCCCGAAGCCATTGTCTTTTACGGAATAAATATTAACATAACAAACCACAAAAATACTCACCCACGATCCGAAGCAGTCCACGAGTGTGTCCCACGACGATCTTGGGTAGAGAACGGCAGCATCAGCTGATGCTGCCGTTCTCTACGGGCTGCAGGAATCCAATGACGGAAGGTAGGTATCCTTCCGCACTGTATTCCTCCGCCACTTAAAAAAAAAAAAGTCCCTAGTCTCACTTTATGCCATTGCTGTGTGGGAATTTCCCACGCAGCAATGGCATAAAGTGAGACTAGGGACTTTTTTTTTTTTAAGTGGCGGAGGAATACAGTGCGGAAGGATACCTACCTTCCGTCATTGGATTCCTGCAGCCCGTAGAGAACGGCAGCATCAGCTGATGCTGCCGTTCTCTACCCAAGATCGTCGTGGGACACACTCGTGGACTGCTTCAGATCGTGGGTGAGTATTTTTGTGGTTTGTTATGTTAATATTTATTCCGTAAAAGACAATGGCTTCGGGGAACAATGTGACAAGTATTGGTAAGTATGTTACTCTATGTTATATGTACTGTATGTCTATGTATGTATTGTATGAATGTATTGTATGTAGTATGTATGTAGTATATATATGTGGTATGTATGTAGCATGTAGTATGTATGTAGTATGTATGTAGCATGCATGTAGCATGCAGTATGTATGTAGCATGCATGTAGTATATATGTAGTATGTATGTAGCATGTAGTATGTATGTAGTATGTATGTGGTATGTATGTAGCATGTAGTATGTATGTAGCATGCATGTATGTAGTATGTATGTGTGTAGTATATATGTAGTATGTATGTAGCATGTAGTATGTATGTAGCATGCATGTAGTATATATGTAGTATGTATGTAGTATATATGTAGTATGTATGTAGCATGTAGTATGTATGTAGCATGCATGTAGTATATATGTAGTATGTATGTAGCATGTAGTATGTATGTAGCATGCATGTAGTATGTATGTAGTATGTATGTAGTATATATGTAGTATGTATGTAGCATGTAGTATGTATGTAGCATGCATGTAGTATATATGTGTTATGTATGTAGCATGCATGTAGTATGTAGTATGTATGTAGTATGTATGTAGCATGCATGTAGTATGTATGTAGTATATATGTGGTATGTATGTAGTATGTATGTAGTATGTATGTAGCATGTAGTATGTATGTAGCATGCATGTAGTATATATGTAGTATGTATGTAGCATGTAGTATGTATGTAGCATGCATGTAGTATGTATGTAGTATGTATGTAGTATTTTTTTTTTTTTTTTTTTAACATTTAACACATTAGCCGGATGATGGGACTACTACTGTCCCATCATTGGCTAATGTGTCAATCACTGTCATGGTAGCAGGCATCGCCAGATGGGACCTATAGTCCCATCGGACGATGCTTGCACAGACCCCCGGACATCAGCACAGCCCCCCGGCAGGCCGGCACAGCCCCCCGGCAGGCCGGTACAGACCCCCACAGGGTGCACAGACCCCCGGCAGGCCAGCACAGCCCCCCGGCAGGCCGGTACAGACCCCCACAGGGTGCACAGACCACCGGCAGGCCGGCACAGCCCCCCGGCAGGCCGGTACAGACCCCCACAGGGTGCACAGACCACCGGCAGGCCGGCACAGCCCCCCCGGCAGGCCGGTACAGACCCCGGGCAGTCCACACAGCCCCCCGGCAGGCCGGCAGAGACCCCCGGAAGGCCCGAAATGACGGCGCATCATGATGCGCACACACCGCTCATCATGATGACGTCATTTCGGCTGTCAATCAACTTTGAACTTCCGATTCCGATGCCGACTTCCGATATTGAAAAAATATCGGAAGTCGGTATCGGAATTCCGATACAGCAAGTATCGGCCGATACCTGCGGTATCGGAATGCTCAACACTAGTCGCAATGCATCACTTGGAACGGGACCTGCCTGGAGCATTGCTGAGGCCTGGTGACGCTGCGAGGGACATCGGAAGGTGAGATTATCACCATTTTTTTATTTTAATTCTATTTTTACAGGTATATGGTACCCAGAGCCTGGAGGAGAATCTCCTCTCTTCCAAACAGTGGGTACAATCCGCAAATGTTCTGCTTACTTTTTGCATGGTGAGCATAGCCTCATGCGGAAAGAAAGCAGAACAATGCATTCCTATGTGCGCGGAATTCCCGCGATTCCGCACAAAGAATGAGCATGCTGCGTATCTTTCTGCAATGCAATTCCGCTACGGAAAAATCCGCAGCATTAGGAAAGCATGTGCGGACTGCTATATGATTGCATGGGATGCTTTTTTTTGCGTTTTTGCAGCAAAATCGCATGTTTAAAATTGCCGCGAAAACGCAAAAAAAGCTACGTGTGAACACAGCCTTAGGGTGTGTGCACACGCTGTGGATTCTGCTGCGGATCCACAGCAGTTTTGGCCCTGCGGACCCGCAGCAGTTTCTGCTGCGGTGTACACTACCATAATATCCTATGTTATATCAAAAACCGCAGTGCAGATGGTGCAGATTTTTCCACGCGGATTTGCTGCGTTTTCTAAACTGCAGAAAAAATTGACATGTCAATTCTTTCTGCGGATTCGGCTGCAGTTTACCATCTCCTCCACTGTAGAGATGATAAACCGCAGGGCAAAACCGCAGGCTAAACCACAGGTAAAACTGCAGGTCTTTTGACCTGCAGATTTATCTACGAATTTTACAAAATCCTCGCGGCCAAATCCGCAGAGCATTCCACAGCGTGTGCACGTACACTAATGCCTGCCTCTTAACAGCTTCTTTCTTCCTAGGTGCAGCTCCTGTGCTGCTGTCTGGGCTTCTTCTCTGTGTAGTGCACTCAGCTTATCAGATGCTTGCTAACCCCTTCTGGCCATGCAAGCTGCGCTAGACTTGAGGAAGTGGACGTCTGATGTACTGATCACTGCAGTAAGAAGCAGGACCGGAGCTCCAAGCAGCACAGCACTGAGCACATTGAGTCTCCTCCTCCCCTTGCCCTATCTCTGTTACGTCGCTGCTTCCCGGATCAGGAGTTGGACATCAGACCGCAGCCACAAATTTCATGTGGCGGCCGTGATTTTTAGCAGCTGACAGCGTGAAGAGGATTACAGATCGTGCGTCCCACTACAGGGTTTGGCCGTTCTGGCATTTTCCAGAAATGCCCGATGGCCAGTCCGGCCCTGGGTGTGATAAGCTGCATTAATGTGTTTAGCTTTGGATGCAAATGTGGTAGGGGCCGGGCTCAGGGGTGGACCACTGCTTACCCTGTCCGGATGACACAGATACCAGGCATTTCAAGGACGAGGCGGAGACAGATTTCACTTGTAACAGTTACGGATTTTATTCGTCGTCCTCCTGATGACCACAAACACGCACCGCAGGGTAAGCAGTGGTCCACCCACGAAGCCCGGCCCCTACCACATTTGCAACCAAAGCTAAAGACATTACTGCAGCTTATCACACCCAGGGCCGGACTGGCCATCGGGCATTTCTGGAAAAAAATGCTACGTGTGAACACAGCCTTAGGGTGTGTGCACACGCTGTGGATTATGCTGCGGATCCTCAGCAGTTTCTGCTGCGGTGTACACTACCATAATATCCTATGGATATCAAAAACCGCAGTGCAGACGGTGCAGATTTTTCCACGCGGATTTTTCTGCGGTTTCTAAACCGCAGAAAAAATTGACATGTCAATTCTTTCTGCGTATTCGGCTGCAGTTTACCATCTCCTCCACTGTAGAGACGATAAACCGCAGGGCAATACCGCAGGCTAATCCACAGGTAAAACTGCAGGTGTTTTGACCTGCAGATTTATCTACGAATTTTAAAAATCCGCGCGGCCAAATCCGCAGAGCATTCCACAAACGCGAAAAAAAGCATCCCATGCAATCATATAGCAGTCCGCACATGCTTTCCTAATGCTGCGGATTTTTCCGTGGCGGAATTGCATTGCAGAAAGATACGCAGCATGCTCATTCTTTGTGCGGAATCGCGGGAATTCCGCGCACATAGGAATGCATTGTTCTGCTTTCTTTCCGCATGAGGCTATGCTCACCATGCGAAAAGTAAGCAGAACATTTGCGGATTGTACCCACTGTTTGGAAGAGAGGAGATTCTCCTCCAGGCTCTGGGTACCATATACCTGTAAAAATAGAATTAAAATAAAAAAATGGTGATAATCTCACCTTCCGATGTCCCTCGCAGCGTCACCAGGCCTCAGCAATGCTCCAGGCAGGTCCCGTTCCAAGTGATGCATTGCGACAATGACCATTGATGACGTCTCAGTCTCGCGATACCGTAGCAGTCTCTGTTTCAAGGAGACTATACTTGTTATCATATATGTCCTCAATAGTCAGCAACAACATGTTCTGGGTACATGGTAAACAAGGTATGACCCTGAGGGGTGGGGGCTACATGAGCCACATAGAGCTACATTTGTTGTAAATGGTATAAAATATTGCCTTGTGGTTCATTTAGTCAGATAAAGTGATTTTCCCACGACCCGTGTGCAGTCTCTTTTGTCTCCAAGTGCTTGTAAATTAAGGGCGTAAAAAACTGCTAATTCAGACTCACTGGTCATCTGGCATACCTGACTTTGGTCAGAACGAAAACAGCTACGACAGCTTCAATTCAATTCAGTCTGTTTTTGGAAGCCTTATCTCTCCTGATGCTGGGTATTGTAACCAAAGAGCGTGCATACCCCCCTCCCTACCTGTCTGCGGAGGCTCCCTGGGGGGGCTACATGGGAGGCTGTGTGGGGCTCATGCAGTATATGGGGAGGCTGTGTGGGGTCTCATGCTGTACATGGCGAGGATGTGTGAGGTTCATGCTGTACATGGCGAGGCTGTGTGAGGTTCATGCTGTACATGGGGAGGCTGTGTGGGGCTCATGCATTACATGGGTAGGCTGTGTGGGGCGGCTGTGTGGGGCTCATGTTGCATATGTAGTAGCTTGTGTGAGGCTCATGTTATGTATATAAGGGGCTGTGGGGGGTTAAAGATATATAGGGGTTTAGCATACTTAATTCTGCTCAATATTAAGTGATACAATTAATATTAATAAATTAATATTGAGAATTAATTTCAAGCTATTGGTTCTGCCTTCCACAACAGTGCCATTTTGGGAAGAAAAGGTTGTGATGAAATTAGTGGTATAGTATTCATCTGTAGATTTTTTATTGTCTGTCCCATGTATTAAACTACTTTGTGAAATTCCCTTTGCCTCTGAGTATGCTTTTTTTACTAATTTTTTAGGGTATTCACGCTCTAAAAATCTCTCTCTTAGACATTTACTTTGACATTTCTGTCCTTGTGTGGTCAGTGCGGATACATTGAAAAACCTGGTCTTTTTCTTCCTCCTTTGTGATAGTGTTTGACTAGTGTGAACAACTTTTTACTATTGAGGCTGCCTATGAAGCATCAGTAGTAAAAAGATCTAATGTTAAAAATAATTACATAAATAAAAAATCGTGTCATTCTCACCTTCCGACGTCCCACGCAGCGTTCCCGATCATCGCGATGCTCCCGGCAGGTCCCGTTCCCATTTGATGACATCGCGGTCTCGCGACACTGCTACGGTATCGCGAGACTGAGACGTCATCAATGGTCATTGTCGCAATGCATCACTTGGAACGGGACCTGCCTGGAGCATTGCTGAGGCCTGGTGACGCTGCGAGGGACATCGGAAGGTGAGATTATCACCATTTTTTTATTTTAATTCTATTTTTACAGGTATATGGTACCCAGAGCCTGGAGGAGAATCTCCTCTCTTCCAAACAGTGGGTACAATCCGCAAATAATCTGCTTACTTTTTGCATGGTGAGCATAGCCTCATGCGGAAAGAAAGCAGAACAATGCATTCCTATATGGGCGGAATTCCCGCGATTCTGCACAAAGAATGAGCATGCTGCGTATCTTTCCACAATGCAATTCCGCCACGGAAAAATCAGAAAGTATTACCAACTAGACCAGTGGTTACCTCTAGGAGGGCGCCATCCCTATAAAACATTTTAGCCCCCAGTAGAATTAGGGATGTGGGAGACAAAAAAGCCCCGAATGCAGGAAAAAGTACCTTAGGGTATGTGCACACGCTGCGGTTTTGCTGCGGTTTTGGCCCTGCAGAACTGCAGCAGTTCCGCAGACATGGTACTTTACCATGTTAGCCTATGGGTTTTCTTTTTTTCTATTCTTATGACACTGCAGACTATTAGTCTCTGTTTCAAGGAGACTATACTTGTTATCATATATGTCCTCAATAGTCAGCAACAACATGTTCTGGGTACATGGTAAACAAGGTATGACCCTGAGGGGTGGGGGCTACATGAGCCACATAGAGCTACATTTGTTGTAAATGGTATAAAATATTGCCTTGTGGTTCATTTAGTCAGATAAAGTGATTTTCCCACGACCCGTGTGCAGTCTCTTTTGTCTCCAAGTGCTTGTAAATTAAGGGCGTAAAAAACTGCTAATTCAGACTCACTGGTCATCTGGCATACCTGACTTTGGTCAGAACGAAAACAGCTACGACAGCTTCAATTCAATTCAGTCTGTTTTTGGAAGCCTTATCTCTCCTGATGCTGGGTATTGTAACCAAAGAGCGTGCATACCCCCCTCCCTACCTGTCTGCGGAGGCTCCCTGGGGGGGCTACATGGGAGGCTGTGTGGGGCTCATGCAGTATATGGGGAGGCTGTGTGGGGTCTCATGCTGTACATGGCGAGGATGTGTGAGGTTCATGCTGTACATGGCGAGGCTGTGTGAGGTTCATGCTGTACATGGGGAGGCTGTGTGGGGCTCATGCATTACATGGGTAGGCTGTGTGGGGCGGCTGTGTGGGGCTCATGTTGCATATGTAGTAGCTTGTGTGAGGCTCATGTTATGTATATAAGGGGCTGTGGGGGGTTAAAGATATATAGGGGTTTAGCATACTTAATTCTGCTCAATATTAAGTGATACAATTAAGATTAATAAATTAATATTGAGAATTAATTTCAAGCTATTGGTTCTGCCTTCCACAACAGTGCCATTTTGGGAAGAAAAGGTTGTGATGAAATTAGTGGTATAGTATTCATCTGTAGATTTTTTATTGTCTGTCCCATGTATTAAACTACTTTGTGAAATTCCCTTTGCCTCTGAGTATGCTTTTTTTACTAATTTTTTAGGGTATTCACGCTCTAAAAATCTCTCTCTTAGACATTTACTTTGACATTTCTGTCCTTGTGTGGTCAGTGCGGATACATTGAAAAACCTGGTCTTTTTCTTCCTCCTTTGTGATAGTGTTTGACTAGTGTGAACAACTTTTTACTATTGAGGCTGCCTATGAAGCATCAGTAGTAAAAAGATCTAATGTTAAAAATAATTAAATAAATAAAAAATCGTGTCATTCTCACCTTCCGACGTCCCACGCAGCATTCCCGATCATCGCGATGCTCCCGGCAGGTCCCGTTCCCATTTGATGACATCGCGGTCTCGCGACACTGCTACGGTATCGCGAGACTGAGACGTCATCAATGGTCATTGTCGCAATGCATCACTTGGAACGGGACCTGCCTGGAGCATTGCTGAGGCCTGGTGACGCTGCGAGGGACATCGGAAGGTGAGATTATCACCATTTTTTTATTTTAATTCTATTTTTACAGGTATATGGTACCCAGAGCCTGGAGGAGAATCTCCTCTCTTCCAAACAGTGGGTACAATCCGCAAATAATCTGCTTACTTTTTGCATGGTGAGCATAGCCTCATGCGGAAAGAAAGCAGAACAATGCATTCCTATATGGGCGGAATTCCCGCGATTCTGCACAAAGAATGAGCATGCTGCGTATCTTTCCGCAATGCAATTCCGCCACGGAAAAATCAGAAAGTATTACCAACTAGACCAGTGGTTACCTCTAGGAGGGCGCCATCCCTATAAAACATTTTAGCCCCCAGTAGAATTAGGGATGTGGGAGACAAAAAAGCCCCGAATGCAGGAAAAAGTACCTTAGGGTATGTGCACACGCTGCGGTTTTGCTGCGGTTTTGGCCCTGCAGAACTGCAGCAGTTCCGCAGACATGGTACTTTACCATGTTAGCCTATGGGTTTTCTTTTTTTCTATTCTTATGACACTGCAGACTATTAGTCTCTGTTTCAAGGAGACTATACTTGTTATCATATATGTCCTCAATAGTCAGCAACAACATGTTCTGGGTACATGGCAAACAAGGTATGACCCTGAGGGGTGGGGGCTACATGAGCCACATAGAGCTACATTTGTTGTAAATGGTATAAAATATTGCCTTGTGTTTCATTACGTCAGATAAAGTGATTTTCCCACGGCCCGTGTGCAGTCTCTTTTGTCTCCAAGTGCTTGTAAATTAAGGGCGTAAAAAACTCCTAATTCAGACTCACTGGTCATCTGGCATTCCTGACTTTGGTCAGAACGAAAACAGCTACGACAGCTTCAATTCAATTCAGTCTTTTTTTGGAAGCCTTATGTCTCCTGATGCTGGGTATTGTAACCAAAAAGCGTGCATACCAACCTCCCTACCTATCTGCTGAGGCTCCCTGGGGGGGCTACATGGGAGACTGTGTGGGGCTCATGCAGTATATGGGGAGGCTGTGTGGGGTCTCATACTGTACATGGCGAGGATGTGTGAGGTTCATGCTGTACATGGTGAGGCTGTGTGAGGTTCATGCTGTACATGGGGAGGCTGTGTGGGGTTCATGCTGTACATGGGGAGGCTGTGTGGGGCTCATGCATTACATGGGTAGGCTGTGTGGGGCGGCTGTGTGGGGCTCATGTTGCATATGTAGTAGCTTGTGTGAGGCTCATGTTGTGTATATAAGGGTCTGTGAGGGGTTAAGGATATATAGGGGTTTAGCATATTTAATTCTGCTCAATATTAAGTGATACAATTAATATTAATAAATTAATATTAAGAATTAATTTCAAGCTATTGGTTCTGCCTTCCACAACAGTCATGGTCTCATGTGGCCCCTCTAAAAAATTAATTGCTCACACCTGCTTTATAGTGAGTCTGACCCATAGGCAGCACGTGTCCGGCACCGGCTATACGGTCTAAGCCCAGTATGTTTGTCTCTGAAACACTGCAGCATCACAGAGAAAAACTTTTCTGACTTCTCCCCTCCTGCTGCCAATGACTGGTTGCACGCAGAAAGAAAATTGTCCCTCAGTGGGAGCAGATGGGGAGAAGCCACCAGGGACCCACCTGTCTGACTAGTCACCTGTGTGACCTCAGTCCACGGCGGCTTTCAAAGTAGGTTTTTGCATGAAATGCCGCAGCGTGTCAGAGTCAACCATACCTGGCTGGAATGATACAGCCAATGTCTGATCAATGCGGCCTGTGGATTGAGCAGCTGGCATCAGCCATCAGATTCCCTTTAAGATCCCATAGGTGCCAGTTATGTCACATGGTTGACCATTATCCTTATGTCTTTGAAGAGAGCTATAACTCCCAGCATGTACAGGAGCTAATATGGCATGTTGGGAGTTATAGTTCACCACAGGAGTAATGATTTTCTTTTGCATTAGTGGCATGGGAGCAGAGAGGACAATTTTTTTTTGTTAATTCTAAGGCTATGTGCACACGTTGCCGCGCAAATTTCAGCGGGAATGCCGGAATTCCATTCCGCAGGAAATAAGCGAGAAAAACGCATTTTAATTTCTGCCTATTTCCCACGGAAAAACTAGCAATTTGCAAAAGTAATTAGCTTGCAGAATGCTAGCGTTTTCCAAGCGATCTGTAGCATCGCTTGAAAAACTGATTGACAGGTATGTCACACTCGTCAAACAGTGTTTGACTATTAAGGAAAGAGAGCGCACAATATATCCACGCTGACCACACAAGGACAGAAATATTCTTCATTGCTTTATTGTGCCGATGCGTTTCATGGCATATCTGCCACTTCCTCAGGGCCAAAGAATTACAGAATCTGATTACAGCAGTGGTTTTATACAAAACCTTCATGACATCACAATTACATGCAAAAAGACATCACTTCCTGTGGAAACACCCCCTCCAATGTCAAAATGTCATACACCAGTCACAATAACTTTATATCAAGATCTAAACTCTGATAAAACACATTAAACATCTAAAAAATCAATCTTTAATTTGAAAAAGTGTATGAAACCTATATTCACTACATATTAAAATTTGATAAAAATAGAGTTGACTAGAATCAAACCCACAGATTTTCGGCGAGCCAGAACACTTAAGGCCTCCCATTACCATCATACTATCTCTCCACTTGTTAGGATTGTTGTGGTTTTATATAAGCCCTTCATGACATAAGACCTACATGACATCACTAACAGACAAAACATCACTTCCTGTGAAAACTCCCCCTCCAATGTTAAAATGTCATACGCCAGCCAAGATAACTTTATATCAAAATATAACCTCTCATAAAACACATTGAACATCTAAACAATGAATCTTTCATTTAAAAATGTATGAAACCTATAATAAATATATTGAATTTTTATAAAGATATAATGACTGGACTCGAACCCACAGGGTTTAGGCAAGCCAGAACCCTGTAGGCTTCCCATTACCATTATGCTACCTCTCCACTTGCAAGGAATGGTTATATAATTTGGAATTAACCGATTGTTTGGTAAAATTCCCACTAGGTGTCCGACATCCAATAACGGACCCCCATGTGAGAACGCTGACCCGCCAGGTCAGGGAAGGAAATCCGTCGGGCTGCTAGGGACAAAGAAACATGAGAGAAAGCTTATCAAAAAATATCTACCAACTCATTGAGGCCTTTAGGATGAATGGTATCTAGTTTATATATCCAATACAGTTCTCTCTTATTTAGACACTGTATTCTGTTTGGGGTATCTGATGGTATATGATCTATGGGTGTAACTCACAGAGAGGCTTTATTCCCGTGTTTTTCAAAACAATGTCGAGACAAGCCATGTTTCAGATATCCTTTAGAGATATTGTGTCTATGTGAGTTCATCCTTAGATGTAGAGGCGGTGTAGTGCGTCTCACATATTGTTTCCCACAGCAACAATCAATTAGATAAATCACAAAACTGGATGACATGTTAGCTTAAATTAATGTCATATACTCTATCATTATCATTGTTTGAATAAAAGGTATTTACATTATCACTGATCCATAAACACAAGCGTTTTTTTGTTTTTACATTTAAAGGAAACTCTTATGTGCTTCTGTAGGGTACTTTTTCCTGCATTCGGGGCTTTTTAGTCTCCCACATCCCTAATTCTACTGGGGGCTAAAATGTTTTATAGGGATGGCGCCCTCCTAAAGGTAACCACTGGTCTAGTTGGTAATACTTTCTGACAGACTGGGTAATTTAGTAGGACCTTTCAGTGCTTCTGTATTATATTCCTGAGAAAGTGCCATTTTGGGAAGAAAAGGTTGTGATGAAATTAGTGGTATAGTATTCATCTGTAGATTTTTTATTGTCTGTCCCATGTATTAAACTACTTTGTGAAATTCCCTTTGCCTCTGAGTATGCTTTTTTTACTAATTTTTTAGGGTATTCACGCTCTAAAAATCTCTCTCTTAGACATTTACTTTGACATTTCTGTCCTTGTGTGGTCAGTGCGGATACATTGAAAAACCTGGTCTTTTTCTTCCTCCTTTGTGATAGTGTTTGACTAGTGTGAACAACTTTTTACTATTGAGGCTGCCTATGAAGCATCAGTAGTAAAAAGATCTAATGTTAAAAATAATTAAATAAATAAAATATCGTGTCATTCTCACCTTCCGACGTCCCACGCAGCGTTCCCGATCATCGCGATGCTCCCGGCAGGTCCCGTTCCCATTTGATGACATCGCGGTCTCGCGACACTGCTACGGTATCGCGAGACTGAGACGTCATCAATGGTCATTGTCGCAATTAGAGTTGAGCGATACCGTCCGATACTTCAAAGTATCGGATCGGAATGGATCGGCCGATCTTAAAAAAAAGTATCGGTATCGCCGATTCCGATACCGGAAGTCCCATTCAAGTCTATGGGACTTCCGGTATCGGAATAAGAAAAACCCTTTCCTGCCCTTGTACAGCCTCTCGGGGGTCTGTACGGGCCTTTCGGGGGGCTGTGCCGGCCTGCCAGGGGGTCTGTGCAGGCTCCGGTGGTCTGTGCCGGCCTGCCGGGGGGCTGTGCCGGCCTGCCGGGGGGTCTGTGCAGGCTCCGGTGGGCTGTGCCGGCCTGCCGGGGGGTCTGTGCAGGCTCCGATGGGCTGTGCCGGCCTGCCGGGGGGCTGTGCCGGCCTGCCGGTGGTCTGTGCAGGCTCCGGTGGGCAGTGCCAGCCTGCCGGGGGGTCTGTGCAGGCTCCGGTGGGCTGTGCCGGCCTGCCGGGGGGCTGTGCCGGCCTGCCGGTGGTCTGTGCAGGCTCCGGTGGGCTGTGCCGGCCTGCCGGGGGGCTGTGCCGGCCTGCCGGTGGTCTGTGCAGGCTTCGGGGGTCTGTGCAGGTATCGTCCGATGGGACTACAAGTCCCATCGGGCGATGCCTGCTACCATGACAGTGATTGACACATTAGCCAATGATGGGACAGTAGTAGTCCCATCATCCGGCTAATGTGTTGAATGTAAAAAAAATAAAAAAAAATTACATGCTACATACATGCTACATTCATACTACATACTACATACATGCTACATTCATACTACATATATACTACATGCAACATACATACTACATATATACTACATGCATGCAACATGCATACTACATATATACTACATGCTACATACATACTACATATATGCTACATATATACATGCATGCTACATACATACTGCATGCTACATGCATGCTACATACATACTACATACATACTACATGCTACATACATACCACATATATACTACATACATACTACATACAATACATTCATACAATACATACATAGACATACAGTACATATAACATAGAGTAACATACTTACCAATACTTGTCACATTGTTCCCCGAAGCCATTGTCTTTTACGGAATAAATATTAACATAACAAACCACAAAAATACTCACCCACGATCCGAAGCAGTCCACGAGTGTGTCCCACGACGATCTTGGGTAGAGAACTGCAGCATCAGCTGATGCTGCCGTTCTCTACGGGCTGCAGGAATCCAATGACGGAAGGTAGGTATCCTTCCGCACTGTATTCCTCCGCCACTTAAAAAAAAAAAAGTCCCTAGTCTCACTTTATGCCATTGCTGCGTGGGAAATTCCCACATCCCATGCATCCCATGCAATCATATAGCAGTCCGCACATGCTTTCCTAATGCTGCGGATTTTTCCGTGGCGGAATTGCATTGCAGAAAGATACGCAGCATGCTCATTCTTTGTGCGGAATCGCGGGAATTCCGCGCACATAGGAATGCATTGTTCTGCTTTCTTTCCGCATGAGGCTATGCTCACCATGCGAAAAGTAAGCAGAACATTTGCGGATTGAACCCACTGTTTGGAAGAGAGGAGATTCTCCTCCAGGCTCTGGGTACCATATACCTGTAAAAATAGAATTAAAATAAAAAAATGGTGATAATCTCACCTTCCGATGTCCCTCGCAGCGTCACCAGGCCTCAGCAATGCTCCAGGCAGGTCCCGTTCCAAGTGATGCATTGCGACAATGACCATTGATGACGTCTCAGTCTCGCGATACCGTAGCAGTGTCGCGAGACCGCGATGTCATCAAATGGGAACGGGACCTGCCGGGAGCATCGCGATGATCGGGAACGCTGCGTGGGACGTCTGAAGGTGAGAATGACACGATTTTTTATTTATTTAATTATTTTTAACATTAGATCTTTTTACTACTGATGCTTCATAGGCAGCCTCAATAGTAAAAAGTTGTTCACACTAGTCAAACACTATCACAAAGGAGGAAGAAAAAGACCAGGTTTTTCAATGTATCCGCACTGACCACACAAGGACAGAAATGTCAAAGTAAATGTCTAAGGCTACTTTCACACATCAGGTTTTTGGCGTCAGGCGCGATCCGGTGTCGTGCCAAAACGCCGGATCCGGCAAATGTTTCGTAAAACCTGATGTGACGGATCCGGTTTTCTGCCGGATCCGTCTTTTTCTGGACAGACAAAACCGGATCCGTCTCATCCGGTTCATCCGTTTTTCTATCCGTTTTTTGACGGATTACGCCGGATCCGGTTTTTAAAATTGACCCATGTGGCCTTCCGAACGGGATTGGCTACTGGAAAACTATATATAGCATGTTCCTACAGCCCTTCTTTGACAGGTTGTAGAGGAGAAAGTGCAGGTTGGAGAGAAGAGCAAGTTACTGGCGAAGATGGATGTTGTCATTGGAAATATTTTGAAGAATTTGGCGGATTTTACAGCGGAGGCAAATCGTTTGAGGGTGATTGTTCTGAGAAGTAGAGAGCGAGACAGCAGCGCATCAGGCATCGTAGACGACGTTTGTGGATCCACCCCATCACAGCCAAGAGAATGACGCGTGGGGTCTATTCTACACTATGCATGGACCTTCGACGAAACCCGGATAAATTTTTTGGATATGTTAGGATGAAAATGGAGAATTTTGATTACTTGGTGGAGCGCATTGCACACCTCATAAGAAAAGCGGACACATATTGCCGCTTCTCTGTTTCACCCGCAGAGCGTCTGATGGTGACTTTAAGGTAAGCCACATTTATTGGATATGATCGCATCAGAGCACACTTTCACTGCAATCTTGTTGGTGGTAGTTTGTATCTCCAAGTGTTATAGGTCAGTTTTGGTATGTAATGCTGTGATTTAAAACTAATTTATTGTTTTTTAATTCCCCACAGATTTCTTGCAACTGGAGAATCCCTTTCGTCACTGCATTTCCAGTACAGACTCGGGATTTCCACCATATCTGGAATTGTGAAGTACACATGCCGTGCACTGTGGGACTCCTTAGCTGAAGAGTTTTTACCAGAGCCCACAACAGAGAGGTGGATTGAAATTGCTGACAAGTTTCAACAGATATGTCAGTTTCCAAACTGCTTGGGCGCTGTGGACGGGAAACATATCCGCATTGTAAAGCCAGCTGGATCGGGATCTGAATATTTCAATTACAAGAAATATTTTTCAATTGTCCTCATGGCCATCGCTGACGCGGAATACAAATTTATTGCGGTTGATATTGGGGCCTATGGCCGCTCCAATGACTCTCAAGTTTTCAAACTGTCTGCCATGGGGCGTAAACTGTATGGAAACACCTTCCAGTTCCCACCACCTAGACCGCTGCCGCAAACATCTGGTCCACCTATGCCATTTGTCTGTGTAGGGGATAGAATCATAGAATCATAGAATCATAGAATCGTAGAGTTGGAAGGGACCTCCTGGGCCATCTGGTCCAACCCCCTGCTCAAAGCAGGATTCGCTAAATCATCCCAGCCAGATGTCTGTCCAGCCTCTGTTTGAAGACTTCCATTGAAGGAGAACTCACCACTTCTCGTGGCAGCCTGTTCCACTCATTGATCACTCTAACTGTCAAAAAGTTTTTTCTAATATCTAATCTGTGTCTCCTCCCATTCAGTTTCATCCCATTGCTTCTAGTCTTTCCTTGTGCAAATGAGAATAAAGTTGATCCTTCTACAATGTGACAGCCCTTTAGATATTTGTAGACAGCTATTAAGTCTCCTCTCAGTCTTCTCTTTTCCAAACTAAACATTCCCAAATCCTGCAACCTTTCCTCATAAGACAGGGTTTGCAGACCGGTCACCATTCTGGTCGCTCTTTTCTGAACTTGCTCCAGTTTGTTGATGTCTTTTTTAAAATGTGGTGCCCAAAACTGGACACAATATTCCAGATGAGGTCTGACCAAAGAGGAGTAGAGGGAAATAATGACTTCACGTGATCTAGACTGTATGCTTCTGTTAATACATCCTAGAATTGCATTTGCCTTTTTTGCTGCTGCATCACACTGTTGACTCATATTCAGTCTGTGATCTATTAGTATACCCAAGTCTTTTTCACATGTGCTGTCACTTAGCCCTATTCCTCCCATTCTATATATGTTTTTTCCATTTTTATTGCCCAGATGTAGTACTTTGCATTTCTCCCTGTTAAAAACCATTCTGTTAGTTGCTGCCCACTTCTCCAGTTTATTTAAATCTTTTTGAATCCTCTCTCTCTCTTCTCTAGTATTAGCTATCCCTCCTAGCTTTGTGTCATCAGCAAATTTAATCAGTTTACCCTCAATTCCTTCATCTAAATCGTTGATAAAGATGTTGAACAATACAGGGCCCAGGACAGAGCCCTGTGGTACCCCACTTGAGACATTCTTCCAACTGGATGTGCAGCCATTTACGACCACTCTTTGGGTCCGATCACTAAGCCAGTTATGAATCCACCTAACAGTTGCCTTGTCCATTCCATACTTAATCATTTTTTCAATAAGGATTGTATGAGAGACTTTGTCAAATGCTTTGCTGAAGTCAAGATATACTATATCTACAGCATTTCCTTGATCCACCCAATCAGTGATACCGTCATAGAAGGAAATTAAGTTAGTCTGACATGACTTATTAGTTACAAACCCATGCTGACTCTGTTTAATCACTTCATTCTTATCCAGGTATTGACATACATGTTGTTTAATAATTTGTTCAAAGATCTTTCCTGGTATAGAAGTTAGACTCACCGGCCTATAGTTACCTGGGTCCACCTTCTTCCCCTTTTTGAAGATAGGAACAACATTTGCTCTTCTCCAGTCTTCTGGCACTTCTCCTGTTCTCCAAGAATTTTCAAAGATTATAGAGAGGGGTTCAAAAATTTCTTCTGCTATCTCCTTCAGTACTCTGGGGTGTAATTCATCTGGACCTGGAGACTTGAATTCATTTAGGCTAGCTAAGTGTTTCCTCACTATCTTTCTGTTTATAGATATCCTGGATGAAGCCTTCCAGCTGTCAGAACACCTTTTGAAACCATACTCTAGCAGAGGATTGACAAGACCAAAACGCATTTTTAATTACCGCCTCACAAGAGCAAGAAGAATGGTTGAATGTACCTTTGGTATTCTGACAGCCAAATGGCGGGTCCTATTGACTGCGATCAACCTCAAGACAGAAACTGTGGACGAGGTGATCAAAGCGTGTGTGGTACTCCACAATTTTGTTATCTGCAAGGAACCCATTTCCATTGAGGACACCTCTGAAGAAACCACCTTGCAAGATTACCATGACATTACCACTAGAAGTTCTGTGACGGTTTCAGTAATGAGGGACAATTTTGCACTATACTTTATGTCACCTCAAGGCAGAGTACACTGGCAGGATGACAGAGTGTGAAAGATTTGTGCCCAACCAAACGTGTGTACCTTCTGTACCAACAGTATATACCTTTGCCAACCAAAGTTGGCTATCTTGTCATGGTGTCTATTTTTAGCTTTAGGCCACAGGTGTGTACCTGGTTGTGTTTTATGCAAAGTATTTCACCTTTTAACAAAAGTTGTGTACATTGTTAGGAAATCACCAACAATAAACACAACTTTTTAGGTGAAATACTTTGCTTCAAACACAACCAGGAACACAACTGTGGAAAAAAGCTAAAATTTACCCACAGTTATATACCTAGTTTTGAATACCATTTCACCTTTTAAATACCCTGTATTTAACCTTTTTCGCCGCAGAAAGAAATGACAGACAACCAGTGTAAAATAATTTAACTTTTATTGAAAAATGTTTTTTTAGTAAACTTTTTAAAAATTTTAATAAACTTGTTTAATAAAACTTTGAAACTATAAAACTGAAACCATAAAACTGGTCATTTTTATTTAAATACACACATTATAAATCTGTGTAGTGTGTGGTGGAAATACTGCTGTAGGGGCTGCGGGACACTTCGACACTGGGAGTGTGGAGAGAGGACTGGGATCGTGGTGTGGTGGGGAAGGAACAGTTAGAGGTGAAGGTGTGGAAAAAACTACAGAATGGGTGGACATGTGGGAAGCAGAAGAGGTGGTGGGTGGTGGAGTGGAGGGTTGGGCAGGGACTGTAGGAGCAGATGATGTTGATGGCAAGTTGTATGGGGAAGGACTTTGGTACGGGGCAGGTTGCTGGAAGTGGGGAGATGTCTGGTACGGGGCAGGTTGCTGGAAGTGGGGAGATGTCTGGTACGGGGCAGGTTGCTGGAAGTGGGGAGATGTCTGGTACGGGGCAGGTTGCTGGAAGTGGGGAGATGTCTGGTACTGTGGAGGTTGCTGGTACTGGGGAGTTTGCAGGTACTGTGGAGGTTGCTGGTACTGGGGAGGTTGCTGGTGCTGGGGAGGTTGCTGGTGCTGGGGAGGTGGATGGTGCTGGGGAGGTGGATGTTGCTGGGGAGGTGGATGGTGCTGGGGAGGTGGATGGTGCTGGGGAGGTGGATGGTGCTGGGGAGGTGGATGGTATGTAATAGGAGGGGGAGGATGGAAAGTGGCTGGAGGTGGATGGTATGTAATAGGAGGGGGAGGATGGAAAGTGGCTGGAGGGGGTGTAGATGTAATAGGAGGGGGAGGATGGAAAGTGGCTGGAGGGGGTGTAGATGTAATAGGAGGGGGAGGATGGAAAGTGGCTGGAGGGGGTGCAGGTGGAGGAACTACTGTGGTGGGAAGAGGAGGAGGAGGTTGGGAGGTAACTTGCTGGAGAGCAGCGTGGCATGAATGCATTACATGCATCTGCTGGGCAGGAGAGAGCATTTCCATGCGCTCCACAACAGACCTGAAAAAGGTGTGGTTTGGCGAAGATCTTGCTTCTGAATGCATGGTTTGCAGAAGTGTCTTCACCTCCAGAATGCTGGAGTTGATCTGCTGATAGCCTGCGGAGATTTGCTCTGACAAGACTTTTAGACAGTTCTGGAAAGATGCATTCAGATGCAAGAACTCTGGCGCATAAGTCTTTTCCTGACCCCTCTGCCGCTGCCGCCCAGTACCCGCAGGTGTACTAGAGGTGGCAGGGGCAGAAGGGTGGGGTAAAGGGAAAGCGATCTCCTCACCAGCAGCTTCATGTAATGTAGGCGGCCACGATGCTCCTGTGCTGGTGGATGGGACAGATGGGTCGAATGTGTTGGAAGGCTGGGAAGGTGCAGATGTACCGGGGTCCAATCGTGCCGGCTCCCGAGTGCTGCTCACCGTGCTGTGGAATAAAGAGAAAAAAAAAAAATTAAAATACTGACATGGTATGGCCCTGGCTGAAAAAAAAAAATTTACATCTAACATTTTTTTTCACATGTGGTGTGTAATATTTACCTTCTGGTGACCATTGTTTCCCGGAGGAACGACAGGGCTTCTGCGTACTTGTACTTGCTCCTGCGTCCTCCAGATCCACTCGGGGCCCGCATCTCTTTATTGAACTCCTTCTTGAAACGATCTCTCACAGACCGCCACCGATTCACAATTCTGTTCCCTGAAACGAGAAAGGAGTGGTTAGTATACAACATCAGTGTTTCCCAAACTCCAGTCCTCATGGTCCCCAGGGGTCATGTTTTCAGGATTTCCATAGTAAATAGAAATCCTGAACACATGATCCGTGGGGACCATGAGGACTGGAGTTCGGGAAACACTGGTTTACATCAAGCAACCGGTACTGTATATACTTACGCTCTTTAATCTGGTCCCGAGCTTCGAGGTCCTCCCAGCGGCCCACAAGGAGCGAACAGATTTCCTCCCAGAGTCGTCGGGTAACGATCAGGTCAGCGTGGCGGCGGTCAGCCATATTCCAGAGCGGCTCCCTTTCTCTGACGAGATCGATGAGGCGGTCCACATCAATCCCTCCATCCTCACCGTCAGAGTCGGGAGCACGCTGTGAAGGCTGTTAAAGAAAAAGACAAAAATAACATAATTAGCCTCCACAAAAGAAATGAAATAAAAAGTGCAAAAAAACAAAGCAAAAATATTTATACTTACACGCTGGTGACCGCCGCGTTGCTGTCGCCGACGACCCTGGGAGGCACTGCGATGACCTCTTGGCCAAGCACCAGATTGGGAAGACTAGAGAAGAAAACAAAAAATGTTATGTCTTTGGATGTAGGCATTTGTTTGCTGTGTGTGGTCTGCAGAACATTGTTTTCTATGTGTTGTGTGTAGTGTGATGTTGTGTTTCTGCGTTTGATGCAAAAAACTTACCAATTGTGAGCCCACTCCAGGTGTCTGTCCACCCCTTGCTTCTTCTTCTGGGAGCTCCTCTTCATCTTGTGATTCCTGTTTTGAAATAAAAGGCAATGAATAGACATATATTACAGAGAAGATGAATTTTGGAAATAAAAACTTACCGTCAAACGCTGACGATGCGAGGGAGGGCTCCCAGAAGATGATGTGCCGTCTTGGCCACACTCCATGCCTGTGGGTGGTGTTCCAGCTGCTGCCATTGCTGCTGCTGCTGCTGCTGCATCTATTGGGCGGCTGTTGAATAAAGAGAAACAAAGGGCCAATGAATATCTTGATATTCAATAGCCCTAGTTTGGAGGAATGGGTGATTTGATAATTACCGTCTCTCATCTGCTGCTGGACTCCCCTCCCGTTGTTCAGCATGCTGCTCCAATTGGGGTGGTGCTGATGGTGCTGCTGCAGATGTCTCCTGCCTTCTCCTGCGCCTGGTTGCTGTCTTGGGTGGCATGTTGGGTGTGGCTGTGGGTCCCACTGTCTTGCTTTTATATATGTCTTGTGGGCAGAGCTACTGAGCATGCTCAGACCAAAAAACCGGATCCGGCGCATTGCGGCGCTCATAGGCTTTCATTGTGTGAAAAAGCCGGACGCGCCGGATCCGGCGGGTCCGGCTTTTTCGCCGGAGACAAAAAACGTTACAGTCATCGTTTTTTCCAGACGCCGGATCGCGACACATTGCGACACATTGCCGGATCCGGCGAAAACCGGATGAAACGCATGGCCATCCGGCGCGATCCGGCGCAAATGCAAGTCAATGGGGGGGAAACCGGATCCGGCATTGCATTTCGCCGGATCCGGTTTCTGTCAAAAGCGCCGGATCGCGCCTGACAGCGAAAACCTGATGTGTGAAAGAGGCCTAAGAGAGAGATTTTTAGAGCGTGAATACCCTAAAAAATTAGTAAAAAAAGCATACTCAGAGGCAAAGGGAATTTCACAAAGTAGTTTAATACATGGGACAGACAATAAAAAATCTACAGATGAATACTATACCACTAATTTCATCACAACCTTTTCTTCCCAAAATGGCACTTTCTCAGGAATATAATACAGAAGCACTGAAAGGTCCTACTAAATTACCCAGTCTGTCAGAAAGTATTACCAGCTAGACCAGTGGTTACCTTTAGGAGGGCGCCATCCCTATAAAACATTTTAGCCCCCAGTAGAATTAGGGATGTGGGAGACAAAAAAGCCCCGAATGCAGGAAAAAGTACCCTACAGAAGCACATAAGAGTTTCCTTTAAATGTAAAAACAAAAAAACGCTTGTGTTTATGGATCAGTGATAATGTAAATACCTTTTATTCAAATAGTGATAATGATAGAGTATATGACATTAATTTAAGCTAACATGTCAATCCAGTTTTGTGATTTATCTAATTGATTGTTGCTGTGGGAAACAATATGTGAGACGCACTACAACGCCTCTACATCTAAGGATGAACTCACATAGACACAATATCTCTAAAGGATATCTGAAACATGGCTTGTCTCAACATTGTTTTGAAAAACACGGGAATAAAGCCTCTCTGTGAGTTACACCCATAGATCATATACCATCAGATACCCCAAACAGAATACAGTGTCTAAATAAGAGAGAACTGTATTGGATATATAAACTAGATACCATTCATCCTAAAGGCCTCAATGAGTTGGTAGATATTTTTTGATAAGCTTTCTCTCATGTTTCTTTGTCCCTAGCGGCCCAACGGATTTCCTTCCCTGACCTGGCGGGTCAGCGTTCTCACATGGGGGTCCGTTATTGGATGTCGGACACCTAGTGGGAATTTTACCAAACAATCGGTTAATTCCAAATTACATAACCATTCCTTGCAAGTGGAGAGGTAGCATAATGGTAATGGGAAGCCTACAGGGTTCTGGCTTGCCTAAACCCTGTGGGTTCGAGTCCAGTCATTATATCTTTATAAAAATTCAATATATATTTATTATAGGTTTCATACATTTTTAAATGAAAGATTCATTGTTTAGATGTTCAATGTGTTTTATGAGAGGTTATATTTTGATATAAAGTTATCTTGGCTGGCGTATGACATTTTAACATTGGAGGGGGAGTTTTCACAGGAAGTGATGTTTTGTCTGTTAGTCATGTCATATAGGTCTTATGTCATGAAGGGCTTATATAAAACCACAACAATCCTAACAAGTGGAGAGATAGTATGATGGTAATGGGAAGCCTTAAGTGTTCTGGCTCGCCGAAAATCTGTGGGTTGGATTCTAGTCAACTCTATTTTTATCAAATTTTAATATGTAGTGAATATAGGTTTCATACACTTTTTCAAATTAAAGATTGATTTTTTAGATGTTTAATGTGTTTTATCAGAGTTTAGATCTTGATATAAAGTTATTGTGACTGGTGTATGACATTTTGACATTGGAGGGGGTGTTTCCACAGGAAGTGATGTCTTTTTGCATGTAATTGTGATGTCATGAAGGTTTTGTATAAAACCACTGCTGTAATCAGATTCTGTAATTCTTTGGCCCTGAGGAAGTGGCAGATATGCCATGAAACGCATCGGCACAATAAAGCAATGAAGAATATTTCTGTCCTTGTGTGGTCAGCGTGGATATATTGTGCGCTCTCTTTCCTTAATAGTCAAACACTGTTTGACGAGTGTGACATACCTGTCAATCAGTTTTCCAAGCGATGCTACAGATCGCTTGGAAAACGCTAGCATTCTGCAAGCTAATTACTTTTGCAAATTGCTAGTTTTTCCGTGGGAAATAGGCAGAAATTAAAATGCGTTTTTCTCGCTTATTTCCTGCGGAATGGAATTCCGGCATTCCCGCTGAAATTTGCGCGGCAACGTGTGCACATAGCCTTAGAATTAACAAAAAAAAATTGTCCTCTCTGCTCCCATGCCACTAATGCAAAAGAAAATCATTACTCCTGTGGTGAACTATAACTCCCAACATGCCATATTAGCTCCTGTACATGCTGGGAGTTATAGCTCTCTTCAAAGACATAAGGATAATTGTCAACCATGTGACATAACTGGCACCTATGGGATCTTAAAGGGAATCTGATGGCTGATGCCAGCTGCTCAATCCACAGGCCGCATTGATCAGACATTGGCTGTATCATTCCAGCCAGGTATGGTTGACTCTGACACGCTGCGGCATTTCATGCAAAAACCTACTTTGAAAGCCGCCGTGGACTGAGGTCACACAGGTGACTAGTCAGACAGGTGGGTCCCTGGTGGCTTCTCCCCATCTGCTCCCACTGAGGGACAATTTTCTTTCTGCGTGCAACCAGTCATTGGCAGCAGGAGGGGAGAAGTCAGAAAAGTTTTTCTCTGTGATGCTGCAGTGTTTCAGAGACAAACATACTGGGCTTAGACCGTATAGCCGGTGCCGGACACGTGCTGCCTATGGGTCAGACTCACTATAAAGCAGGTGTGAGCAATTAATTTTTTAGAGGGGCCACATGAGACCATGACTGTTGTGGAAGGCAGAACCAATAGCTTGAAATTAATTCTTAATATTAATTTATTAATATTAATTGTATCACTTAATATTGAGCAGAATTAAATATGCTAAACCCCTATATATCTTTAACCCCTCACAGCCCCTTATATACACAACATGAGCCTCACACAAGCTACTACATATGCAACATGAGCCCCACACAGCCGCCCCACACAGCCTACCCATGTAATGCATGAGCCCCACACAGCCTCCCCATGTACAGCATGAACCCCACACAGCCTCCCCATGTACAGCATGAACCTCACACAGCCTCGCCATGTACAGCATGAACCTCACACATCCTCGCCATGTACAGTATGAGACCCCACACAGCCTCCCCATATACTGCATGAGCCCCACACAGTCTCCCATGTAGCCCCCCCAGGGAGCCTCAGCAGATAGGTAGGGAGGTTGGTATGCACGCTTTTTGTTTACAATACCCAGCATCAGGAGAGATAAGGCTTCCAAAAACAGACTGAATTGAAGCTGTCGTAGCTGTTTTCGTTCTGACCAAAGTCAGGAATGCCAGATGACCAGTGAGTCTGAATTAGGAGTTTTTTACGCCCTTAATTTACAAGCACTTGGAGACAAAAGAGACTGCACACGGGCCGTGGGAAAATCACTTTATCTGACGTAATGAAACACAAGGCAATATTTTATACCATTTACAACAAATGTAGCTCTATGTGGCTCATGTAGCCCCCACCCCTCAGGGTCATACCTTGTTTGCCATGTACCCAGAACATGTTGTTGCTGACTATTGAGGACATATATGATAACAAGTATAGTCTCCTTGAAACAGAGACTAATAGTCTGCAGTGTCATAAGAATAATTCTAGCAATAATAGGCAAAAGGCAATTGAAGTATTAAAGGGATATGAAGGCAAACCTTCTATATCAATTTCCCCCTTTTGTAAATGGTATAACTTTTGCCACAGGGTCAGCTGATGTCCACAAAGGAGCTACTGTCTCATGGGTCTAGTACCCATAAGGGGGCTTCCTACCTGCTTCACCCATCCACCCTCAGTGTGGACACTCACTTTCCCCATCAGCAACGGCTATCTGGGGTCTATGATACACTACAGAAGGTTCAGCCTTAGATTATTTTTTCACACATATATTATTCAGCAGCTTAAGTAATACATATATTAGCGCTTTTACGGCTACATAAAACAATAAGCAAAACAACAAAATTTGCATACAAGTCTGTACAATGCCAAAAATCCATCCTGCTAGGCCATTAAACCAATTTGCTGGATTTAAAAAGAGAATGTGTTACCCCACCAGGAGTCTGTTTGCACTGTGCTGATTTAACCATTGGTCTCTAAGTTCACCTATTTTGTCAATATAATTGCAACAGGTGGGACCAATTATATGACACATTCCTCCTTCTTTTGCTGTCAGGTAATCTAGTACTATAGTATGTTGGTTAGTAACTATGATTAATTGTCTCTGTATTGTATTAGTTTCATTAAGAACTTCAAGAATCTGGAAAATCTGATCATCTAGGTAGTCAATAGCTTCCACTAATTTATCCCTCATTTGTGTTATGAAGGGGTATATTAGCATATAACTGAATATTTTATTTTTTATCCCCATTTCTACTAGATGCGGCCTACCATTTGGACGGGGCTTATTGTCTGCAGCCCTTCTATACAAAGTATGAATTGGAACTGCTGCTGTGTCTATTTTCTTATAAGGAATTATGAAAGTGTCTTGTGTTAGTTTGGCAAGAGTGCAAACTCCTCTTATGTCTGGGCTCACCCACCTGTAGGCACGATGCCCGCAAACCAAGAATACTCCTTCAGGGAGAACACAAACGTGACCAGGGGTCTGTATACATTGGTATAAACTCAAAAGTCCTGACATAGGCTTATGGGCACACCAAGTATTATTCATTTGATTTCCACTTATACCAGATGTACATTTACCCCTTTCTTTCCTTATTATTTTACCCGTAGATGCTCTACATCCTTCAACACCATCTTGGTACACCGTCTCATTAACCTGTGTTTGATCATGAGTGTATATACGGAAGCAATTATTGTCCTCACCACAGGTATTTGCTCCAGTGTGTTGAAGACTGAACCACAGTCCATCATTGGGAATGGGGTCTGAGTGAGGGATTTCAGTCCTCCTCCTGGCGACCATATTTCCGATGTCTGAATCATATTCCTGCCACCACATTTGTACCTTAGGTCGCGTTATGTTAAACTGAAACCAGGGATTAGAGGCCCATCCGATTATAGCCAATGAGGCAGATATATGACGGGGCACATCTTTTCCCAAAAACCTAGATTGAGTCCAAGTCTCGTTGTGTATGCAGTGTGGTGTTAATACCTTCTAGGGCAGCACGGTGGCTCAGTCCCACCAAGGACAACATCTGCAAGGAGTTTGTATGTTCTTCCCGTGTTTGCGTGGGTTTCCTCCCACATTCCAAAGACATACTGATAGGGAATTTAGATTGTGAGCCCCATTGAGGACAGTGATGATAATGTGTGCAAACTGTAAAGCGCTGCAGAGTATGTTAGCGCTATATAAAAATAAAGATTATTATTAGATTTATTATTATTCCATGGCTCCATAGGTAAGGCTAAGTATGGTATAGTCCTTGCAGATACTGGGCTGTGTGTACAGATCCAACAGTCTTTTGGTTTCTGTCCTTCCATGTCCTTTATAAGAAGAGCATGATGTTGAATAAGTTTGTTGTCCCAGTCAGCATTTAAGAGTTTGTCCTGTGTCTCTGTAGAGTGCAGTAACCCTGCCACTGCCAGCAAGGTGATTAGGAGAACAGTCATTCTTGTCAGAGACACCGCACTGCACTTGCTCATAGAGCCAGTGCGCATGTCCGGAGTACAGAAGCAGTGCTAAAAGATACCAGTGGAGAAGGGCAGCAGAGGTGACCATGCGTGCTTCAGGGTAATAGTGTCAGGGTCCAGTCAGCGCTGGAAAGTAAAGAGGCATAGGACCTGAGGACACTGAAAATGAATAATCTGGCACGGGACCTATGGTCATGTGACTGCAAGGGGGCGGGGCTTAGTGTCCTGTTTTCAGATAGGACAGGACACCATACAACAACTCAGAGTCAGGCAAAATAGAGGTCACAGCAGTACGGGCAAATGAGGTACAGGAGGGACAAACAGACGGGTAGTCAGACAGAGCCAAAGGTCATACACAAGAGGGCGACGTGGTACCAAGGGGACAAGCAGAGAGAAGTCGGGTCACAAGCCGAGAGTCATACACGAGAGGTAGCGCAGTACAAGAGGGTCAGGCAGAACTCGTAACAGGGACAGAACCAGATCACAACCGAACAAGCAAGCAAGATATCAGGCATAAGGCACACGTATACAAGAGGTCACTTAACTCAGCCGAGGGCAGGAGTATAACTGACACCAGACCCAGGTCCAGTGAGCACTAAATAGCCTCCTTCTGCCAGAGAGAGGCAGCACAATTAACCCATAGTCTAACCAGGACGGGTCAAAGCGAAATCCCATCCTGGATCATGACAGTACCCTCCTCTCAATGGGGGGCCACCGGACCCCCAGGTCTCCCAGGGCACTTGGCGTGAAAGGCTCGGATCAACCGATCCGCATGAACTGATCGAGCAGGAACCCACGAGCGTTCCTCAGAACCGTAGCCCTTCCAATGTATCAGATACTGAAGGGCGCGACGGACCAACCTGGAGTCGACAATTCGTTCCACCTCGTACTCAGCCTGCCCATCTACCAGAACCGGTGTCAGGGAAGATGATGATCCCTCCCCACCGGACCTCACAGGTTTCAAAAGGGCCTTATGGAAAACATTACGGATCCTTAGAGATGGCGGAAGACTCAACCGAAAAGCCACCGGGTTAACCGCTTCGGTAATTACATAGGGACCTATAAACTTGGGTCCAAGCTTCGCAGAGGGGACCTTGAGCCTTATATTTTTGGTGGATAACCTTACCTTATCTCCAACCTGAAACACTGGACCCACGGATCGTTTTTTGTCCGCAAAAAATTTAAATTTGTCCTGGGCCTTCGTAATGTTATTCTGGACCTCCCGCCATACCTCCCCCAACCGCTGGATCGTCTCATCCGCCCCAGGACACCCAGAATTCAAGCGGGAAAATTCTCCAAAATGAGGATGAAACCCATAATTGCAAAAAAAAGGAGATGTACCCATAGACTGGTTAGTTCGTTTGTTAAATGCAAACTCAGCCAATGGTAACACAGAACACCAATCATCCTGTCAGGCTGAGGTCAAACAACGCAGAATTTGCTCCATAGACTGATTGGTCCGCTCAGTCTGCCCATTAGTCTCTGGATGGTAGGCGGATGAAAAGGACAGACCAATACCCAACCTCCTACAAAAAGCTCTCCAAAATCTGGACACAAATTGCACTCCCCTATCAGACACCACATTCAGGGGTACCCCATGCAACCACACCACATGCTCCACAAACAATCTGGACAATGTTTCCGCATTAGGTAGGGCTGCCAAAGGTACAAAATGTGCCTGCTTACTAAACCTGTCCACTACGACCCAGACCACGGTATTACCCTTGGAGGGGGGAAGGTTGGTGATGAAATCCATGGACAGGTGAGTCCATGGTCTCTCAGGAATTGGCAGTGGTACCAATTCCCCGGCCGGCCGGTTATGGGGAGTTTTTGCACGGGCACAAACCTCACACGCAGACACATACTCCCCAACATCAGAGGCTAAAGAAGACCACCAGAATATTCTAGCAATGGCCTTCCGGGTCGCTGAGATCCCTGGATGTCCACCCAGAACTGAGTCATGGAACTCCTGGAGGACCTTGAGACGAAACTGAGCTGGCACAAAAAGTTTATCCACCGGCTTAGCTGGAGGTGCAAGAGCCTGGGCTTCTCGAATCTCCCGTTCCAACACATTAGAAACCTCTGCCACCACCACCCCAGGCTGAAGAATGGAGGATGGAGGTTCCGGGGGGGAGACACCGGATCTAGACTGCGTTACAACGCATCCGCTCTGATATTCTTGGATCCTGGTCGAAAAGTGGTCGAGAAGTTGAATCGGGGAAAAAAAAGTGACCATCTAGCCTGTCTGGGAGTCAACCTTTTAGCTGACTCAATGTAAGCTAGGTTTTTGTGGTCCGTGATTACCGTTATAGGATGAACAGCCCCCTCCAAAAAATGCCTCCATTCTGCAAAAGCCAATTTTACGGCCAGAAGTTCCCGATTCCCCACATCATAGTTTCTCTCCGCAGGGGAGAACTTCTTTGAGAAAAAGGCGCAAGGTCTTAAATTGGCGGGTCCCTGGGACAATACCGCCCCCACCCCCACCTCTGAGGCGTCTACCTCAACAGATTTTCGGCAAGCCAGAACACGTAAGGCCTCCCATTACCATCATACTATCTCTCCACTTGTTAGGATTGTTGTGGTTTTATATAAGCCCTTCATGACATAAGACCTACATGACATCACTAACAGACAAAACATCACTTCCTGTGAAAACTCCCCCTCCAATGTTAAAATGTCAAACCTATATAAATATAACCTCTGATAAAACACATTGAACATCTAAAAAATCAATCTTTCATTTAAAAATGTATGAAACCTATAATAAATATATATTAAATTTTTATAAAGATATAATGACTGGACTCGAACCCACAGGGTTTAGGCAAGCCAGAACCCTGTAGGCTTCCCATTACCATTATGCTACCTCTCCACTTGCAAGGAATGGTTATGTATTTTGGAATTAACCGATTGTTTGGTAAAATTCCCACTAGGTGTCCGACATCCAATAACTGACCCCCATGTGAGAACGCTGACCAGCCAGGTCAGGGAAGGAAATCCGTCGGGCCGCTAGGGACAAAGAAACATGAGAGAAAGCTTATCAAAAAATATCTACCAACTCATTGAGGCCTTTAGGATGAATGGTATCTAGTTTATATATCCAATACAGTTCTCTCTTATTTAGACACTGTATTCTGTTTGGGGTATCTGCTGGTATATGATCTATGGGTGTAACTCACAGAGAGGCTTTATTCCCGTGTTTTTCAAAACAATGTCGAGACAAGCCATGTTTCAGATATCCTTTAGAGATATTGTGTCTATGTTGTGAGTTCATCCTTAGATGTAGAGGCTGTGTAGTGCGTCCCACATCTTGTTTCCCACAGCAACAATCAATTAGATAAATCACAAAACTGGATTGACATGTTAGCTTAAAATTAATGTCATATACTCTATCATTATCACTATTTGAATAAAAGGTATTTACATTATCACTGATCCATAAACACAAGCATTTTTTGTGTTTACATTTAAAGGAAACTTATGTGCTTCTGTAAGGGTATGTGCACACACTGCAGATTCACCTGCGGGTTTTTTCCTGCGGAACCGCAGGTAAAACCGCAGGTAAAGTGACCTGCGGTTTTGCTGCGGTTTGGCCTGCGGTTTTGCCCTGCGGTTTGACTCCTGGACAATGGAATAGGTGGCAAACCGCAGCAGAATCCGCAGAAACAATTGACATGCTGCGGAAAAAAAAACGCAGCTTTTCCACAGGTAAAAAACCGCAGCGTGAGCACTGCGGTTTTGAAAACCCATAGGCTAACATGGTAAAGTACCATGTCTGCAGAACTGCTGCAGTTCTGCAGGGCCAAAACCGCAGCAAAACCGCAGCGTGTGCACATACCCTAAGATACTTTTTCCTGCATTCGGGGCTTTTTTGTCTCCCACATCCCTAATTCTACTGGGGGCTAAAATGTTTTATAGGGATGGCGCCCTCCTAGAGGTAACCACTGGTCTAGTTGGTAATACTTTCTGATTTTTCCGTGGCGGAATTGCATTGCGGAAAGATACGCAGCATGCTCATTCTTTGTGCAGAATCGCGGGAATTCCGCCCATATAGGAATGCATTGTTCTGCTTTCTTTCCACATGAGGCTATGCTCACCATGCAAAAAGTAAGCAGATTATTTGCAGATTGTACCCACTGTTTGGAAGAGAGGAGATTCTCCTCCAGGCTCTGGGTACCATATACCTGTAAAAAATAGAATTAAAATAAAAATAGTGGTGATATTCTCACCTTCCGATGTCCCTTGCAGCGTCACCAGGCCTCAGCGATGCTCCGGGCAGGTCCCGTTCCAAGTGATGCATTGCGACAATGACCTTTGACGACGTCGCAGTCTCGCGATACCGTAGCAGTGTCGCGAGACCGCGATATCATCAAATGGGAACGGGACCTGCCGGGAGCATCGCGATGATCGGGAACGCTGCGTGGGACGTCGGAAGGTGAGAATGACACGATTTTTTATTTTTTTTATTATTTTTAACATTAGATCTTTTTACTACTGATGCTTCATAGGCAGCCTCAATAGTAAAAAGTTGTTCACACTAGTCAAACACTATCACAAAGGAGGAAGAAAAAGACCAGGTTTTTCAATGTATCCGCACTGACCACACAAGGACAGAAATGTCAAAGTAAATGTCTAAGAGAGAGATTTTTAGAGCGTGAATACCCTAAAAAATTAGTAAAAAAAGCATACTCAGAGGCAAAGGGAATTTCACAAAGTAGTTTAATACATGGGACAGACAATAAAAAATCTACAGATGAATACTATACCACTAATTTCATCACAACCTTTTCTTCCCAAAATGGCACTTTCTCAGGAATATAATACAGAATCACTGAAAGGTCCTACTAAATTACCTCTAGGAGGGCGCCATCCCTATAAAACATTTTAGCCCCCAGTAGAATTAGGGATGTGGGAGACAAAAAAGCCCCGAATGCAGGAAAAAGTACCTTACAGAAGCACATAAGTTTCCTTTAAATGTAAAAACAAAAAATGCTTGTGTTTATGGATCAGTGATAATGTAAATACCTTTTATTCAAATAGTGATAATGATAGAGTATATGACATTAATTTTAAGCTAACATGTCAATCCAGTTTTGTGATTTATCTAATTGATTGTTGCTGTGGGAAACAATATATGGGACGCACTACACAGCCTCTACATCTAAGGATGAACTCACAACATAGACACAATATCTCTAAAGGATATCTGAAACATGGCTTGTCTCGACATTGTTTTGAAAAACATGGGAATAAAGCCTCTCTGTGAGTTACACCCATAGATCATATACCAGCAGATACCCCAAACAGAATACAGTGTCTAAATAAGAGAGAAATGTATTGGATATATAAACTAGATACCATTCATCCTAAAGGCCTCAATGAGTTGGTAGATATTTTTTGATAAGCTTTCTCTCAAGTTTCTTTGTCCCTAGCGGCCCGACGGATTTCCTTCCCTGACCTGGCTGGTCAGCGTTCTCACATGGGGGTCTGTTATTGGATGTCGGACACCTAGTGGGAATTTTACCAAACAATCGGTTAATTCCAAATTACATAACCATTCCTTGCAAGTGGAGAGGTAGCATAATGGTAATGGGAATCCTTCAGGGTTCTGGCTTGCCTAAACCCTGTGGGTTTGAGTCCAGTCATTATATCTTTATAAAAATTTAATATATATTTATTATAGGTTTCATACATTTATAAATGAAAGATTGATTGTTTAGATGTTCAATGTGTTTATCAGAGGTTATATTTTGATATAAAGTTATCTTGGCTGGCGTATGACATTTTAACATTGGAGGGGGAGTTTTCACAGGAAGTGATGTTTTGTCTGTTAGTGATGTCATGTAGGTCTTATGTCATGAAGGGCTTATATAAAACCACAACAATCCTAACAAGTGGAGGGATAGTATGATGGTAATGGGAGGACTTAAGTGTTCTGGCTTGCTGAAAATCTGTGGGTTTTATTCTAGTCAACTCTATTTTTATAAAATGTTAATATGCAGTGAATATAGGTTTCATACACTTTTTCAAATTAAAGATTGATTTTTTATATGTTTAATGTGTTTTATCAGAGTTTAGATCTTGATATAAAGTTATTGTGACTGGTGTATGACATTTTGACATTGGAGGGGGTGTTTCCACAGGAAGTGATGTCTTTTTGCATGTAATTGTGATGTCATGAAGGTTTTGTATTACTGCTGTAATCAGATTCTGTAATTCTTTGGCCCTGAGGAAGTGGCAGATATGCCATGAAACGCATCGGCACAATAAAGCTATGAAGAATATTTCTGTCCTTGTGTGGTCAGCGTGGATATATTGAAAAATCCGGTCTTTTTCTTCCTCCTTTGTGACATTGGTATCTACAGGAGTCTGCAGCGACTACTCGTTCCTTTCACATTCTGTAAGGGGTTGTGACTGTTCACAACCTTTAAAGGTGAGTGCACTAACAGTGTATTTGTCACCCAAAAAAAATTACTTTTATCGCCCTATGTGCGCTCTCTTTCCTTAATAGTCAAACACTGTTTGACGAGTGTGACCTACCTGTCAATCAGTTTTCCAAGCGATGCTACAGATCGCTTGGAAAATGCTAGCATTCTGCAAGCTAATTACTCTTGCAAATTGTTAGTTTTTCCGAGGGAAATAGGCAGAAATTAAAATGCGATTTTCTCGCATATTTCCTGCGGAATGGAATTCCGGCATTCCCGCTGAAATTTCCACGGCAACGTGTGCACATAGCCTTAGAATTAACAAAAAAAAAGTGTCCTCTCTGCTCCCATGCCACTAATGCAAAAGAAAATCATTACTCCTGTGGTGAACTATAACTCCCAACATGCCATATTAGCTCCTGTACATGCTGGGAGTTATAGCTCTCTTCAAAGACATAAGGATAATGGTCAACCATGTGACATAACTGGCACCTATGGGATCTTAAAGGGAATCTGATGGCTGATGCCAGCTGCTCAATCCACAGGCCGCATGGATCAGACATTGGCTGTATCATTCCAGCCAGGTATGGTTGACTCTGACACGCTGCGGCATTTCATGCAAAAACCTACTTTGAAAGCCGCCGTGGACTGAGGTCACACAGGTGACTAGTCAGACAGGTGGGTCCCTGGTGGCTTCTCCCCATCTGCTCCCACTGAGGGACAATTTTCTTTCTGCGTGCAACCAGTCATTGGCAGCAGGAGGGGAGAAGTCAGAAAAGTTTTTCTCTGTGACGCTGCAGTGTTTCAGAGACAAACATACTGGGCTTAGATCGTACAGCCGGTGCCGGACACGTGCTGCCTATGGGTCAGCACGGTGTGAGCAATTAATTTTTTAGAGGGGCCACATGAGACCATGACTGTTGTGGAAGGCAGAACCAATAGCTTGAAATTAATTCTCAATATTAATTTATTAATATTAATTGTATCACTTAATATTGAGCAGAATTAAGTATGCTAAACCCCTATATATCTTTAACCCCCCACAGCCCCTTATATACATAACATGAGCCTCACACAAGCTACTACATATGCAACATGAGCCCCACACAGCCGCCCCACACAGCCTACCCATGTAATGCATGAGCCCCACACAGCCTCCCCATGTACAGCATGAACCCTACACAGCCTCGCCATGTACAGCATGAACCTCACACAGCCTCGCCATGTACAGCATGAACCTCACACATCCTCGCCATGTACAGCATGAGACCCCACACAGCCTCCCCATATACTGTGCATGAGCCCCACACAGCCTCCCATGTAGCCCCCCCAGGGAGCCTCCGCAGACAGGTAGGGAGGGGGGTATGCACGCTCTTTGGTTACAATACCCAGCATCAGGAGAGATAAGGCTTCCAAAAACAGACTGAATTGAATTGAAGCTGTCGTAGCTGTTTTCGTTCTGACCAAAGTCAGGTATGCCAGATGACCAGTGAGTCTGAATTAGCAGTTTTTTACGCCCTTAATTTACAAGCACTTGGAGACAAAAGAGACTGCACACGGGTCGTGGGAAAATCACTTTATCTGACTAAATGAACCACAAGGCAATATTTTATACCATTTACAACAAATGTAGCTCTATGTGGCTCATGTAGCCCCCACCCCTCAGGGTCATACCTTGTTTACCATGTACCCAGAACATGTTGTTGCTGACTATTGAGGACATATATGATAACAAGTATAGTCTCCTTGAAACAGAGACTAATAGTCTGCAGTGTCATAAGAATAATTCTAGCAATAATAGGCAAAAGGCAATTGAAGTATTAAAGGGATATGAAGGCAAACCTTCTATATCAATTTCCCCCTTTTGTAAATGGTATAACTTTTGCCACAGGGTCAGCTGATGTCCACAAAGGAGCTACTGTCTCATGGGTCTAGTACCCATAAGGGGGCTTCCTACCTGCTTCACCCATCCACCCTCAGTGTGGACACTCACTTTCCCCATCAGCAACGCTATCTGGGGCCTATGATACACTACAGAAGGTTCAGCCTTAGATTATTTTTTCACACATATATTATTCAGCAGCTTAAGTAATACATATATTAGCGCTTTTACGGCTACATAAAACAATAAGCAAAACAACAAAATTTGCATACAAGTCTGTACAATGCCAAAAATCCATCCTGCTAGGCCATTAAACCAATTTGCTGGATTTAAAAAAAGAGAATGTGTTACCCCACCAGGAGTCTGTTTGCACTGTGCTGTTTTAACCATTGGTCTCTAAGTTCACCTATTTTGTCAATATAATTGCAACAGGTGGGACCAATTATATGACACATTCCTCCTTCTTTTGCTGTCAGGTAATCTAGTACTATAGTATGTTGGTTAGTAACTATGATTAATTGTCTCTGTATTGTATTAGTTTCATTAAGAAATTCAAGAATCTGGAAAATCTGATCATCTAGGCAGTCGATAGCTTCCACTAATTTATCCCTCATTTGTGTTATGAAGGGGTATATTAGCATATAACTGAATATTTTATTTGTTATCCCCATTTCTACTAGATGCGGCCTACCATTTGGACGGGGCTTATTGTCTGCAGCCCTTCTATACAAAGTATGAATTGGAATTGCTGCTGTGTCTATTTTCTTATAAGGAATTATGAAAGTGGCTTGTATTAGTTTGGCAAGAGTGCAAACTCCTCTTATGTCTGGGCTCACCCACCTGTAGGCACGATGTCCGAAAACCAAGAATACTCCTTCAGGGAGAACACAAACGTGACCAGGGGTCTGTATACATTGGTATAAACTCAAAAGTCCTGACATAGGCTTAAGGGCACACCAAGTATTATTCATTTGATTTCCACTTATACCAGATGTACATTTACCCCTTTCTTTCCTTATTATTTTACCCGTAGATGCTCTACAGCCTTCAACACCATCTTGGTACACCGTCTCATTAACCTGTGTTTGATCATGAGTGTATATACGGAAGCAATTATTGTCCTCACCACAGGTATTTGCTCCAGTGTGTTGAAGACTGAACCACAGTCCATCATTGGGAATGGGGTCTGAGTGAGGGATTTCAGTCCTCCTCCTGGCGACCATATTTCCGATGTCTGAATCATATTCCCGCCACCACATTTGTACCTTAGGCCGCGTTATGTTAAACTGAAACCAGGGATTAGAGGCCCATCCGATTATAGCCAATGAGGCAGATATATGACGGGGCACATCTTTTCCCAGAAACCTAGATTGAGTCCAAGTCTCGTTGTGTATGCAGTGTGGTGTTAATACCTTCTAGGGCAGCACGGTGGCTCAGTCCCACCAAGGACAACATCTGCAAGGAGTTTGTATGTTCTTCCCATGTTTGCATGGGTTTCCTCTGGGTACTCCGGTTTCCTCCCACATTCCAAAGACATACTGATAGGGAATTTAGATTGTGAGCCCCATTGAGGACAGTGATGATAATGTGTGCAAACTGTAAAGCGCTGCAGAGTATGTTAGCGCTATATAAAAATAAAGATTATTATTAGCCTTACCTATGGAGCCATGGAATAATAATAAATCTAAGTCTGGTATAGTCCTTGCAGATACTGGGCTGTGTGTACAGATCCAACAGTCTTTTGGTTTCTGTCCTTCCATGTCCTTTATAAGAAGAGCATGATGTTGAATAAGTTTGTTGTCCCAGTCAGCATTTAAGAGTTTGTCCGTGTCTCTGTAGAGTGCAGTAACCCTGCCACTGCCAGCAAGGTGATTAGGAGAACAGTCATTCTGCTGTTGAAAGGACCTTCTTGCAGTGACTCAAGTTTTACTGAGGTGGATGTGGTCAGCTGGACTTGGAAGGGGCCGTCAAATCGTGGGTTCAGGCTCCTTCTCACGTGTCTGCGTATAACCACCCAATCACCTGGATTGAGCTGATGCACATCTGCACTGACATTAGGATCTGGAATGGATGAGAACACATGTTTATGCACCACTTTAAGTCTTTCCTGCAAGGCCTGGACATAGGCTGTCATAGAACCATGTTGCATTTGTAGCACCTGTGGGAAGTACAGACCAGTCTTTGGTGCACTACCAAACAGGACTTCAAAGGGAGACAAGCCTGTCTTTCTATTTGGAGTTTGTCTGACTCCAAGTCATGTAGATTATACCTATATGACTTGTCTTTTCCACAGCAGTCTCTACATTCTAGTAATATTGAACACACTAGATCCAGCAGCATTCCCCAAATCCACTCCACAAGGTCTACCAACAGATCATGTTGTAATGAAATCCATAGCTCAGTTGCTAAAAAATTTTCAAACAGAGGATTCCATACAACATGATCTTTTGTTGAACCTTGAGGACTGGAGTTGGGGAACCCTGCTGGATGCACTCTGTGCAATATTCCTAGAATGTAGAGACTTTTCTGGAAAAGGAAAGTCATGTAGATTTGGTTTGTTGACAACACATATCTCCAAGACTGACACAAGAAACAAGTCTCACACAAGAAACAGTAATGGAGATATGTTTTTCCAAAAACCCTATGTGTATGGTGCAGTGTGTGTAGTCGGTGATAGACACGGTAAACCATTACCAATTTTTTGAAAGCACAAGTGCACATTTATTTTGAAACCAAAAATAAACAAGAAAAATTTTATTATGAATGACATTTGGGGGAAGATTGGGAGACTTTGGGTGTGTGGAGATACAAGGAACGACTGGAGGTAGAGGAAGGGGTTCTAGGAGAAGGGGTGACAAAAGTACTCGAGGAAGGGAGCTCTGGAATGGACATTGAGGCAGGTTGAGACACATTAGGAGGAGACGGTGGATGGACCAACAAAGTTTTTTTTTTTCTTCTTTTTTGGCACAGGTATATCCTGCCCCGACCTACTTGCAGCCTGTGACCGCTTTTCTTTTGTAGACCGCCTGGTGACTGTGGACTGTGGCATTGCCCTGTAAAATAGGGAATGCGGATCACCCCTTTGCTGCTCTGTGGTGGCAGTGCTGCTCAAAGTGGCAGTGGCGGTGCTCCTAGAAGGGGAGCATGTTGGGTCGGTGCTACGTGAAGGAGGCTGTGAATCAGGTATCTCAGCCAAAGTTCTTGGGGGACTACGAGGAGGAGAATTGGTGGCGGTGCTCTGAAGATGAGGAGTGGTGGTGGTGCTCGTTTGATGAGGAGTGCTGGTGGTGCTCCTTTGCTGAGGAGTGCTGGTGGTGCTCCTTTGCTGAGGAGTGCTGGTGGTGCTCCTTTGCTTGAGGAGTGCTGGCGGTGCTCCTTTGCTGAGGAGTACTGGCGGTGCTCCTTTGCTGAGGAGTGCTGGCGGTGCTCCTTTGCTGAGGAGTGCTGGCGGTGCTCCTTTGCTGAGGAGTGCTGGCGGTGCTCCTTTGCTGAGGAGTGCTGGAGGTGCTCCTTTGCTGAGGAGCGCTGGCGGTGCTCCGTTGCTGAGGAGCGCTGGCGGTGCTCTGTTGCTGAGGAGTGCTGGCAGTGCTCCTTGCTGTTGACTGCTGATGTCGGTTGCCCAAGCAGGTTCTGTGGTGGTTTGGCTCCAAGCTGGTGGTGCTGTGGCGGTGGTGGTGCTCCATACAGGAGCAGCGCTTGCCATAGTGGTGGTGGCGGAGGTGTGTCCTGCAGCACTCAGACTTGAGGTGGTGTAGTGATGTCCGGCTTCGCTGGGAATGCAGGTGGCCGTGCAGTGGTATGCAGCAGAAGTCGGTAGTGTGGTCAAGCGAGCCAGTGGTGGAACTGTTGGAAATGACACCACTGACTGCTGCACATACTGATTCTGCTGCATAGCCTGCAAGTAAGCAGTGTTGCAGGCCTGTAACACACTCGGCTGTTGCTCAGGACTAAGGTGTTCCGCCATGCCCTGTTCAATTTTACTGAAAAAATGGTGCGCTGGTCTGTTGAGGTCGACCTCCAGACGGTCAAGGCGCTGGTCGACAGAGTGGAAGCGGTGTTCCATGTGGTTAAAACCATGTTCCATGTGGTTAAAACCACGCTCCATCAGGAAAAAAACGCTTTCCGTTCTGGCGGCCAGCGCCCTGAGGCTGGCCTTAAAGGCCTCGCTCAAATGCATGAACTCGGGCATGACATTACTGTCCAAGGCCCACTGCCGCTGGCGGGTAGTGCCCGCATAACCAGTGACAGAGACCTGGGACAGGGGAACACCTGATGGACCAGCTTTCTGGTCACCAGCTGTCTGTGTTGCTGACCTGCAAGATGCTTCCTGGCTGTCGGATGGCTGAGACGGGTCCGAGGTCGATCGATGAAGAACCGCTCCCGGG
Organism: Dendrobates tinctorius; assembly: GCF_039654945.1. Taxonomy (NCBI): domain Eukaryota; kingdom Metazoa; phylum Chordata; class Amphibia; order Anura; family Dendrobatidae; genus Dendrobates; species Dendrobates tinctorius. The sequence goes on along the minus strand of NW_027362066.1, from coordinate 94,618 downwards.
ACAGGGTTAGGTTGCAGGGTGCTGCTCCAAGTGCTGTGGAAAGAAAGGGAAAACATTAGTATCATGCATTTACAAGAAGCAACACCTGTGGAATAGAAAAGCATATATTAAGCACAAACGAAAAAAAAACAACTTACGCTCTGCTGGCAAGGACCGGTCTCAGGAAAGCCAACTCGTGATGGTAGCGGTACTTTCTTCTGCGCCTTGCCGCAGAACCACTCCGAACCGGTCCCTCAGCACAAACATCAGTGTTGAAGCGGTCCTTCATCGAGCGCCAACGTGTGCGGATTTTTTTCACTGTTGGTAAAAAAAAAAATTAAAAATGCAATAGTTTAACGTCATTCTCACCACACACCTCATTGAACTTTGAAAACAGTCTCTGCTGCAGCACCAATAAAATTCTAGACACAATGCAGTAACTGTTGAGACGGCGGACACTGTTATGTTTCCTGCTACAATATATGTATCAGCGAAAACAACAGTATCATCAGGAACAAGAGTGAAAACAGGATCAAGACAGCAGTTGAAAAATCAATCACAGTTCTCAACAAGGCATTGGTAATATATCAAATCAATCACAGTTCTCAACAAGGCATTAGTGTGTTTAATGCAAGAATATATCTTGCAAAAAACACAGCACCGTCAGGTCCAAAAAACAATGCAGCAGTTGAAGACACAAATCAATCACCGTTTTCAACAAGGCATTGGTGCTTTTCATGCAAGAATATATCTTGCCAAAAAAACCACCACCGTCAGGTCCACAAAACAATGCAGCAGTTGAAGACACAAATCAATCACAGTTCTCATCAAGGCATTGGTGCTTTTCATGCAAGAATATATCTTGCCAAAAAACACCACCACCGTCAGGTCCACAAAACAATGCAGCAGTTGAAAATACCAATCAATCACAGTTCTCAACAAGGCATTGGTGCTTTTCATGCAAGAATATATCTTGCCAAAAATACACCACCACCGTCAGGTCCACAAAACAATGCAGCAGTTGAAGACACAAATCAATCAAAGTTCTCAACAAGGCTTTGGTGGTTTTCATGCAAGAATATATCTTGCCAAAAAAAACACCACCACCGTCAGGTCCACAAAACAATGCAGGAGTTCAAGACACAAATCAATCACAGTTTTCCACCAGGCATTGGTGTGTTTAATGCAAGAATATATCTTGCAAAAAACACATCAGCACCATCAGGTCCAAAAATAAATGCTATATCACAGAGCATCTTTATACTTACTGAACACCCTTTTTGAAGCTGCAGAGGCGCTGTCCAAGCCATCCATCACTGCGGCCACCTCATTCCAGAGCTGCCGGGTCACCACTTTGTCTTTGTACTGCTGGTCACGGCTGTCCCACAATGGGATGTGCTCCTCAACGAGGCGGATGAGGTGCTCGTTGTCTGTGTAGACTTCTTCGTCATCCCGCTGTGGAACCTAGAAAAAAAAATATAGAATGTTTAGAAGTTTGGAAAAGATACAAAAAGAAACAGAAAAGAAGCAAGAGAAAGAAAGACAGAAAAAAAAATATATATATACTCACATTGGGTCTCCTCGCCATGACTTGACTATGCTGCTCCAGCTCAGAATCCTCAGACGGCTCCCGCTCAGACCGCTCCGACTGCTCCCGCACAGACCGCTCCCGCACTCCATTTTCACTTCCCGTGTCCGATGTCTGTAAAGAAAGAAAAAATTAAAACACATTTCTAGAGGCAGCTATACTTATCAAAAGGCAGCAAGATTCTCACCTCACGATGAGCTTGGGCCAGTTCTTGCCGAGATGGCGAATAGACCGATCCGGAAGAAGACATGCTGAAAAGAAAACAAAAAATACATTAGTACATAATAAATTGTACAGGACACACAGACATTATTTTTAAGAATACTCACATTTTGGCTCCTGAAGCTTGAATCCACAGGTAGAAGGCTCTTGTAGAATGCTTGTCTGGTCTCTGCAAGGCATTATGTAGAGTAATTGTCTGACCCTGAAGACACATTCTTTTATGTACACTCCTCCAAAACAATGTTGCTTGTTTAGGGGGAGTTCTAGACAAGTGTCTAGACATTGTTTACTCAAATCACGTGTGCGCACAAGGCGCTGACGTGCGCGGTGCCAAGCGCTCATCAGCAACCACATAGACTGTAATGCTATTTTTGGGCGCACACGTGCGAGCGCGATTTTTTTAACGATGCCGCCGGAAAAAAAAATGCAACATGTAGCGTACGTCGCGTCTGGGCGCACACCTGTAAAATGCGCAGCGCACGCTAAACGCTGAAGAGCGCGTACATTCGCAAGACCCTGCGATCACCATGTTAAAGATAGGGGGACATTGCGCGTGTGCACGATGCGCTGCGCGATCAAACGCTAGTGTGAAACGAGCCTTACTACGTAGATAAGGGAGCAGAACCAACCTTACGAGAGAGACATGGGAGCAGAACCGAGCTTACTACAGTGCTATGGGAGCATAACCGATCTTACTACAGAGATAAGGGAGCAGAACCGAGTTTACTACAGAGATAAGGGAGCAGAACCAAGCTTAATATGTCTACTTCACAGATATGGGAACAGAACCAAGCTTACGGCATGCATATGGTACAAGAATCTAGATTACTACATCAATACAGAACCAGAACCAAGCTTACTGCTTAGATATGGTACCATAACTGAGCTTACTGACAAACATACATATATCTCTAGAAACACTGACAAGTAAACACACATTACAGCAGGGACATTGCTAGGGTTCTAAAAGTTCAGGGGTCCATGCCTCAAAGTGTATGTCTACCCATCTGACCCCCTATAATCATCTAAAGAGCATCTATAGATATATAAGTACAGTATACCACTGTTGCTAACCAAAAACATACAATGCAAAGACCAATATTATCAAAATTACTACTATAAAAGACCAAAACAATAAAACTACTCAATGTCCACCACCATCACCACTACTCAGCAAATACATAATATAATATAACCATTACCTTTACATAACAAAACACTATACAGAGACCAATGACACCACCATACACCTACTACTACATAGACTGAAACAAATTTAGCGGTCACTAAATAAAAAAAATAGTCTACTAAAAAGAGCAATATTACCATCTTACTGTTATCGTATATTGGTAGATACTAGTCCCACAGAACATACACGTGAGTACAGTAGTTATATATAGAACCTTACAGCTGACAATCTTTCTGATTTGGGTCGCTCACTTTTCCTGTCTTTTTCATCAGGCCCAGACCTCCATTACCACTTCTCCAGCCACAACTCATCTGCACAGATTACAACAAAAACACATTTGACATCTCACATTTCTACTGATGTCTCATTTATTCTCAACCTACAAAAACTCCCCACTCTGCTTACCTGAGGCATAGGATACTGACCCCAATATTTTAAAAAACTGTGCCATTACTATGATTACTCCCTCCCCCAAAAATTAGTGTCCCATAGAAAATATTAATACCCCCACTGTGCAAAGGCGTGTATGCTCCTTTAACCCCTTCCCGACCAATGACTCCACATAGGCATCATGAAAAGCTGTGCCAATCTGACCAGTGACGCCTATGTGGCGTCATGAATTAATTGCCCTCCTGCGGGTCGGGTGACTGACCTTTCAGTGACCCCACCCGACCCACACACACAGGGGGCTTTGTACTTTTCCACAGGTGGGGTGGCTTCACCCCCACATGTCTACAATCGCTCTGATTGGCTGTTAAAAGTGAAAATGATAAGGTGCTGGTTTAATTATATTGTGTTTATGTCTGCTGTAACTTGCATTTAGCATTTATGCTCTGTTAATTATTCTAAATAAATTATTTATCTTGAAAAACTCCAATTTTGATCTCTTGTGATATTTAATAGCTCATTTATGATATTTTTTTTGCTATTATATTTCCAGTGAGTTGAGCCTTTGAAGAATTTTTTCCAGTATTTGGGATATATTTGCACTTTATACTATATACAGTATGAGCCTGTACATCGCTTCCTATATACAGTATGAGGCTGCATATTGCTTCCTATATACAGTATGAGCCCACATAGCCTCCTGTATACAGTATGAGGCCGCATATAGCCTTCTATATACAGTATGAGGCCGCATATAGTCTCCTATATACAGTATGAGCCTGCACATTACTTCCTATATACAATATGAGCCCACATAGCCTCCTATATACAGTATGAGGCTGCACATCGCTTCCTATATACAGTATGAGGCCACATATAGCCTCCTATGTACGGTATGAGCCTGCACATCGCTTCCTATATACAGTATGAGGCCGCATATAGCCTCCTATATACAGTATGAGCACCCACATATAGCCTCCTGAATACAGTTTTTGCCTCCTATATACAGCATGAGCCTGCACATTGCTTCCTATATACAGTATGAGCTTGCACATAGCCTCCTATAAACAGTATGAGCCTGTACATCATTTCCTCTATACAGTATGAGGCCGCATATAGCCTCCTATATACAGTATGAGCACCCACATATAGCCTCCTTTGTACAGTATGAGCCTGCGCATTGCTTCCTATAAACAGTATGAGCATCCACATAGCCTCCTATGTACAGTATGAGCCTGCAAATCGCTTCCTATAAACAGTATGAGCCTGCACATCGCTTCCTATAAACAGTATGAGCCCACATATAGCCTCCTGAATACAGTATTTGCCTCCTATATACAGTGTGAGTCCCCATATAGCCTTCTATATACAGTATGAGCCTGCACATCGCTTCCTATATACAGTATGAGGCCACATATAGCCTTCTATATACAGTATGAGCACCCACATATAGCCTCCTGTATACAGTATGATGCTGCATATAGCCTCCTATATACAGTATGAGGCCGCATATAGCCTCCTATATACAGTATGAGCCTGTACTTCGCTTCCTATATACAGTATGAGGCCGCATATAGCCTCCTATATACAGTATGAGCACCCACATATAGCATCCTGAATGCAGTGTTTACCTCCTATATACAGTATGAGCCTGCACATTGCTTCCTATATACAGTATGAGCCTGCAAATAGCCTCCTATATACAGTATGAGCCTGTACATCACTTCCTATATACAGTATGAGGCCGCATATAGCCTCCTATATACAGTATGAGCACACATATAGCCTCCTATGTACAGTATGAGCCTGCGCATTGCTTCCTATAAACAGTATGAGCATCCACATAGCCTCCTATGTACAGTATGAGCCTGCACATCGCTTCCTAAACAGTATGAGCCTGCACATCGCTTCCTAAAAACAGTATGAGCCTGCACATCGCTTCCTATAAACAGTATGAGCCCACATATAGCCTCCTGAATACAGTATTTGCCTCCTATATACAATGTGAGTCCCCATATAGCCTTCTATATACAGTATGAGCCTGCACATCGCTTCCTATATACAGTATGAGGCCACATATAGCCTTCTATATACAGTATGAGCACCCACATATAGCCTCCTGTATACAGTATGATGCTGCATATAGCCTCCTATATACAGTATGAGGCCGCATATAGCCTCCTATATACAGTATGAGCCTGTACTTCGCTTCCTATATACAGTATGAGGCCGCATATAGCCTCCTATATACAGTATGAGCACCCACATATAGCATCCTGAATGCAGTGTTTACCTCCTATATACAGTATGAGCCAGCACATTGCTTCCTATATACAGTATGAGCCTGCAAATAGCCTCCTATATACAGTATGAGCCTGTACATCACTTGCTATATACAGTATGAGGCCGCATATAGCCTCCTATATACAGTATGAGCACACACATATAGCCTCCTATGTACAGTATGAGCCTGCGCATTGCTTCCTATAAACAGTATGAGCATCCACATAGCCTCCTATGTACAGTATGAGCCTGCACATCGCTTCCTAAACAGTATGAGCCTGCACATCGCTTCCTAAAAACAGTATGAGCCTGCAAATCGCTTCCTATATACAGTATGAGCCCACATATAGCCTCCTGAATACAGTATTTGCCTCCTATATACAGAGTGAGTCCCCATATAGCCTTCTATATACAGTATGAGCCTGCACATCGATTCCTTTATACAGTATGAGGCCACATATAGCCTCCTATATACAGTATGAGCACCCACATACAGCCTCCTGTATACAGTATGATGCTGCATATAGCCTCCTATATACAGTATGAGGCCGCATATAGCCTCCTATATAAAGTATGAGCCTGTACTTCGCTTCCTATATACAGTATGAGGCCGCATATAGCCTCCTATATACAGTATGAGCACCCACATATAGCCTCCTGAATGCAGTGTTTACCTCCTATATACAGAATGAGCCTGCACATTGCTTTCTATATACAGTATGAGCCTGCACATAGCCTCTTATATACAGTATGAGCCTGTACATCACTTCCTATATACAGTATGAGGCTGCATATAGCCTCCTATATACAGTATGAGCCCACATAGCCTCCTGTATACAGTATGAGGCCGCATATAGTCTCCTATATACAGTATGAGCCTGCACATTGCTTCATATATACAATGTGAGCCCACATAGCCTCCTACAGTATATACAGTATGATCACCCACATATAACCTCCTGAATACAGTTTGTGCCTCCTATATACAGTATGAGCCTGTACTTCACTTCATATATACAGTATGAGGCCGCATATAGCCTCATATGGCTATACAGTATGAGCATCCACATATAACCTCCTATGTACAGTATGAGCCTGCGCATTGCTTCCTATAAACAGTATGAGCCCACATATAGCCTCTTGAATACAGTGTTTGCCTCCTATATACAGTGTGAGTCCCCATATAGCCTCCTATATACAGTATGAGCACTCACATATAGCCTCCTGAATACATTGTTTGCCACCATATTGCCTCCTATATACAGTGTGAGTCCCCATATAGCTCCTATATACAGTATGAGCCCCTATATAGCATCCCATATCTAACTGCATTTACCTTGGTATCATTAATTTTCTATGAGACTGCTCTGTTCTCATATTGTGCATTTATGCATTTAGTAGGGCTTAATGGAATGATTGCCCTTGTTACACATCAACTCTAGATGCGCTCACTTATTAGACTTTGGTTGGGGCAACTTTAAAATATAATAATGATAATGGTCCTGTCTAGTGACAAGTTTATTTTACAGGCTTCTGGAGAAAGGCACAATACCAGTCATTCAAGGGTTAATTCTTTGGAACACTGAGAGGGACTTTCTAGCCAATGAAACCACAGTATAAAACACCTGTGATAACTATGGCAACTGCGCTGATGTCATAAACACATGCATCTATGATGCAGGAGAAGATTCCAGAACCATAAGTCATTCAGCCGTAGACGGAAGCCATACTTGATGTGTCTGGAGACCTGGAGCTTCATCACTCCACAATGGGAGGAAGGGGACACCGCCTAGCCAGCCAGATCAGCCATAGCGCCTAGCCAGCCAGATCAGCCATAGCGCCTAGCCAGCCAGATCAGCCATACCGCCTAGCCAGCCAGATCAATGGGGTGACAGATGTTGCAGCCAGATCTCCCTCACGTCCGGTACTCGCCGCCTTCACTTTATGTGTATGGCCTGGAGAGGTCGCATTAGGCTTCTCCAAAACAAATATGGCACAATGTACAAATTCAGGTACAATTTGCTGTTACATGTTGGCACTAACCTTCTAAGCCCAAGGGAAGGGCAGTCCTGCAGCCATGGTTCCCTAGAGGTTTCCACCACAGGGGGTTTTTCCTCTCCTGAGTGCTGAAGGACGATTCTTCGTGAGTCGGGGGTTCTGCCATTTTCAGTGTCTCTTTCATAGTAATTGGCTGATTCTAAATTTCAGACAGTGAAAGAAATAATAATGATGAGATTTGGAATAAAATTCGGTCAATTTAACATCCAATAAAAGTGTTTTGTGTGTTTCTTTCACAATCTTCGGTTGGTGAGATTTTGTTGGGGATCAGGATCCAGCATTTATGATCAAGCCATGAAGCCAGATATGAAGTCAGAGCAATTTAACCCTGCGCTGGAAGACAGGACGGAGCAGAGATGACAAAGTGTGACTGCACAATTAGCACAAGTTCACACTCTTCCTCCCATTCAGATACATGAGGGGATTCAGGGCCGAGTTGGGACTAAAAAGCAGCCCTGGCACACAAAATTCACCAGCCCACATACAATAAGTGTCCTCAACCCAAATCGTAGAACACTGATAGGTCATGTAGGATTTTGCTTTATCCGTTACCAGGGCCGAAACAAAGTATTTTGGGTGCCCAAGGCAGATGAAGCCGAAGGCGCCCATTTTGCATTTCTACCCAGCTAATTCTTCCCTTTTCCATTAGGTCTATGACATCATGTGATTAATAACTGATGAGCTGAATCCTTCTAAGTCAGGCCCATATACATTTGTATCTCATGAACCTACAACTCCCAGTATGTCCTTAACAATGGTAAGGAGATGCTGGGAGTTATCAGTCTTTATCAGACTGTGGACTATACAGGAACCATAGTACTGACGAGACGCAGTCAGTACCAATAGCTAAAAATGTACATCCTGGTACCTTATAGGTGACCTCTTCTCTGATTGAGTCTTTTCTTTCTCTTAGGCCTGTTTCACACTTCAGTTTTCTGGCGTTAGTCAAAATCTGCCAGTGTGCAAAAACGGATCCGTTTCCGTTTTGTGGCAAACGGATGCAACTGGATCCGTTTTTTGTACGGATCCGCTTTAGACGCTAGTGCATGAAATTTAAAGTAAGGCCTGTTTCACGAGAGAGAGAGATTTGGCTGCCACAGAATGGGATTTGGGGTTAAATATCATGAAAGGACATTCATTCGGGCATGCTCAGTATAAAAAGGAGGATCCGATGGCAGATTCCGTCAATTGACGGTTGGCAACGGATCCACCGCCTTTTCTCATCCACATCTCGCTTCTTAAGGCCCCTTTCACACTCCAGTCTTTTGCAATCAGTCACAATCCGTCAAAGTGTTCAGATCCGTCAAGTGGACGGATCCTGCGTATATTGCAAAAAACTGATGCACTGGATCTGTTTTTATGACTGATCCGTTGTAGCAGCCTTGCTGTAGGAATTAAAGAAACAGAATTCTGGAGCGAGAGAGAGAGAGAAGGATTTTGTGCCAGAATAGAAAAAGCAGTCGCAGGGGTTAAAATAAAGGAAGAAAAATGATTCCGGGCATGCTCAGTTTTAAAAGATGGAATCCGTCGCTATCCGACTTTTCGACGTACACAAAAAATGTTCATCTGTCCGTTGTCTCTGGCCGACGGACAGAGATTTTCTGACGGATCCGTTGGACGACAGATGAAACGTGTGGCCATCCGTCACAATCTGTCACTAATACAAGTCTATGAGAAAAAAACGGATCCAGCATGAAAAAATGATGGAAAGCCAAAATTAGAGTTGAGCGAAACGGATCGAAAAATTTCAAAAGTCGCCGACTTTTGGCAAAGTCGGGTTTCATGAAACGAAACCCGACCCTAGGATGAGGTCGGCCACGAGGTCGGTGACTTACGCACCAAAGTCACGTTTCAAAAGTTTGTTTTGCGCTCTTTTTCAGCCAATCAGGATCCACGGACACTGTGGGCAACGTGATGACATAGGCAGGGGTCACCACCATCTTTCAGAAGGGCATGCAAGTGATTGGCTTGCTTTGGTGGGCGTCACAGGGGGTATAAAAGGGCGTGCACGCCGACCGCCATGTTCCTCATGCTGATCTCAGAATAGGGAGAGCTGCTGCTGATTCTGTAGGGAGAGCGTTAGGCAGGGAAGAAGACACCAAAAACTGCTTCTGCTGCTAGCGATTTTGCCTGTACAGCACACCAGTCACTGTGTGTGCAGTGCAAGGGGAGGCTATATTTTGCTGGATCAGCGGTGTTGGTTGTTAGGCTGCCTTCTAAGGCTTCCTGACGGCTGCATTGCTGTTTACCCACTGCTCTGCAAACTGCTTTTTTAAAAGCAATCCCAATTTTTTTTTTGTCCTGCTGAGGTACTGAGCGTGCATTTTTTCACACCATACAGCGGTGCACACTCCTCACACAGTACCGTGTAACGGCTGTTATCACAGCCACAGTGAAGCTATCTGTGTGTCACTCTGTAAGAATAAGTCGAGGACATGTTCCATTCTTACAGACCTGCACCTTCTAGTTTTGTCTAGCTTTCAAACAGTTAAATATATTTGCTGTGTGATCACATTCAGAACTATAGAGAGACAGCGTGTGTCAGTCCGTATACTTAAAAAACACGGACCTTGACAATTTTACGTACACCGGACAGCCATGTATGTGCACGCTCCTCTCAGTACCGTGTAACGGCTGTTATCACGGCCACAGTGAAGCTATCTGTGTGTCACTCTGGAAGGATAAGTGGAGGACTTGTTCCGTTCTTACAGACTCTAGGGAGATTCCTATTCTGCCCAATTCTATATACACCTTGTAGTTTGTGATACACTAGCCAATTTCTGCCTGTGACATAGCGCTCTGATATTCAGTGGGCCTCACACAATTCAAAAGTGTCCAGTGTCCACTAGTGTGTGCAGAAATTCAAAATCTCTGTTATCCTGTAGTCACTTTTTTCACACCTGTGCCATCGAGCCTGTGACATAGCGCTGTGATATTCAGTGGGCCTCACACAATCCATAAGTGTCCAGTGTCCACAAGTGTGTGCAGAAATTCAAAATCTCCCTTATCCTGTAGTCACTTTTTTCACACCTGTGCCATCGAGCCTGTGACATAGCGCTGTGATATTCAGTGGGCCTCACACAATCCAAAAGTGTACAGTGTCCACAAATGTGTGCAGAAATTCAAAATCTCCCCTGTCCTATAGACACCTTGTACCTTGTTTTACATTACTATATAGTTTGTTGGATTTTGTCTACATTTCTACCAAAAATGAGGAAGGCTGGTGGAAGAGGCTGTGGAATTGGGCGGGGGTTGGCAGCTGGTAATGATGGTGTTGGTGGTGGATCTGATGGTAGTGGCAAAAGCAAAATAGGACCGAATGCAGGAGGTGTTGAGCCTGTGTCATCATCTGGCTCCACAAGGCCTCGAAGGCTTACTTTTCTAGGAGTTGGCAAACCGCTTTTAAAGCCAGAGCTTCAGGAAAAAGTTTTGGCTTACATTGCTGACTCAGCCTCCAGCTCTATCGCCTCCTCTTCTGAAGTTGTAAAAAATAAAAGCACTGAGTCGTCATTGGAGGCTCATGTTCATGAACCACAAATTTCCTTGTGTCCTTCACCCCAACCAAGATTGAAGGATGACGCAGGCCATACTACTGATTACTCCATGGAGCTGTTTTCACATACCATGCCTGGATTATCAAGTGAAATGGTGAATTACCCAGGCCAAGATGAATCTGACATCGAGTGCCCTGATGCACAGCCACTGATAGATGATTCTGCTGGTACATTCACTCAGAGCACTACATTGTCCTCGCAGTGTACAGAGCCAGATTCTGACCCTGATGAGACTCAGGTGCCCCTTCCCGCACACTATACCACCATACACGGTGACACAGAGGAAGGTGCACATGACATTGAAGAGGAGGTGATGGATGATCCAGTTGTTGACCCAGATTGGCATCCATTGGGGGAAGAGGGTGCTGCTTCCAATAGCTCAGATGAGGAGCATCCACAGCAGACATCGACATCGCAACAGCTGTTATCTGGCAGGCACGGAGCACTCCAAAGACAGGTTCCAAAAATCAAAAGAGTTGCTGGACAGCTTGTCCAGAGGGTCAAAATATCACAGCGTGCTAGGCCGCAAAATGTCTGCCAAAGTAGGAAGAGTGCAGTGTGGCACTTTTTTGAACAAAATCCTCATGATCAGGCCAAGGTTATCTGTAAGAAGTGCGCAAAGACCTTTAGCCGAGTGAAAAATCTGAAAAATTTGAATACCAGTTGCATGCTTAGACATTCAACCACCATGCACTTGCAAGCGTGGACACAACACCAAACCTCAAGTACCACATGTGCAACTGATCACAAAGAAGGTAGTCAGCAATGCTACATTGTTTCCCCCACTGTAAGCCCACCGGTTAGTACAGCAGCAAATGTTGAGGTGTTGTTGCAAGGCCACAGCAGTCAGGGAATCCCACTGTTATATCAACGAAAGACTGAATCTAGGCCATCAGAAAGAACACCAACTCCATCACCATCATCAACCCTCTCTCAGTTCGCCCTGTCCACCGCTACTTCCACCATATGCAGCTCTCAAGTCCAGCTCACCCTCCCAGACACTATGAGTAGGTCAAGAAAGTACTCAGTCTCTCATCCGCGTACACTGGGTTTGAACGCCCACATTGCCAAACTAATCTCATTTGAGATGATGCCCTATCGGTTGGTGGAAATCGCAGCTTTCCGCAAACTCATGGCCTATGCAGTACCATGCTATGACCTACCCAGTCACCACTTCTTCTCTCGCAAAGCCATCCCAGCCCTCCACCATCATGTGAAAGACCGCATTGTCCATGCACTCAAGCAGTCAGTGAGTGGCAAGGTGCACCTCACAACTGATGCATGGTCCAGTCGGCATGGCCAGGGCCGTTACGTGTCCAACACTGCGCACTGGGTTAATGTGGTGGATGCAGGATCCACAGGGGACAGCGGTGGTGGGACAGTGCTGCCTAGCCCACGGTATAGGAAACAGTTGGCTGTAGGCGTTCGATCCTCCTCCTCCTCCTCCAGAAGCGAAAGCTCGTCCACAAAGCGCAGTCGTACGAGCACTCCATCTGCAGCTGCCAATGTTGCATACGAGGTGTCCCCCTATCGAGCAGCTAGTGGAAAGCGTCAGCAGGCTGTGTTACAGATGATGTGTTTGGGCGACAGACACACCGCCGAGGTGCTCGCCGAGTACTTCCAGCGACAAACTGAGTCATGGCTGGGCAGTGTACATCTTGAGGCAGGCAAGGTAGTTAGTGATAACGGCCGTAATTTTGTGGCAGCCATAGCCCTTTCAATACTCAGCCACATACCTTGCTTGGCTCACACCTTGAACCTGGTGGTGCAGTGCTTCCTCAATAATTATCCGGAGTTAACAGCCCTGCTCCAGAAGGTGCGAAGACTGTGCGCGCACATCCGCCGGTCGCCTGTACACTCCATTCGTATGCAGAAGCTGCAGTGATTGCTCCACCTTCCCAACCACCGCCTCATTATCGACATTGCAACAAGGTGGAACTCCACCCTGCACATGGTTGAGCGGCTGTGCGAGCAGAGGCAGGCCATAATGCATTTGTGGGAGGATACACGGCCAGGCACTTTGAGAGCAGACATGGAGTTGACAGGTGTGCAGTGGTCGAAGCTAAAAGACCTCTGTAAAGTCCTTCAGTGTTTTGAGGAATGCACACGGCTGGTAAGCACAGACGACCCCATCCTAAGCATGAGCATCCCACTTATGCGTCTGCTCATGCAAACTTTGACGCACCTTAAGGAGCAGGCGTCTGCAGCCAATGTTGACGAGGAGGGAATCCTTGATGACATTCAGCCATTGTCTGCTCAGGGACCTCTCCTGGACGAGGTGGAGGAAGAAGAGGAGGAGGAGGATGATGATGGGGATGATTACTTAGGGGAGGAGGATGCATCTCGTGGGGCAAGTGAAAATGTTGGCGTGGTAAGGTCTGGTACAGGGTTTGTGCGTGACTGGAGGGATGTGGATTTGCGAGAAAGTGCTCATCCAACCAGCACTCGCAGTGCATCATTGACACCGGGAACATTGGCCCACATGTCAGATTATGCCTTGCAGATCCTAAAAAGGGACCCCCGCATTGCCAAAATGATGAACAATGACGACTACTGGTTGGCCAGCATCCTGGATCCACGCTATAAAGGCAAATTACAAAACATCCTCCCACAGGAGAACCTTGACCTAATATTGGCTAATAAACAAGCATTTACCTAAATCCTAAAAAGGGACCCCCGCATTGCCAAAATGATGAACAATGACGACTACTGGTTGGCCAGCATCCTGGATCCACGCTATAAAGGCAAATTACAAAACATCATGCCACAGGAGAACCTTGACCTAATATTGGCTAATAAACAAGCAACTCAAGCAATTTAGGTAAATCGGTTGCTTGAGGCATTCCCAGCACACAGCAGCGGTGATGTTTCTCACACGAGCCGTACGGGCCGGGGGCAGCTTGGCAGAGGTGTTCGTGGTGCACACAGCAGAAGTGGCGTTGGAGACAGGGGTTTCATGACAATGTTGTGGACTGATTTTTCAAGTACCACTCACACAACTGGTAATACTGCATCGATGGAAAGTGACAGGAGACAGCAGTTGTCAACTATGGTTACAAACTACTTTTCCTCCCATATCGATGTTCTCCCACACAGGTAATTCCCCTTTGACTATTGGGCCGCTAAACTGGACACCTGGCCTGAATTGGCACAATATGCCTTACAGGAGCTCGCTTGCCCAGCTGCAAGTGTGCTATCGGAAAGAGTCTTCAGTGCAGCTGGATCAATCCTGACAGAAAAAAGGACCCGTCTGTCAACCCAAAATGTGGATGATCTAACCTTCATTAAAATGAACCATGCATGGGTTTCCAAGGATTTTGTCCCACCTTCCCTTGATGACACATAGGTTGCCAGAAAAATGGCTTGCTTTGGTTATCCTCCTATTCCGCGAACTTGATCTATTTCGCCTTTTGCAGCAGCTGAATGTCCCACATCAACATATGCCACTTTGTAAACCTCCCTAACTGGGCTGCCCCCCCCAATGGCCGGGGTCACCACCTAGCACCTGAAACCGTGCAAGTGCCGTTGCCCTGGACAGGTGGGTGGGCCGACTCTTGGGCGCGGGCACTGGCACAGGGTCCCTCATAGTGCAATCAAGTGTCTCTGACGGTGGTGGTGCACACCCGCCGTCAGACACACCGCCATACTATGAGGGGCCCAGGGCCAGTACCGACGCCCACGAGTGTGCCCCCCTTGCTTGGGCAGGGCCCTAGCAATTGCAATGTTTACCTCTCCCTGCTCCTCCGCTGTGTAGTCTGGTCTGTCAAATCCTTCACTGGGACTGCCACTACAAATTGATTGAACTGAAAGATGATGGTTAAGATGTAGCTATGCCCTGTCCTGCTGTCTGGGCTCTAGCTCCAGAGAGCCTGCCTCCTGATATATAGACATATATTTTGAATGTGTACGCTATCCATACATGTTATCCGGGGATACGGTACCCTTTCTAACCTTTGTGCAATCACGTGCAATCCATACTGGGCGTGAGAACGGCTGGCGAGCTGTTAAGTAAGCTACAGCACCTGTGGTTTGCACACATAAGTTTTTAATTTTTTCAGGAATGACGGTTAGGCCTAGTTCCGGAACTGCGGTTGACCTGCACTTACTGGGAAATCATCGTTCGCGGGTAATAATTGTAATCAGTGATCCCCATCACTAACGTTGTTCAGCGGGTTATCTGCACCTGTAAGCGACAAATGCTGGCCTTTTCAGTGTAGCGCACATGCAGCCACGGACATGTAAGGGCATGACACACCAGTTATTGGCCAATCTCATGTGCCAGAGCCTCACGTGTCCCTCTAGTAAGCCGGACTCGGACCGCGGGGCATGACGGAGTCTCGTTCGTTAACGGAATTAAGCTTGCAATGTGTGCATCTGTTCTGTAGCTGGCATGGTTGAGGTTTCCCAGGTGGAGTCGAATTTAACCGTAGGCTCCACTCCTGCTGGTGCCCTTCTCGACATTCCTTTAAGGTTCAGCTTTGCAACCATACTGCCCACGTAAAACAAACACTTTGCCTTCATGAACGCTGTTTGGAGGGTCATGACTCGTGGGAATAACGCCGCCCAATCAGTTAACCTACTAGAGAGATCCTTCGTTGCTCCCAAGCATGACATCACACTCCCTAGGAGGAAGGTAATGCCACTGTGGCGACCGTACTCCTGGGGGCGACACAAGTGCACTGATGCCCAGCCACTGCTCGATGAATCTGCTGGTACATTGACCCAGACCACTACATTCCCCTTGCACGCTACACGGCCTGAATCTGACCCTGATGAAACTCAGGTTACCCTTCCCATATACAGTTCCATCTTACACGGTGACAAAGAGGAAGCTGCAGATGAAAGTGCAGGTTCGGCCCACCCGCCATCAGACACACCACCGTACTATCAGGGGCCCTGTGCCAGTGCCGTCGCCAACGAGTGGGCCCCCCGTGCTTGCTCAGGATCACAGCACTTGCAAGGTTGAAATACTGTGCAGTGAGATGGAAGATGGGGACGACGAGGAGTCCAGACTAGTACAGGGATTCCCTAGCGAGGAGACTTATTTGATTGTTTTCAATGTTGGGACAGCAATTTTTGGGGAGCACTATACTCTGGAGAATGGTAGATGGGGCCCACCATACACTGGAACATTCCAAAGGTGGACATCAGACACTGGAGCAGCATTTACAGGGCCCATTATACACTAGAGCATTAGAAATGGGGCCCATTATGTTTGGAGCGTTATTTGGGCCCATAAGACAGTGGAGCTTCATCCATGGGGACCAACATATACTGTAGCATTATGTGGAGCTCATCATATACTGTTTCACACATTATATGGGACCAATGATTCTGTATGGAGAAATAGATGGGCCTCGTCATGAGATGTAAAAAGTGAAGTATTTTTCATTGTACTATACCGCTATTTCTCTGCCGTATCGGAGCATGATGAGTTTTGGTATGTGTTAAAGGGGCGCTCTTTCGCCCAGGGCACATGAAAACCTGGAGCCAGCCCCCCCCCACAACTTTAGCCAAATAACCCCCATTTTTCAGAGCGTAACTTGTATTATGAAGTTAATTAAGGTTGACAAGCTTAAGTAAGAAGAATTGATGCTTTTGGCATTCAAATGGGCACTGTAGGTGTGTTTCCTGTCCTCCTCTCACTGCCGACTTTTATTCCCTATTGACTTACATTGGGTTTCGTGTTTCGGGACGACCCCGACTTTTCCCTATAATCGGACGATCTTGCTCGACCCGACTTTTGGAAAAGTCGGGTTTCACGAAACGAAACTCGACCCTAAAAAACCAAAAGTCGCTCAACTCTATCAACGACCAAAGGGGCGGCAAATTTTTCGACCGCCCCGGGCGCCACAAACAGTTGCTATGCCACTGAGCTGCAGGAATGTATAATGTGTATAAAGTGCACAGTAATGAATGTTCTAAATATTCACTGTCATTACCAAGAATTATCCGTGTTATATGGCCGGAACAAGATGCAGTGCCACCGACGGCGCGCAGGCAGGTAAATAGGATGGTTTTTTTCTTAACAGGAATCATACATACAAAGATAGGGGATAAGGAGCTATGCATACAATGACAGGGATGGGGGAAACATGCATACCACGGTAGGGATGAGTGGTCAATGCACACCCGGCTTATACTCAAGTCAATAAGTTTACCCAGTTTTTCGTGGCAAAAGTTGGTGCCTCGGCTTATACTCGGGTCGGCTTATACTCGAGTATATATGGTAATAGGTAAAACCTGACAAGAATAAACAATAATTTGCAGTTAGCCCAATCGTGGGGATAAATAGCTGAGAAATAAATAGTGATTAGTATATCTTAATAAATATATTGCAATTCGCCCAGTACAAAGCTGTGAAAAAAAGATGGTAGTTACTATTTCCATTAAGTTTTGCACTCAACCAGTTGATTAACCAAGAGTGATGGCATGTACCCGAATAGAATTCTCCTAGAGGCTGCAAATAAGAGCGGCAGGAAGTAAAGGGTTAATTGGTACATAGAACACACAATTGGGTGAAAATATTAAATGGTCATGAGCAATATGTCCCGGCATAAAGAGTGTGATTATATCCTTAGTCCATAGTTAATGCTTGGTATAAACCTGCATTCATAAAATAGTCCGTCGTGAGACTGCGACGTCGTCAAAGGTCATTGTCGCAATGCATCACTTGGAACGGGACCTGCCCGGAGCATCGCTGAGGCCTGGTGACGCTGCAAGGGACATCGGAAGGTGAGAATATCACCACTATTTTTATTTTAATTCTATTTTTTACAGGTATATGGTACCCAGAGCCTGGAGGAGAATCTCCTCTCTTCCAAACAGTGGGTACAATCCGCAAATAATCTGCTTACTTTTTGCCTGGTGAGCATAGCCTCATGCGGAAAGAAAGCAGAACAATGCATTCCTATATGGGCGGAATTCCCGCGATTCTGCACAAAGAATGAGCATGCTGCGTATCTTTCCGCAATGCAATTCCGCCACGGAAAAATCCGCAGCATTAGGAAAGCATGTGCGGAATGCTATAGGATTGCATGGGATGCTTTTTTTTGTGTTTTTGCAGCAAAATCGTGCATTTAAAATCGCAGCGAAAACGCAAAAAAATGCTACGTGTGAACACAGCCTTAGGCTGTGTGCCCACGTAGCGATTTTTAAGCATTTTTGCCGCGATTTTCGGCGCGAAAACGTTTAAAAATTGTGTACAGAACGCCCCCCATGCAGGGGTGGACCACTGCTTACCCTGTCCGGATGACACAGATACCAGGCATTTCAAGGACGAGGCGGAGACAGATTTCACTTGTAACAGTTCCGGATTTTATTCGTCGTCCTCCTGACGACCACAAACATGCACCGCAGGGTAAGCAGTGGTCCACCCCCGAAGCCCGGCCCCTACCACATTTGCATCCAAAGCTAAACACATTACTGCAGCTTATCACACCCAGGGCCGGACTGGCCATCGGGCATTTCTGGAAAATGCCAGAACGGCCGAACCCTGTAGTGGGACGCACGATCAGTAATCCTCTTCACGCTGTCAGCTGCTAAAAATCACGGCCGCCACATGAAATTTGTGGCTGCGGTCTGACATGGCGTCCTCGAGAGAGTTAGGTGGGGGATGTAACGCCAAGGCACCCAGCCGCTCGGACAAGCCTCTGCGAAAGAGTCCTCGGAGTGCGGCGTCGCTCCAAGAGACCTCTGCCGCCCAGCGGCGGAACTCAGAACAAAACCACTCAGCTGTGTGTTTCCCCTGACAGACACTCATCACCATGTCCTCTGCCAATCGCACTCGGTCAGGTTCATCATAAATGTGCCCGAGGGCCTCAAAGAATGCGTTCACTAACATACGTTCAGGAGCAGAGGAAGACAGAGAGAAAGCCCATGCTTGCGGAGCCCCCCGAAGTAGGGAAATAATGACCCCCACCCTCTGGAACTCATCCCCAGAGGAGCGGGGCCTTAGAGAAAAAAAAAAGCTTGCATCCTTCTCTGAAAGACCTGAACTCCTTTTTATCCCCTGAGAAAAGTTCTGGTAACTTGACCGGAGATTCGGGGGACGCTAATGACACATCCCTACCCCCAGAACCAGAAGCCCCTGCATCAACAGCCCCCTGCACAGTAACCACCAACTGTTGCTGGGTATGGGCCATCGTGCGTTGTTCCACATTGAGCTTATGGAACATTTGGCTCAG
Source organism: Dendrobates tinctorius (assembly GCF_039654945.1). Taxonomy (NCBI): domain Eukaryota; kingdom Metazoa; phylum Chordata; class Amphibia; order Anura; family Dendrobatidae; genus Dendrobates; species Dendrobates tinctorius. The sequence continues at coordinate 75,172 of NW_027362066.1, read as the reverse complement.
GTGCTTGACCTGATCAGCCAAGGCTTGTATGGGATCCATGAGGATAACACACACTTTTTTTTTTTTCTTCAGAAAAAAACAAAAAAAAACAAAAACTGAAAGGGTCAGTTATAATGTCAGAGACACCGCACTACACTTGCTCATAGAGCCAGTACGCGTGTCCTGAGTACAGAAGCAGTGCTAAACGAGGTACAGGAGGAATAAACAGACGGGAGGTCAGACAAAGCCAAAGGTCATACACAGGATCACAGTACAGTACCAGGAATGAGACAGAGCGGATAATCAGGGCCAAGCAGAGATCAAAACCAAACAGACATATAAGGTACCAGGCAGAATCCAAAGCGATATCCAGAGAACAGACCGAGTCATACACAGAGAATCAAGTAACCAGAACACAGCACAAACACACTCAGGGGTCACCACACAAATGCCAAGGGCAAGAGTATAACTGACAGGGATGGGAGCGTCCTGAGGCTATAAGAAGCCTCCCCCAGACCCAGGGAGAGGCCACAATCATAGCCCCAGGTGTGCAGGTAAGCCTGCATTGGGATCACAACCTTTAACCCCAGAAATGCCAGTCATCAGCACTGGTTCCAAACATTAACCCCACGTGTGCGAGTCAAACCTGCACTGAGATCATGACAATGAGCCTGTACATCGATTCCTATATACAGTATGAGGCTGCATATAGCCTCTTATATACAGTGTGAGCCCACATAGCCTCCTGTATACAGTATGAGGCCACATATAGCCTTCTATATACAGTATGAGCCTGCACATTGCTTCTATATACAATATGAGCCCACATAGCCTCCTATATACAGTATGAGCCTGCACATCGCCTCCTATATACAGTATGAGGCCACATATAGCCTCCTATATACAGTATGAGCACCCACATATAGCCTCCTATATACAGTTTTTGCCTCCTATATACAGTATGAGCCTGGACATTGCTTCCTATATACAGTATGAGCCTGCACATAGCCTCCTATATACAGTATGAGCCTGTACATCACTTCCTATATACAGTATGAGCACCCACATATAGCCTCCTATGTACAGTATGAGCCTGCGCATTGCTTCCTATAAATAGTATGAGCATCCACATAGCCTCCTAAGTACAGTATGAGCCTCCATATCGCTTCCTATAAACAGTATGAGCCTGCACATCGCTTCCTATAAACAGTATGAGCCTGAAAATCGCTTCCTATATACAGTATGAGCCCACATATAGCCTCCTGAATACAGTATTTGCCTCCTATATACAGTGTGAGTCCCCATATAGCCTTCTATATACAGTATGAGCCTGCACATCGCTTCCTATATACAGTATGAGGCCACATATAGCCTCCTATATACAGTATGAGCACCCACATATAGCCTTCTGTATACAGTATGATGCTGCATATAGCCTCCTATATACAGTATGAGCCTGTACTTCGCTTCCTATATACAGTATGAGGCCGCATATAGCCTCCTATATACAGTATGAGCACCCACATATAGCCACCTGAATGCAGTGTTTACCTCCTATATACAGTATGAGCCTGCACATTGCTTCCTGTATACAGTATGAGCCTGCACATAGCCTCCTATATACAGTATGAGCCTGTACATCGCTTCCTATATACAGTATGAGGCTGCATATAGCCTCCTATATACAGTATGAGCCCACATAGCCTCCTGTATACAGTATGAGGCCGCATATAGCCTTCTATACACAGTATGAGGCCGCATATATTCTCCTATATACAGTATGAGCCTGCACATTGCTTCCTATATACAATATGAGCCCACATAGCCTCCTATATACAGTATGAGCCTGCACATCACTTCCTATATACAGTATGAGGCCACATATAGCCTCCTATGTACGGTATGAGCCTGCACATCGCTTCCTATAAACAGTATGAGGCCGCATATAGCCTCCTATATACAGTATGAGCACCCACATATAGCCTCCTGAATACAGTTTTTGCCTCCTATATACAGTATGACCCTGCACATTGCTTCCTATATACAGTATGAGCCTGCACATAGCCTCCTATATACAGTATGAGCCTGTACATCACTTCCTATATACAGTATGAGGCCGCATATAGCCTCCTATATACAGTATGAGCATCCACATATAGCCTCCTATGTACAGTATGAGCCTGCGCATTGCTTCCTATAAACAGTATGAGCATCCACATAGCCTCCTATGTACAGTATGAGCCTGCACATCGCTTCCTATAAACAGCATGAGCCTGCAAATCGCTTCCTATATACAGTATGAGCCCACATATAGCCTCCTGAATACAGTGTTTGCCTCCTATATACAGTGTGAGTCCCCATATAGCTCCTATATACAGTATGAGCCCCTATATAGCATCCTTTATCTAACTGCATTTACCTTGGTATCATTAATTTTCTATGAGACTGCTCTGTTCTCATATTGTGCATTTATGCATTTAGTAGGGCTTAATGGAATGATTACGCTTGTTACACATCAACTCTAGATGCGCTCACTTATTAGACTTTGGTTGGGGCAACTTTAAAATATAATAATGATAATGGTCCTGTCTAGTGACAAGTTTATTTTACAGGCTTCTGGAGAAAGGCACAATACCAGTCATTCAAGGGTTAATTCTTTGGAACACTGAGAGGGACTTTCTAGCCAATGAAACCACAGTATAAAACACCTGTGATAACTATGGCAACTGCGCTGATGTCATAAACACATGCATCTATGATGCAGGAGAAGATTCCAGAACCACAAGTCATTCAGCCGTAGACGGAGCCATACTTGATGTGTCTGGAGACCTGGAGCTTCATCACTCCACAATGGGAGGAAGGGGACACCGCCTAGCCAGCCAGATCAGCCATAGCGCCTAGCCAGCCAGATCAGCCATACCGCCTAGCCAGCCAGATCAATGGGGTGACAGATGTTGCAGCCAGATCTCCCTCACGTCCGGTACTGGCCGCCTTCACTTTATGTGTACGGCCTGGAGAGGTCGCATTAGGCTTCTCCAAAACAAATATGACACAATGTACAAATTCAGGTACAATTTGCTGTTACATGTTGGCACTAACCTTCTAAGCCCAAGGGAAGGGCAGTCCTGCAGCCATGGTTCCCTAGAGGTTTGCACCACAGGGGGTTTTTCCTCTCCTGAGTGCTGAAGGACGATTCTTCGTGAGTCGGGGGTTCTGCCATTTTCAGTGTCTCTTTCATAGTAATTGGCTGATTCTAAATTTCAGACACTGAAAGAAATAATAATGATGAGATTTGGAATAAAATTTGGTCAATTTAACATCCAATAAAAGTGTTTTGTGTGTTTCTTTCACAATCTTCGGTTGGTGATATTTTGTTGGGGATCAGGATCCAGCATCTATGATCAAGGTCAAGGTCAAGGAAATTCTTATCCTCTGTTGCTGACAACTTTATCTTCCAAAAGGTAAGGGAGAAAACAAGGGGAACTGCTACCTTGGATCTAATCCTTATAAACAGGGAGGAAATGGTTGAGGAGGTAAAAGTGGCTGGGACCCTAGGAGGTAGCGACCATGCTATTTTAGAATTTTGGATAACTAGAGGTGGAAGACCTGTGAAGACTCAGACGTCAAGGTTAGATTTCAGAAAGGCAGATTTTAAGGGATTCAGAAAGAGAATTGGAGGGATCCAATGGCTGGATATCCTTAAAGACAAAAATGTCCAGGAAGGATGGGAAATCTTGAAAAATGAAATTCTCAATGCACAGTTGTTAACAATTCCGAAAAGAGGGAAGAATAGGAAGCATTTAAGGAAACCAGGATGGATGAACACAGAACTTAAGCACATGCTAAAAAGGAAGAAAAAAATGTTTATAAAATGGAAAGAGGGAGGCATATCTAAAGAAGAATATAATGCTGTCTGCAGAACCTGCAGGGCACAAATCAGATTTTCTAAAGCTGAAAATGAACTGAGGCTTGCAAGAGATGTCAAAAGCAATAATAAAGGATTTTGGGGATATGTCAAAAGTAAAAGAAAAGTCAAAGATGCTATAGTATTTTTACAGGATGAAAATGATGAAATGGTAAGACAGGATGTTGAGAAGGCTGAACTTTTAAATTCCTATTTTGCATCTGTTTTCTCTCAGAAAGGAAATGCAACATCAACTGTTATTCACTGTCCTATTAAGGGAATAGAAGAATCCAGGATATCTATAAACAGAAAGATAGTGAGGAAACACTTAGCTAACCTAAATGAATTCAAGTCTCCAGGTCCAGATGAATTACTCCCCAGAGTACTGAAGGAGATAGCAGAAGAAATTTTTGAACCCCTCTCCATAATCTTTGAAAATTCTTGGAGAACAGGAGAAGTGCCAGAAGACTGGAGAAGAGCAAATGTTGTTCCTATCTTCAAAAAGGGGAAGAAGGTGGACCCAGGCAACTATAGGCCGGTGAGTCTGACTTCTATACCAGGAAAGATCTTTGAACAAATTATTAAACAACATGTATGTCAATACCTGGATAAGAATGAAGTGATTAAACAGAGTCAGCATGGGTTTGTAACTGATAAGTCATGTCAGACTAACTTAATTTCCTTCTATGACGGTATCACTGATTGGGTGGATCAAGGAAATGCTGTAGATATAGTATATCTTGACTTCAGCAAAGCATTTGACAAAGTCTCTCATACAATCCTTATTGAAAAAATGACTAAGTATGGAATGGACAAGGCAACTGTTAGGTGGATTCATAACTGGCTTAGTGATCGGACCCAAAGAGTGGTCGTAAATGGCTGCACATCCAGTTGGAAGAATGTGTCAAGTGGGGTACCACAGGGCTCTGTCCTGGGCCCTGTATTGTTCAACATCTTTATCAACGATTTAGATGAAGGAATTGAGGGTAAACTGATTAAATTTGCTGATGACACAAAGCTAGGAGGGATAGCTAATACTAGAGAAGAGAGAGAGAGGATTCAAAAAGATTTAAATAAACTGGAGAAGTGGGCAGCAACTAACAGAATGGTTTTTAACAGGGAGAAATGCAAAGTACTACATCTGGGCAATAAAAATGAAAAAAGCATATATAGAATGGGAGGAATAGGGCTAAGTGACAGCACATGTGAAAAAGACTTGGGTATACTAATAGATCACAGACTGAATATGAGTCAACAGTGTGATGCAGCAGCAAAAAAGGCAAATGCAATTCTAGGATGTATTAACAGAAGCATACAGTCTAGATCACGTGAAGTCATTATTTCCCTCTACTCCTCTTTGGTCAGACCTCATCTGGAATATTGTGTCCAGTTTTGGGCACCACATTTTAAAAAAGACATCAACAAACTGGAGCAAGTTCAGAAAAGAGCGACCAGAATGGTGACCGGTCTGCAAACCCTGTCTTATGAGGAAAGGTTGCAGGATTTGGGAATGTTTAGTTTGCAAAAGAGAAGACTGAGAGGAGACTTAATAGCTGTCTACAAATATCTAATGGGCTGTCACATTGTAGAAGGATCAACTTTATTCTCATTTGCACAAGGAAAGACTAGAAGCAATGGGATGAAACTGAATGGGAAGAGACACAGATTAGATATTAGAAAAAACTTTTTGACAGTTAGAGTGATCAATGAGTGGAACAGGCTGCCACGGGAAGTGGTGAGTTCTCCTTCAATGGAAGTCTTCAAACAGAGGCTGGACAGACATCTGACTGGGATGATTTAGCGAATCCTGCTTTGAGCAGGGGGTTGGACCAGATGGCCCAGGAGGTCCCTTCCAACTCTATGATTCTATGATTCTATGATTCTATGATTCTATGATCAAGCCATGAAGCCAGATATGAAGTCAGAGCAATTTAACCCTGCGCTGGAAGACAGGACGGAGCAGAGATGACAAAGTGTGACTGCACAATTAGCACAAGTTCACACTCTTCCTCCCATTCAGATACATGAGGGGATTCAGGGCAGAGTTGGGACTAAAAAGCAGCCCTGGCACACAAAATTCACCAGCCCACATACAATAAGTGTCCTCAACCCAAATCGTAGAACACTGATAGGTCATGTAGGATTTTGTTTTATCCGTTACCAGGGCTGAAACAAAGTATTTTGGGTGCCCAAGGCAGATGAAGCCGAAGGCGCCCATTTTGCATCTCTACCCAGCTAATTCTTCCCTTTTCCATTAGGTCTATGACATCATGTGATTAATAACTGATGAGCTGAATCCTTCTAAGTCAAGCCCATATACATTTGTATCTCATGAACCTACAACTCCCAGTATGTCCTTAACAATGGTAAGGAGATGCTGGGAGTTATCAGTCTTTATCAGACTGTGGACTATACAGGAACCATAGTACTGATGAGACGCAGTCAGTACCAATAGCTAAAAATGTACATCCTGGTACCTTATAGGTGACCTCTTCTCAGATTGAGTCTTTTCTTTCTCTTAGGCCTGTTTCACACTTCAGTTTTCTGGCGTTAGTCAAAATCCGCCAGTGTGCAAAAACGGATCCGTTTCCGTTTTGTGGCAAACGGATGCAACTGGATCCGTTTTTTGTACGGATCCGCTTTAGACGCTAGTGCATGAAATTTAAAGTAAGGCCTGTTTCACGAGAGAGATATTTAGCTGCCAGAGTGGGATTTGGGGTTAAATATCATGAAAGGACATTCATTCGGGCATGCTCAGTATAAAAAGGAGGATCCGTTGGCGGATTCCGTCAATTAACGGTTGGCAACGGATCCACCGCCTTTTCTCATCCACATCTCGCTTCTTAAGGCCCCTTTCACACTCCAGTCTTTTGCAATCAGTCACAATCCGTCAAAGTGTTCAGATCCGTCAAGTGGACGGATCCTGCGTATATTGCAAAAAACTGATGCACTGGATCTGTTTTTATGACTGATCCGTTGTAGCATCCTTGCTGTAGGAATTAAAGAAACAGAATTCTGGAGAGAGAGAGAGAGAGAGAGGGATTTTGTGCCAGAATAGAAAAAGCAGCCGCAGGGGTTAAAATAAAGGAAGAAAAATGATTCCGGTCATGCTCAGTTTTAAAAGACGGAATCCGTCGCTATCCGACTTTTCGACGTACACAAAAAACGTTCATCTGTCCCATGTCTCCGGCCGATGGACAGAGATTTTCTGACGGATCCGTTGGACGACGGATGAAACGTGTGGCCATCCGTCACAATCTGTCACTAATACAAGTCTATGAGAAAAAACGGATCCAGCATGAAAAAATGATGGAAAGCCAAAATTATAAATATATATATTGTATACCAAATTATAATGTGATGACATAAAAATCTGAATAATAAATATATCAATACATCTTGCCAAAATTAGTATAATATAAACACAAAAAATAGAATACAAAATATATATCAAAAAGTGCTAAGTGCTAAAATATAAAATCTGAATACATACAATAAATAAATCAATACATCTTGGCAAAATTTGTATAATATCAGCACCAGAAAAAAATAAATAAAAAATATGTAAAAAAAATGCTAAGTGCTAAAATATATCGCTCAAAAAACTTTTTTAAACATTTTTTTCGCTCAAAAAACTTTTTTCTATTAATAATGTGTAAGTTAAATATATAGTGTAGACAATAATATTGTGGAAAGTACTACCATAATATTCTAAAAATTGCACTAAAAAGTGCTATAGTGCTGTAAAACAAAAATTGTGCAAAAGTGAAAAGTATTGCAAGATATAGAATTAAATCCACTGTAAATGATTCAGTACTATAAAGTGCTAGAGGACAAAACATACTATGCACATTGAAAATAAATGAATATACAAGTATAACCAAGAAATAATGTTCTCCAAAAAGTACTGCAGTGCTATGGATGAATTGCAGAGTACTGCAAAATATGAGGGATAAATACAAATGAAAGTTTACATATACTAAAATATGCCAAGATATAAATTACTATAATATGACCCAGTAATATAAGGTGCTATAGTGCTACACCGCCATACACATTAAGTTTGGAGCTGTGACCAAGCTCACCCCAGCGAAGAGCGCTTGACACTGGACGCCAGAGTCCGTGGCTGCACGGGTACAACAGTCCCAGCAGCCAAATCCGGAGGGCAGGAGACTGCGGGCCTCCTGACCCCATCACACACCTGAACGCAGAGCAGCATACCAGAGCCGGAGCCACCACGAAGGAGTGACACCTGTGAAAGGCTCAAGCTGCCTGCCATACAGGCAAGGACTAAAGAACCGTAAGGAACAGAGGACTGAGCATAGCTTTAGACCTCATGGGAAAGCGCAGAAAGGAGGCCTCCAACCCATCTGGCTTAGTGGATCCTAAATTGCTTCCAGGCTGGCTGGATCTCCATTACCATCTGTACTCAGTGCCCTGGTTTGCAACTCAAAATGTGAGTAAAAGCGTAAAGACTGCACCCCGCTGTGTTCTCCTGTTTATTTGCTGCATCACCTCAGCCCTGCATTACATCCATCATCACCATCTTTTATAATATAATTGCCCTGGGACTTAGCTCTACCTGTGGAGAGCTGTACCAACTCTGCTGCATCACCATCAGCCTCAGCGGTCTTTTTAAGCAGCGTCGGCTATCAATTGCCGAATACCACAGGTGGCGTCACAAACTATATCTTATATAGGGTCCAGGATCCAGCAGGATGATGAGGAGCTCTCCTAGCCAGCGTCCTCTTCCGTTCACGGCATAGCCACGCCCAACCTTGAGATTGTTGATATCTTTCAACAATTTTGGTTCTCAAGTCCTCACAGTTCTCATCTTCTCTTTATGTCCTCCATGCTTAGTGTGGCACAGAGACATACTTTGCAAAGATTGAGTCAACTTCTCCCCTTTTTATCTGGTGTCAGGTGTTATTTTCATATTGCCCCCAATTGGTTTTAAATTCTGCCTGGAATCTGCCTTAAAAAGAGCCTCAAAACCACTGCAAAAAGTGAATATAATCCACAGCAATCACACACAATGATCCCCCACTTATCGCGGGCATTACATTCTAAACCTCCAACACGATAGTTGAAAATCCGCCAAGTAAGAAATTTACATTTATTTTAGCATTTATATATTTTAAGGATTTTCAAACCCCTCCCACACACTTATTTATCATTACCAGTCCCTTATTAAATGACCCCAGTTCCTTATTAACCTTTTGCACCTTTTTATAAACACTACTTATGTTCTTAAACAAATTCTACATGATGAAGATGATGAATTATCTGTGTAGTACTGATGATTGAAGGTGATGAAAATGGGATGAATGTACAGTACTGTACTGCACAGCATGGAAGAGCATTACAGCTCTCCTATTGGCACCACTTCATCAGGAGCTTCTTCAGGTGAGGCAGTAGTATCTTCAGCCTCATCCGTAACTTTTGCTACCACTAAATGCGTAACCAACCTCTTGTTCGAGTGATGAACATAGTCATGGAGAGATGCTGGTTCTGCTTCTTATGAACCATACGGAAGTCCTATTCCTCAGCCAATCGATGAAGTACATTGTCCATTATGACCATGATTACAAGTCGATCAAGTGTTAGGCCAACCTCCTCCTCTTCTTAAACCCGTTGTTCAAACTGTTCCTCATCCTCTTCTTCACTTGCTGAAGGGTGTATCCGTCTTCAGTAGTCATGTCACTGAAGCCCTCTCCTCTCGGTATTTTCACCAGCTTCACAGCCTAATCCACCGCAGAGTGATACATTTCATCAAGAGAAAGTCTGACACATCATTTTCTTTATGGTTTTTTTAACATTTTTTCAATATATTTTTTGTTTTTAAATATTTGATAGACTCGAAAAAACAAGAAGTGGGAGAAAAGGTAGTCACTTATTAAAGAGACAAGTAGAAGAAAATTTACCGTATACATTCGTGTATAAGCCGAGTTTTTCAGCACTTTTTTTGTGCTGTAAACACCCCCCCTTGGCTTGTACACGAGTCACGGTCCCAGAAAGCCGGCAGAGGAGGGGAGCAGCAGGTCACAGAGGCCACCAGCTTCCAGCACACCATACTCACATGCCTGCACGCCTCTCCGCTCCCTTAGGCGTGGAGCGCATATTCATTACCTTAATGAGCAGTACCACGTGATCACTCGACAGGAAGAGCTGCAGGCTCCGGCAGCCAGAACGAGCTGCAAAGCCACCAGGGAGGTAAAAAGGATGGTTTTACCAGTTATAGGGCGTGCTGGGTCTGCTGGACAATTGTTTCTCCAAGGATCATTGTGGATACAGGGACCTCATTGCCTACTGATCAGGCACCAGGAAGCCCTGGATGAGATCTGGAGTTTCCGCTGTGGAGTCTCTGATACTTGCCTGGAGTTCATCCTGAGCCCTATATACAGTATGGGAGAGGACATGGGGGGGGGCTCTGTAGGGAGAGGACATGGGGGGGCTCTGTAGAGGGAGGACATGGGGGGCTCTGTAGGGGAAGACATGGGGGGACTCTGTAGGGGAGGACATGGGGGGACTCTGTAGGGGAGGACATGGGGGGACTCTGTAGGGGAGGACATGGGTGGACTCTGTAGGGGAGGACATGGGGGGACTCTGTAGGGGAGGACATGGGGGGACTCTGTAGGGGAGGACATGGGGGGCACTCTGTAGGGGAGGACATGGGGGGACTCTATAGGGGAGGACATGGGGGGACTCTGTAGGGGAGGACATGGGGGGACTCTGTAGGGGAGGACATGGGGGGACTCTGTAGGGGAGGACATGGGGGGACTCTGTAGGGGAGGACATGGGGGGACTCTGTAGGGGAGGACATGGGGACTCTGTAGGGGAGGACATGGGGGACTCTGTAGGGGAGGACATGGGCTGTGCAGGGGAGGACATGGGGGGGCTGTGCATGGGAGGACATGGGGGCTCTGTAGGAGGGACATGGGGGGGCTGTGCAGGGGGGTAAATGGGGAGGCTGTGTAGGGGAGGACATGGGAGACTGCTGGGGGGTACATGGGGAGGCTGTGTAGGGGAGGACATGGGGGGCTGTGCAAGGGGAGAACATGAGGGCTCTGTAGGGAGTGCACTGTGGGTCTGTGCAGGGGGAGGACACGTGGGTCTCCTTACACTGTTTTATGGTGCGGCTCTATGCAGGGCAGTGGTGGAGGTTCAGTAGGGTCATCAAGCTAACACATACATATATATAGAGAACTGCAAGAAGATGAAAGTCTAGAAAATTAGAAATAATAACAGCAGAGTTAGTAGTAGACTAAAAATTAGATCTTTGAGTGTAGTGTGGGCTCTTCGGATGCTTCCGGAATATCAACGACCAAAGGGGCGGCAAATTTTTCGACCGCCCCAGGCGCCACAAACAGTTGCTACGCCACTGAGCTGCAGGAATGTATAATGTGTATAAAGTGCACAGTAATGAATGTTCTAAATATTCACTGTCATTACCAAGAATTATCCATGTTATATGGCTGGAACAAGATGCAGTGCCACCGACGGCGCGCAGGCAGGTAAATAGGATGGTTTTTTTCTTAACAGGAATCATACATACAAAGATAGGGGATAAGGAGCCATGCATACAATGACAGGGACGGGGGAAACATGCATACCACGGTAGGGATGAGTGGTCAATGCACACCCGGCTTATACTCAAGTCAATAAGTTTACCCAGTTTTTCGTGGCAAAAGTAGGTGCCTCGGCTTATACTCGGGTCGGCTTATACTCGAGTATATACGGTAATAGGTAAAACCTGACAAGAATAAACAATAATTTGCAGTTATCCCAATCGTGGGGATAAATAGCTGAGAAATAAATAGTGATTAGTATATCTTAATAAATATATTGCAATTCGCCCAGTACAAAGCGGTGAAAAAAAAATGGTAGTTACTATTTCCATTAAGTTTTGTTGCACTCAACCAGTTGATTAACCAAGAGAGATGGCATGTACCCGAATAGAATTCTCCTAGAGGCTGCAAATAAGAGCAGCAGGAAGTAAAGGGTTAATTGGTACACAGAACACACAATTGGGTGAAAATATTAAATGGTCATGAGCGATATGTCCCGACATAAAGAGTGTGATTATATCCTTAGTCCATAGATAATGCTTGGTATAAACCTGCATTCATAAAATATTCCAATGTCTATAGCCGTGGGGAGAGCTGCCCCGGCCGATGACGGATACACCAAGTACTTTCTCCAATGAGTGGAGGGCTCGTGCCCTGTGAAATAGAGCGCTGAACAGTACAAGGTGATTTCACCATATATAGTTGTATGTGAGTGTTGCTACTCACAATACCTCCGATGGTCTGCGTAGAATCCGGTGACTGCGTTCTGGCTGGTGCAGTAAAGGTCGGACCTGGGAGATGCGGCGATATGCCGAGGTGTAGTGTGAGACCAGCGCTCCTGCGCTCCAGCTGTCGGCAGGGATCCGGTCACTCTGGTCGATAGCTGCATCCCGGCAGATGTGCAGTAGGAGCAGGAGCTGTGTGACGCGGTGGATCACATGGTGCCGCGTAACTGCTGCTAGATGGAGGTACAGGTGGCAAAAAGGGTCGAAACCAACGCGTTTCAGAAAACTCAGCTTCTTTCTTCAGGTCCGGGACATATTGCTTATGACCATTTAATATTTTCACCCAATTGTGTTCTATGTACATATTAACCCTTTACTTCTAGGAGAATTCTATTCGGGTACATGCCATCTCTCCTTGGTTAATCAACTGTTTGAGTGCAATACTTACTATTTCCATTAACTACCATTTTTTTCACAGCTTTGTACTGGGCGAGTTGCAATATATTCATTAAGATATACTAATCACTATTTATTTCTCAGCTATTTATCCCCACGATTGGGTTAACTGCAGTTTATTGTTTATTCTTGTCAGGTTTTACCTATTAAATATTCTTCTATTTGTCTCATTAATAAGTGACTAGCTTTTCTCCCACATCTTGGTTTTTTCAGCGTGAGTCTATCACAAATATTTATAATCCTTTCGATTTCCTTGTGGTTGGTATCTAGAGTCGCAGCAGTTACAAAACCTTTTAGGCTACTTTCACACATCCGGTGTGTGGGGTCCGGCGGCGTGCGGCGAAAAGCCGGGCCGCCGGATCCGGCCTGCAGCCGTGACACCCAGTGGCGGATTATAATGAGGTCAATTTGGGCAGTTGCCCCGGGCCCAGTGGGGTTAAGGGGCCCACAGCCCAGGCCAGTAAATTGCCCCATTATAATCCGCCACCGCGCAGGGCCGGATTATAGGCAGGACAGGCGGGGCTTCAGCCCCGGGGCCCCCACCACAAGAGCTTCTAAGGGGGCCCCCACCACATTCCTGCTGGCTGCTGCAATGGCACTCCATCTTCTCCCCACCTAAAAGTGAGTGATCGTAGGGGCGGCATTATGTGCTCTGCTACCAGCAGCATCTACAAGTAGCGTGAACGCTGATGCTGCTGGTAGCGTGCAAAGGCTTGTGATGAGATCACAGGAGGTAAGGTGTCAGGGCCCCCGATCATGTGACCCCTGTCTCCTCCCCTCCTGTGACCTCATCACAGGTCCTGTGCGCACAGCACAGAGAGCAGCCATGTATGTGGAGTGCGGCTCTGCGGGTGGAGGTAGGTGCTGGAGGCCCCATTATTCTCTATGTGGAGTGTGGCTCTGCGGGTGGAGGTCGGTGCTGGAGGCTCCATTATTCTCTATGTGGAGTGTGGCTCTGCGGGTGGAGGTAGGTGCTGGAGGCCCCATTATTCTCTATGTGGAGTGCGGCTCTGCGGGTGGAGGTCGGTGTCGGAGGCCCCATTATTCTCTATGTGGAGTGCGGCTCTGTGGGTGGAGGTAGGTGCTGGAGGCCCCATTATTCTCTATGTGGAGTGCGGCTCTGCGGGTGGAGGTCGGTGTCGGAGGCTCCATTATTCTCTATGTGGAGTGCGGCTCTGCGGGTGGAGGTCGGTGCTGGAGGCTCCATTATTCTCTATGTGGAGTGCGGCTCTGCGGGTGGAGGTCGGTGTCGGAGGCTCCATTATTCTCTATGTGGAGTGCGGCTCTGCGGGTGGAGGTCGGTGTCGGAGGCCCCATTATTCTCTATGTGGAGTGCGGCTCTGCGGGTGGAGGTAGGTGCTGGAGGCCCCATTATTCTCTATGTGGAGTGTGGCTCTGCGGGTGGAGGTCGGTGCTGGAGGCCCCATTATTCTCTATGTGGAGTGCGGCTCTGCGGGTGGAGGTCGGTGCTGGAGGCTCCATTATTCTCTATGTGGAGTGTGGCTCTGCGGGTGGAGGTCGGTGCTGGAGGCCCCATTATTCTCTATGTGGAGTGGGGCTCTGCGGGTGGAGGTCGGTGCTGGAGGCTCCATTATTCTCTATGTGGAGTGCGGCTCTGCGGGTGGAGGTCGGTGCCGGAGGCTCCATTATTCTCTATGTGGAGTGGGGCTCTGCGGGTGGAGGTCGGAGCTGGAGGCCCCATTATTCTCTATGTGGAGTGAGGCTCTGCGGGTGGAGGTCGGTGTCGGAGGCTCCATTATTCTCTATGTGGAGTGCGGCTCTGCGGGTGGAGGTCGGTGCTGGAGGCCCCATTATTCTCTATGTGGAGTGTGGCTCTGCGGGTGGAGGTCAGTGCTGGAGGCCCCATTATTCTCTATGTAGAGTGTGGCTCTACGATTCGTGACCCCCGTCACGTGACGAAGGGGGCCCACAGGGTCTGAACTGCCCCGGGCCCTGGCTACCCTTAATCCACCCCTGGTGACACCGGATGTGTGTGCGGCGAGACGATACGGCTCGGACATTATTAAAGGAGCCGCAGGACGAGGTGGACAGAGGCAGCCAATGAGACAGCTGCTGAAAGGGAGGTGAGGGGAGGGGAGGAGAGGAGAGGGGGTGGAGAGAGAGAGACATGGGGGTTAACACTTAGTGTCCAGGCAAGAGAATCTCTCTCTTTTGCCGGGCACTTGTGGGGTTAACCCCACAGAGAGATCTCTCTCTCTCACCCAGACACTGTGAGTGTTAACCCCACAAGTGCCCGGCGAGAGAGATCTCTCACAAGTGTCCGGGTGACAGAGAGAGATCTCTCTCTCGCCGGGCACTTGTGGGGTTAACATTCACAGAGTCCGGGCATGCGCTGCGGAAAAAGCCGTTCCGGCGCTGACAAAAAGCATTGCAGGGAACGTTTTTTGCAGATACCGGACGGCTAATTTATGCCGTGTCCGGCAACAACCGGACACGACGCATAACCATCCGGCACGATGCGGCGCCCATGAAAGCTTATGGGACAAAACCGGATCTGGTGCTGGATCCGGTTATTAAAAATTTTGCCGCATCGTGCCGGATGACAAAAACCGGATGTGTGAAAGAGGCCTTACACAGGCGCCACTTTATCGCTCTCCTTCATTTTTTGTTTTTAACAATTTTTCCCTGGATCTGTAGCTGGATATTTCCTGCTTTTGAATTGCCTCCTATATACAGTATGAGCCTGCACATTGCTTCCTATATACAGTATGAGGCCGCATATAGCCTCCTATATACAGTATGAGCCTGCACAGCGCTTCCTATATACAGTATGAGTCTGCACATAGTCTCCTATATACAGTATGAGCCTGCACATCGCTTCCTATATACAGTATGAGGCCGCATATAGCCTCCTATATACAGTATGAGGCCGCATATAGCCTCCTATATACAGTATGAGGCCGCATATAGCCTCCTACATACAGTATGAGGCCGCATATAGCCTCCTATATACAGTATGAGCCTGCACATTAATTCCCATATACAGTATGAGGCCACATATAGCCTCCTGAATACAGTATTTTCCTCCTATATACAGTATGAGGCTGCATTTACCCTTCTATACACAGTATGAGCCTGCACATCGCTTCCTATATACAGTATGAGGCTGCATATAGCCTCCTATATACAGTATGAGCCTGTACTTCGCTTCCTATATACAGTATGAGGCCGCATATAGCCTCCTATATACAGTATGAGCACCCACATATAGCCTCCTGAATGCAGTGTTTACCTCCTATATACAATATGAGCCTGCACATAGCCTCCTATATACAGTAGCAAAAAAAAAAATGATTGAATGAGAGAAATGGTTTTGGGTCCTTTCTGTAAAAATCGTATGGGTATCTTTTTAGTCTTGGTTTTAGTTTTCTGTTTTTAATTAATTTTTCCTGTGCTTATACTCCAGTTCTCTATCTTCGCATCGCAATATATGATCTGGCATGGAATTCATTGTTGAGGGCATTTCAAGATTTTATGAAGAAACACTCCTCTCACAAGAAATCTACGGCTCTTTTCGTACCCATTGGGTCTTCAATATTTCATATTATTTGTTCACATTTTTATTCATTTTTTCTTTTTTAATTTGTTTATTTCATTTACATTTTTATTTGTTTTATTTTTATATATATTTTTTCACTCATTTTTTATTTTTTTCACAATTTTCTTTGTGTATTTGTGCTATGTATTATGCATTATACATAATTGTGTGTATAATTACTTTATGATATATGATATTTGATGTATGTATTGAATGCCATGTGTTATTTTTATATACATTTGTTTTTTAACAGAGACATGATATATAGTTGTTATAGTTATATGATGCACATACACTTTCATATAGCCTGCATACACATTATGCTAATTGTTAAAAAAAATTTTTATTGCTTGCATAGTGTGCTTATAATTGACACATATGTGTGTGCCTTTGCACTCTATGTCAGGCATATTCACTTTAATGGTTCATACACACCGCTATAATTATTTCAGCATCATTATGTTTTATCCCCTCACTTTCAACACTTGCTATCACTTTAAGTAGTGATTATTATTCTTCATAATTATTTTATTTTCTTGTCCTCACTTGAGCGCATGCCCAGTTCTGTCCTCCCTAGGAGCCGTCTGACATGCTCAGTCTGGTATGTGGTTGTCTCTGGCTGTTTTGCAGCTTGAGCCGCTTTCATGCTGATGAGCGCTGATCATAGACTCCCTGTTCATAGTGGGGACTCAACAGCGCATGCGCCGATAATGCTGTGGACGTTTAGAACTGGATACTATTGACGTCATTGTGGACACTACAGCGCAGGTCCTGAATTTTACAAGCTTTATTAGGGAGAGCGGTTTATTGGTTGACCGCACTATATAAACTAGATCCGGGGCACTTGTAAACCACGCCTCCTGAGGAAGCTGCGGTGTGATGCGCGTAGGGGCGGCAGGTTTTACAGAGACATACACTACACATGTAAGTTGTTACTTTCTAATGCAGTCCTTGTATCTTACTCTGGAATTTGTATAGACAGTTTTTACTCTGTGTACACTTAACTCCTACCAGGCTTATTTGATACAAGGCACTTATGCACTTTATATTCAGCAGTTTACTCTGGGCACTTATTGTATGCAAAACCATATCTGGGCATACATATTATGTAAATGGGGAGTTTGCGGTTTACTATGCATTCCATTTGTGAAAGGAAAGCAAAGAAACTACATGTTTTATACAGATAAAAACTTTATTAACTGTCAAGGTGCTGGTTTACTTATATTGTGTTTATGTCTGCTGTAACTTGCATTTAGCATTTATGCTCTGTTAATTATTCTAAATAAATTATTTAGCTTGAAAAACTCCAATTTTGATCTCTTGTGATGCTTAATAGCTCATTTATGAGATTTTTTTTGCTACTATATTTCCAGTGAGTTGAGCCTTTGAAGAATTTTTTCCAGTATTTGGGATATATTTGTACTTTATCCTATATACAGTATGAGCCTGTACATCGATTCCTATATGCAGTATGAGGCTGCATATAGCCTCCTATATACAGTATGAGCCCACATAGCCTCCTCCACATAGCCTCCTGTCATACCAGGAACGCACGCCCGAGGCATGACGGGTAATGTAGTCCTACAGTGTTACCATAGCAACACGGCTGCTGGGGCCTTTCCTAAAAGCAGCCGAGGAGCTGTCATGCTGCTGCGCCGCCCCCACACACATGCCGCCTGGGGCGGACCGCCCTCCCCCACGCTACTCCAGTGCTGCAGCTATGGGTCCCTGTTATCAGCCATTCATAGGCCAGGACCAGCCCTCAACATAAAGGGGACACAATTATAGCACTGAGCACAATAGTCAGGGGGACCGTGAGACCACCCCCTGACATCAGCAGAGACCTGTGCAGTGGCTGAAGAGTTAACCAGCCCTCGGGAATCTGCAGAGCTTCATTATACATCGGTGCCAATGTTCACTACAGGACTGGCATTGTATTCATGAATCAGATGGCTCAGGATGAACTCCAGGCAAGTATCAGAGACTCTACAGCGGAAACTCCAGATCTCATCCAGGGCTTCCTGGTGCCTGATCAGTAAGCAATGAGGTCCCTGTATCCACAATGATCCTTGGAGAAACAATTGTCCAGCAGACCCAGCACGCCCTATAACTGGTAAAACCATCCTTTTTACCTCCCTGGTGGCTTTGCAGCTCGTTCTGGCTGCCGGTGTCACGTCGCCGCCAGACTTGGGGCCTGCTGTTCCGATCGCGGCCACTAGGAGGCGCCGGACCGCCACTTCGTCGTCAGACTCAGGGACGGCTGTTCCTGCCTCGGCCACTGGGAGGGGCCGTGGTTCCGTCGCATCAGACTCAGGGCCTACTGTCCCGGCTTTAGCCTCTAGGAGGCGCCGGTCTGTCACGTTGCCTTTTAATTCGGGGTCTGCTGTTCTGGGCGTGGTCACTAGGAGGCGCCGTGACTCGCCCGTGAGTTATGGTGCTGACAGAGTAAGGGCACCTGTGCAGGCATCTGGTGGGCGCAGGCTCCGCCCCTCTGTCAGTCATCAGAAGGTTACTGCATCATCATCTGGCCTGGTCCTGGGGCGGTACTGATGACATCAGCAGTCCGGGAACCTGTGAGGGGTGACCTGATCCCTCAAATACCTTGGGAATGGTCTTGCAAGCCGCCGGATATATTCTTGGTTCCCCTGTGTGTTACTTGCTATAGTTGAATAACTATGACCTTGGCCTGGACTTCTGACTCTGCTTCTGCCTAACGATTCTGTACCTCTGCTGCCCTCCTGATTTATGACTCCGACCTTGGCCTGGACTTCTGACTCTGCTTCTGCCTAACGATTCTGTATCTCTGCTGCCCTCCTGGTTATGACTCAGACCTTGGCCTGGACTTCTGACTCTGCTTCTGCCTAACGTTTTTGTACCCTGCTGCCCGACTGGTTTAGACCCGGATACTACCACGTTTTTGTCCTGTATTGGAACTCCCTCTCTGGCGACCGTCCTCCTCTGGACACTGCTCCTATTCAGACAGCACCTCCTGGGCTCTGCTATAAATCCAGATCCCTGTATAGGGGTAAAGGGTATCAGTGTTTCTCGGGGTGTTGTCTGGCTGCAGCCCAGACCGCAGACGGACGTTACATTATATCCGGCCCAAAATAATACAAGGAAAAAAAACTTGCTTTTTGTGTATATGTTCACCATATATAAAAGCAGTCTCCTGAATTTTTTTTTTTCTTCTTCTGTCTGAGCTGATTTCCTGGCCTAACACCTGCTCCAGAGCACAGCCTGAAGGAACACTCCCATCTTCCTACACCAGCATGCTGCAGCCTGGAGGCCAGGGAAATGCTGAGCATCAGAGATCCACATTCCTGGGACGTCGGCCTCTGGGCAGCTCTGGTCGTGCTGGCCCAGAGGCTCAGGTATTGCCCGCAAATGCGGCTAAACTTTTGTTACCCGTCTCACACTCATTTTCTAATAAATCCCTGTATGTGAAGGCTTATGTGGATTGTGGTTCTGCGGGCTATTTCATGGATTTTTTGCTCGCAAGGAATCTCTGTGTACCACTGCTAAGACTTAATGCCCCTATTCAGACCACTGCGATCAATGGTACATCCATTATCCAGGGTGGAGTGGAGTTTGTTACTGCAGACATTACTATGTCAGTGGGGGCATTACACAACGAACAGATATCATTTTTTGTTCTACATAATTTATCTAATCCGGTTATGTTAGGCATGCCATGGTTGCACCAGCATAATCCGGTTATTGACTGGCGCTTAGGTGATATCGTGCGCTGGAGTCCACGGTGTCAGAGTAACTGTATGTCACTGTCAGTGAACCAAGTTAAAATTAAAAACCCCTCTATTCCATATGCGCTCAGAGATTATGAAGATGTCTTCTCCATAGTGGAGTCTGAGAAACTACCTCCTCATAGAGAGTATCACTGTCCTATCGACTTGGTCCCAGGTGCCCGCCTCCCTAAGGGGAGAATATTTAACCTCTCTGGTCCTGAGCGTGTAGCCATGAATGACTACATAGCAGACAGCCTGCGAAAAGGTTTTATTAGACCCTCCACTTCACCTGTAGGGGCTGGGTTTTTCTTTGTAGGAAAAAAAGATGGTGGACTCAGACCATGTATAGATTGTCGTGAGCTTAACGCTATTACTGTAAAAAACCAGTATCCGCTTCCACTCATTCCTGATCTGTTTAATCAGCTACTGGGAGCCCACTGGTTTACTAAACTTGACCTCCGGGGGGCATATAATCTGATCCGCATAAGAAACGGTGACGAATGGAAAACGGCCTTTAATACACCTCTTGGTCACTTTGAATACCTGGTAATGCCGTTCGGACTCAGTAACGCGCCTGCAGTATTTCAACACTTCGTCAATGATGTTTTCAGAGACATTTGTGGGGTGTATGTCGTCGTGTATCTTGATGACATTTTGATTTACTCTGCTGACCCTGTGACACATACTCAACACGTCAGGTCGGTGCAGCAGAGACTGCGAGAACACTCTTTGTTTGCGAAACTGGAAAAATGTGTTTTCTTTGCCGAAGAGGTACAGTTTTTAGGATACATGGTCTCAGGCAAGGGGTTTCGCATGGATCCTGCCAAGATTCAACCTATTAAGGCTTGGGTGCAACCCAAATCGCTGAAGACGCTGCAGCAGTTTTTGGGATTCGCGAATTACTACCGCAAGTTTATCAGGGGTTTCTCGGAGATTGCCAAGCCACTCACGGACCTTACCCGAAAAGGGGCGGACGTGACCAATTGGAATCCTGAGGCTATTCAGGCATTTTCCACACTGAAAGAGTGCTTCGTGGCCAACCCGGTTTTGGTGCAACCGGACTTAGACCGCCCATTTGTTGTGGAAGTGGATGCCTCCGAGGTCGGAGTGGGAGCAGTGCTATCGCAAGGCACTGCATCCCTCACTCAGCTTCGCCTGTGTGCGTTTTTCTCCCACAAATTCTCTACCACGGAGAGAAACTATGACATTGGTAATTGAGAATTATTGGCGATCAAATGGGCCTTCGAGGAATGGCGCCACTTCCTCGCAGGTGCCAAACACAAGGTCACTGTTATTACAGACCACAAAAACTTAACCTACCTAGAGTCAGCTAAGAGACTAAATCCCAGGCAGGCCAGGTGGGCCTTGTGTTAGCGTGGGTGGTCAGGAGCGGGAGCTCCGAGAGTGGACCCTCTGGGCCGTGGCACCGAGGGGCCCCGGGCGAGCTGCCAGGTGGAACCGACCCCTATACAGGGACCGTTAGGAGCAGGCCCAGGGGTTCGAGTACCACGGTAGCCGGTACCGAGAGGGGCGGCTCAGGATGGACCGGAGTAAGACTGAGACTGGAGTAGGATGGCAGGAGCACTGAAGACAGGACTGGAGTAGGACGGCAGGAACACTGAAGACAGGACTGGAGTAGGACGGCAGGAACACTGAAGACAGGACTGGAGTAGGACGGCAGGAACACTGAAGGCAGGACTGGAGTAGGACGGCAGGAACACTGAAGGCAGGACTGGAGTAGGACGGCAGGAACACTGAAGGCAGGACTGGAGTAGGACGGCAGGAACACTGAAGGCAGGACTGGAGTAGGACGGCAGGAACACTGAAGGCAGGACTGGAGTAGGACGGCAGGAACACAAGGCAGGACTGGAGTAGGACGACAGGAACACTGAAGGCAGGACTGGAGTAGGTAACCAGGAACACGGGTAGCAGGACTGAGAAACTGCTGTGAGGAGCAGCCGAGACAGGAACTGCAGGAGCCGAGTGTGCACGATGGAGCGAGGCCAGAGTGTCAGGAAACACAACGATCAGGCGCCTCCCTCAGGGGGAAGCGGCCTGATATGGCCCCGTCTGGTCAGCCATTGGTCCAAAGGTGCTTCCGGGTCAGGGCACAGCCGGAGCATAAGGAGCAGGAAGAAGGCCGCGGCCTATGGCGCATGCGCATAGCATGCAGGGAAGGCATCGGTCGCGGGCCTGTCTCAGGTGACCGCCGCGGCCGTCGGGTGGAGAGAGGCTGCGGCGTGGGAGCGGAGGGCGACTGCGGCGTGGGAGCGGAGGCCGGGTAAGTATGGCGGAGTGGTGTAACAGTACCCCCTCCCCTATGCCGCCCCCCCCGGAGATTAACAAGAAACCTCTTGAGGATACGGGGAGCATTAATATTCTCCCGAGGCTCCCAGGATCTCTCCTCAGGACCAAAGCCCTTCCAATCAACGAGAAAGAAAGTCCTACCTCTAACCCTTTTCACAGCGAGGATGTCCTGCACTTCAAAAACGTTGTCGGCACCCACCGGCTGAGGACCAAGATCAAGCGAGGAATGGAAACGATTCAGCACCACAGGCTTCAGGAGAGAGACGTGAAAGGTGTTCGGGATCCGGAGCGAAGCAGGCAACCTCAATTTGTAGGCAACTTCGTAAATACGTCCCAGAATTTCAAACGGACCGATGTAGCGTGGACCCAACTTGTAGGAGGGCAGTTTTAGTCGGACGAATTTGGAGGAGAGCCAGACCTTGTCGCCAACACGATACGGAGGAGAATCCAACCTCTTTTTGTCTGCATAGTTCTTCATCTGATCAGCGGATCTCTTGAGTGATGTGTTGGTCTCAGCCCAAATCTTAGAAAATTCCGAGGACAAGGCATTGGCCGCGGGTACCTCAGAGGCAGGGGTTATCGGAAGAGGGACACCAGGATGTCTGCCAAAAACAATGAAAAACGGAGACTTGGCCGAAGACTCACCAGCATGGTTGTTATAAGTGAACTCTGCCCAGGGAAGTAAGTTGACCCAATCGTTCTGGTGGGCGTTAGAGAAGTGGCGTAAGTATCCCGTAAGTGTCTGGTTGGTACGCTCTACTTGTCCGTTGGACTGTGGATGGTAGGCCGAGGAGAAGTCGAGGGAAACGTTCATAAGCTTACAAAGCGAACGCCAGAACTTGGAGGTAAACTGAACCCCTCGGTCAGACACAATGCGTCGAGGTAGTCCATGAAGCCTGAAGACTTGATGAATGAAGATCTCGGCCAGCTCTGGCGCTGAGGGAAGACCGGGCAGAGGGATGAAGTGAGCCATCTTGGAAAAACGATCCACCACCACCAGAATGACTGAGCAGCCCGCAGAGCAGGGTAGGTCGGTGATGAAATCCATGGCGATGTTCTCCCAAGGAACCGTAGGGACAGGCAACGGAAGCAACAAGCCAGACGGAGATCTCCGTGGCACCTTGTTCTTTGCACAGGATGGACAAGAAGCCACAAAGTCGAGTACATCTTGGCGAAGTGAGGGCCACCAGTAGTGACGTTTGATAAGGTCAAGGGTCTTCTTAGTTCCGGCATGGCCGGCCAGTTTGGAGGAGTGCCCCTATAGAAGAACCTTTTGCTTGAGATTCTCTGGCACAAGCGTCTTGCCAGGCGGAGGAGTAAGCCAGTTCACTGGAGCCACGGTGATGATCCTAGTGGGATCAATGATATGTGACAGTTCCTCCGTGGATTCGTGTGGTTGGAAGACCCTGGACAGGGCGTCGGCTTTGGAATTCTTGTTGCCGGGACGGAATCGGAGCTCGAAATCAAATCGGGCAAAAAATAAAGACCATCTGGCCTGGCGAGGGTTTAGTCTCTGGGCAGACTGGAGATAGGCCAGATTCTTGTGGTCCGAGAAGATGACAAAAGGATGGACAGCTCCTTCCAGGAGGTGGCGCCATTCCTCCAAGGCCAACTTGATGGCCAAAAGTTCCCGGTCACCGATCGAGTAGTTACACTCGGATGGAGAAAAGGCCTTCGAGAAGAAGCCACAAGGGTGTAGGCGACCGGAGGCGGTTCTCTGGGACAGCACCGCCCCGGCACCAGTCGAGGAAGCGTCCACCTCGAGTACAAAAGGTCGATCGCTCTCAGGGCGATGCAGGACCGGAGCCGTGGAGAAAGCCCGTTTTAGGGACAGAAAGGCCTCCTCTGCCTCAGGAGACCAATCCTTGGAAGTAGACCCTTTACGGGTGAGCACAGAAATGGGTCTTGTGATCGCGGAGAAGTGGAAGACAAATTGCCGGTAATAGTTGGCGAACCCGAGGAATCGTTGTATCGCCTTTAATCCGATGGGGCGAGGCCATTTGAGGATGGCAGACAACTTCTCGGGATCCATCCTTAGACCAGCGTCGGAGATAATGTATCCCAGAAATGGCAGAGAGGTCTGTTCGAAGAGACATTTCTCGATCTTTGCATACAGACGGTTCTCCCGAAGACGCTGAAGCACCAGGCGGACACTCTTTCTGTGGGACGAGAGGTCCGGCGAGAAGACGAGGATGTCGTCTAAGTACACAACCACACAGGAGTACAAGAGATCCCGGAAGATCTCGTTGACGAACTCTTGAAAGACTGCAGGAGCATTGCAAAGACCGAAGGGCATGACCAGGTACTCGTAATGGCCATCTCGAGTGTTGAAAGCGGTCTTCCACTCGTCACCTGCGCGGATACGGACCAGATTGTAGGCTCCTCTGAGGTCAAACAGTTCCGGAATGAGTGGAAGAGGGTACCTGTTCTTGATGGTAATCTCATTCAAGCCCCTATAGTCAATGCATGGCCGTAGAGTCCCGTCCTTCTTTTTGACAAAGAAGAACCCAGCTCCCGCGGGCGAAGAGGATTTCCGTATAAAGCCTTTGGCGAGGTTCTCTCGGACGTACTCGGACATGGCGGTGGTCTCCGCGGGAGACAGAGGGTAGATTCTGCCCCTTGGGGGGGTTGAACCAGAAACAAGTTCAATTGGGCAGTCAAATGGCCGGTGTGGAGGGAGGACCTCCGCTTCCTTCTTATCAAAAACATCGGCGTAGGAGCTGTAAGCTGGAGGAAGACCCGGGAGGTCTGGAGGTGACCGTGGAGCGGCCGCCAGGCGGACAGGAGTCAGACAGCGAGCTTGGCACGGGTGCCCCCAGCGGAGTATCTCCCCAGAAGACCAGTCGAGAACAGGCTGATGAGTCCTTAACCATGGAAGACCGAGTAGAATGGCGTGAGAGAGCTTAGGTAAAACGTAAAAGGCTATCTTCTCTCGATGTAAGGCTCCGATTTGCAATTCCACCTCTTCAGTGACCAAGGTGACGGTCACCTGTAGCGGTTTGCCATCCACGGTGGCAATCTGAATTGGGTTAGATAGAGTGACTACAGGAATTTGGTATTTGTCTACCTCTTCCGGCCGAATGAAGTTACCCGCTGAGCCCGAATCCACGTAGGCCACCTCGGAACCACGCCTCCCTCCTGAAACCAAAAGCACAGAAACCGTAAGGGGTTGAGAGGAATCATCATCATCATCACCTAGGAAGGCCTCTCTTACCTGACCTAGGTGGAGTCGTTTCCCTGTCTCTTAGGACAGGTGCGGATATAGTGTGACGAATGACCGCAATAGAGGCACAGACCTTGTGCCCGTCTCTCTCTCTGACGTAACTCGGCCAACCTGAGATGATCTATCTGCATGGGCTCACCCGAAGAGAGGGAAGAAGATCCGACTGAACGTGAGCTGGCCGACTGAGTGAAAGGAGAAACTGACCTGGAGGAGCGCCTGTCTCTCACTGACTCCCGAGCGCGCTCCAGGAAGCGCAGGTCAATGCGGGTTGCCAGCGAGATAAGTTCCTCTAAGGTGGACGGGGTATCTCGACCAGCGAGTTCATCCTTTATTTTACTAGAAAGACCGCGCCAGAATGCCCCCACCAAAGCTGCGTTATTCCAGCCGAGCTCAGAGGAAATAGTGCGAAAGCGAATAGCGTACTGTCCGACGGTGAGAGAGCCCTGGTGTAAGTTAAAGAGTGACTCAGTGAGAGAGGCTAACCGGCCCGGCTCATCGAAAACCTTACGAAACGTATCCAGGAAAACCGTGAGACTCCAAACGACCGGGTCGTCACGTTCCCAGAGCGGGTTTACCCAAGAAAGGGCCTCTCCCTCCAGATGGGACATGATGAAGGCCACTTTGGCCCGGTCCGAGGGATATTGCTGCGGCAGCCATTCAAAGTGGAGACTACACTGATTTAAGAACCCCCTACAGAGTTTGGGATCCCCGGTGAAACGAGGCGGCTTGGCGGGGTGTCGGAGGAGCAGCAGACGCAGGGGGAGGAGTCGGCACTGCAGCGGCAGCCTGGAGGGCCGACAAGCGACTATCAAAGGAGGCCATGTAGGACAAAATGTGGGTTTGAGTATCTTGCTGCTGACCCAGCTCCTGTTGGAGACTGGCCAGCTGAGTGGCATTTCCAGGATCGGCCACCTGTAAGGCCGACAAACGGGTGTCCATCGACTTCATGATTGACATAATGCGCCCCTGATTCTCCCGTAGGAATAGCAACTCTTTCTGGGTAGCAGCCGTAGTACCGGCGGAGTCCATGGCCTGATCGTACTGTTAGCGTGGGTGGTCAGGAGCGGGAGCTCCGAGAGTGGACCCTCTGGGCCGTGGCACCGAGGGGCCCCGGGCAAGCTGCCAGGTGGAACCGACCCCTATACAGGGACCGTTAGGAGCAGGCCCAGGGGTTCGAGTACCACGGTAGCCGGTACCGAGAGGGGCGGCTCAGGATGGACCGGAGTAAGACTGAGACTGGAGTAGGACGGCAGGAGCACTGAAGACAGGACTGGAGTAGGACGGCAGGAACACTGAAGACAGGACTGGAGTAGGACGGCAGGAACACTGAAGGCAGGACTGGAGTAGGACGGCAGGAACACTGAAGGCAGGACTGGAGTAGGACGGCAGGAACACAAGGCAGGACTGGAGTAGGACGACAGGAACACTGAAGGCAGGACTGGAGTAGGTAACCAGGAACACGGGTAGCAGGACTGAGAAGCTGCTGTGAGGAGTAGCCGAGACAGGAACTGCAGGAGCAGAGTGTGCACGATGGAGCGAGGCCAGAGTGTCAGGAAACACAACGATCAGGCGCCTCCCTCAGGGGGAAGCGGCCTGATATGGCCCCGTCTGGTCAGCCATTGGTCCAAAGGTGCTTCCGGGTCAGGGCACAGCCGGAGCATAAGGAGCAGGAAGAAGGCGCGGCCGCGGCCTATGGCGCATGCGCATAGCATGCAGGGAAGGCATCGGTCGCGGGCCTGTCTCAGGTGACCGCCGCGGCCGTCGGGTGGAGAGAGGCTGCGGCGTGGGAGCGGAGGGCGACACCTTGTTTTTCTCCAGGTTTGTTTTTTTTTTAATTACTTTTCGCCCCGGTACTAAAAATGTGAGGGCAGATGCCCTCTCTCGCAGTTTTTGCCCCACACAGACCGAGGACTGTGAACCAGTACCGATATTGGCTAATGGAATCGTCGTGTCGGCAGTGTCTTTGGACCTTCTGGAGGAGATCCGTAGGTCTTCAGAGCAAGCCCCTGACGCTACGCCCCCCAAAAAATTGTTTGTTCCAGCTAACCTTCGTCTGCAGGTTCTAAAAGAATCACACGACTCTGTCCTGGCAGGCCATCCCGGTCTCAATAATACCATCAGGCTGGTAACCAGGAACTTTTGGTGGCCGACGGTGGCCAAGGACTGTAAAGACTATGTTTCTGCGTGTGAAGTCTGTGCCCGTGCCAAATCCCTCCATAGCCGCCCTGCCGGCTGGCTTCAGTCCTTGCCCACCCCTGAGAGTCCATGGACCCACATCTCCATGGACTTCATTACAGATTTGCCACCCTCAGATGGGAAAACTTGTATCTGGGTGGTGGTAGACAGGTTCAGCAAGCAGTGTCATGTTATTCCCTTGTCTGGCATGCCTAACTCTGAAACTTTAAGTAAGCTGTTCATTCTGCACATACGGCGTTCTGACAAATATTGTGTCCGACAGGGGTACCCAGTTTGTCTCGAAGTTCTGGAGGGCGTTCTGTAGACGCGTCGGTGTGGAGTTGTCCTTCTCCTCGGCATACCATCCCGAGACCAATGGTCAAACTGAGCGTACTAACCAAGCTCTAGAACAATACCTCCGCTGTTATGTGTCAGGACATCAGTCCGATTGGGTGGAACATCTGCCATTGGCTGAGTTCGCGCTCAATAATCGATATCAGGACTCCATTAAAACTACCCCCTTTTTCTGTAACCTTGGACTACATCCGCGCTTTGAGTCGTTTTCGGCCAGGATGTCGGAGCTCCCTGGGGTTGAGCAAAATATACATCGGCTGAAAACGATTTGGTCTGAGGTTAATTCAAATTTGTAAGGGGCTCAGGTTAGACAGGCTTCGGCCTCAAATAGACGACGATCTAAGGTGCCGCACCTGGGAGGTGGCGATAAGGTTTGGCTCTCTACAAAAAATATCAAGCTTAAGGTACCATCTGCCAAACTGGGTCCCAGGTTCATCGGCCCATACGAAATTATCGAGGTGGTTAACACAGTAGCCTTCCGCTTAAAACTTCCACAGTTTCCACATTCAAATTACCTAACGTATTCCACAGGTCTCTCCGCAAGCCTTATCGTTCTCCCATTCACCCTGTCCAGTCCCCCCCTCCTCCTGTTTCGGTCGGGGGAGCTTTAGAGTATGAAGTCCAGGGTATCCTTGACTCCCGCCTGGTGAGAGGCTCCATACAGTATCTTGTACACTGGAAGGGCTACGGCCCGGAGGAGAGGTCCTGGGTCCCTGCAAGGAACATCCATGCCAAGGCATTAATTAGAAGGTTTCACCTCCTTCACCAGGACAAACCGGGTTTTGAGGGTCCGGAGGCCCCTCTTGGAAGGGGGGGTACTGTCACGTCGCCGCCAGACTTGGGGCCTGCTGTTCCGGTCGCGGCCACTAGGAGGAGCCGGACCGCCACTCCATCGTCAGACTCAGGGACGGCTGTTAATGCCTCGGCCACTGGGAGGGGCCGTGGTTCCGTCGCATCAGACTCAGGGCCTACTGTCCCGGCTTTAGCCTCTAGGAGGCGCCGGTCTGTCACGTTGCCTTTTAATTCGGGGTCTGCTGTTCTGGGCGTGGTCACTCGCCCGCGAGTTATGGCGCTGACAGAGTAAGGGCACCTGTGCAGGCATCTGGTGGGCGCAGGCTCCGCCCCTCTGTCAGTCATCAGAAGGTTACTGCATCATCATCTGGCCTGGTCCTGGGGGCGGTACTGATGACATCAGCAGTCCGGGAACCTGTGAGGGGTGACCTGATCCCTCAAATACCTTGGGACTGGTCTTGCAAGCCGCCGGATATATTCTTGGTTCCCCTGCGTGTTACTGTGTGAATTGCTATAGTTGAATAACTCTGACCTTGGCCTGGACTTCTGACTCTGCTTCTGCCTAACGTTTTGTACCCTGCTGCCCGACTGGTTTAGACCCAGATACTACCACGTTTTTGTCCTGTATTAGAACTCCCTCTCTGGCGACCGTCCTGCTCTGGCCACTGCTCCTATTCAGACAGCACCTCCTGGGCTCTGCTATAAATCCAGATCCCTGTATAGGGGTAAAGGGTATCAGTGTTTCTCGGGGTGTTGTCTGGCTGCAGCCCAGACCGCAGACAGACGTTACAGCCAGAGCCTGCAGCTCTTCCTGTCGAGTGATCATGTGGTACTGCTCATTAAGGTAATGAATATGCGCTCCACGCCTAAGGGAGCGGAGAGGCGTGCAGGCATGTGAGTATGGTGTGATGGAAGCTGGTGGCCTCTGTGACCTGCTGCTCCCCCTCCTCTGCCGGCTTTCTGGGACCGTGACTCGTGTATAAGCCAAGGGGGGTGTTTTCAGCACAAAAAAAGTGCTGAAAAACTCGGCTTATACACGAGTGTATACGGTAAATATTCTTCTATTTGTCTCATTAATAAGTGACTACCTTTTCTCCCACTTCTTGTTTTTTTTCGAGTCTATCAAATATTTAACCCCTTCCTGCCATCCGACGTACTATCCCGTCCATGGGACCTGGGCCCCTATGCCCATGGACGGGATAGTACGTCTCAGCGATCAGCGGCGCCCATGTGGTGAGCACCGCTGATCGCGGCCGGGTGTCAGCTGATTATCACAGCTGACACCCAGCACAATGTGTCAGGGACGGTCACGGACCGCCCCCGACACGGTAACCCCTTGCACACCGCGATCAAACATGATCGCGGTGTACCGGGAGTTAAAGGGAAGCATCGGCAGGGAGGGGGCTCCCTCCGTGCTTCCCTGAGCCCCCCACAGCAGCGCAATGTGCAGCGCTGCTGCGGGGGGCTCCTTTCCTCCAGGCCCCCGAATCCAAGATGGCGACGGGGGCCTTCGGGGGCCTGCAGGAAGCTGGCTTCCTCAGTGCCTGCAAAGCGCAGGCAAGAGGAAGTCTGCTTCAATGCCTGTGACAGATCGCTGATCTGTCACAGTGATCTGTGATGTGACAGATCAGCGATCTGTCACAGGACAGTGATGTCCCACCTGGGACTGTGTAATAAAGTAAAAAAAAATTAAGTGTAAAAATAATTTTAAAAAAATCGCCAAATAAATTAGTAAAAAAAAAAAAAAAAAAATATTCCCCAATAAATTCATTTTTTGAAAAAAATAAATAAAATAAAAGTACACATATTAGGTATCGCCGCGTCCGTAACGACCCGCCCTATAAAACTGTCCCGTTTAGCGAACCCCTTAAAAAATAAAAATAAACGAAGCAAAAAATGATTTATCATACCGCCAAACAAAAAGTGTAATAACGCGCGATCAAAAAGACGCATATAAATATCCATGGTACCGCTGAAAATGGCATCTTGTCCCACAAAAAAGAGCCGCCACACAGCATCATCAGTGAAAAAATAAAAAAGTTATAGCTCGCAGAATAAAGCGATGCAAAAATAATTATTTTTTATAGAAAATAGTTTTCATTGCATAAAACCGACAAAACCTAAAAAAACGACCTAAATGAGGTATCGCTGTAACCGTACTGACCCGAAGAATAAAACCGCTTTATCAATTTTACTGCACGCAGAACGGTGTAAACGCACTCCCCCAAAAGAAATTCATGAAACGCTGGTTTTTGTTCATTCTGCGTCCCAAAAATCGGAATAAAAAGCGATCAAAAAATGTCACGTGCCCGAAAATGGTACCAATAAAAACGTCAACTCGTCCCGCAAAAAATAAGACCTCACATGACTCGGTGGGTCAAAATACGGAAAAATTATAGCTCTCAATATGTGGTGATGCAAAAACTATTTTTACAATAAAAAGCGTCTTTTAGCGTGCGACAGCTGCCAAATATAAAAACCGCCATAAATAGTAAATCAAACCCCTCGTTATCACCCCCTTAGTTAGGGAAAAATAATAAAATAAAAAAAATGTATTTATTTCCATTTTTCCGTTAGGGCTAGGGTTAGGGTTAGGGCTTGGGTTAGGGTTAGGGCTGAGATTAGGGTTAGGGGTGTGTTGGGGTTCGGGTTGGAGTTAGAATTGGGGGTTTCCACTGCTTGGGCACATCAGGTGCTCTCCAAATGCAACATTGTGTCTGATCTCAATTCCGGCCAATTCTGAGTTGAAAATGTCATATGGTGCTCCTTCCTTTCCAAGCTCTGCCATGCGCCCAAACAGTGTTTTACCCTCACATGTAGGGTATCAGCCTACTCAGGACAAATTGCAAAACAATTTTTGGGGTCCAATTTCTCCTGTTACCCTTAGGAAAATAAAAAATTGGGGGCAAAAATATCATTTTTGTGGAAAAAAATGATTTTTTTATTTTCACGTCCGAGCGTTATAAACTTCTGTGAAGCACTTGGGGGTTCAAAGTGCTCAGCACACATCTAGATAAGTTCCTTAGGGGTTCTCGTTTCCAAAATGGGGTCATTTGTCGGTGTTTCCACTGTTTAGGTACATTAGGGGCTCTCCAAAGGCAACATGACACCCGCAGACCATTCCATCAAAGTCTGCATTCCAAAACGTCACTACTTCCCTTCCGAGCCCTGACGTGTGTCCATACAGTAGTTTTCTCCCACATATGGGGTGTCAGCGTACTCAGGACAAATTGGACAACAACTTTTGGGGTTCAATTTCTCCTGTTACCCTTGGGAAAATAAAACAATTGGGGACTAATTGATCATGTTTGTGGAAAAAAAACGATTTTTTTATTTTCATGCCCTGGCATTATAAACTTCTGTGAAGCCCTTGGGGGTTCAAAGTGCTCACCTCACATCTAGATAAGTTCCTTAGGGGGTCTAGTTTCCAAAATGGTGTTATTTGGGGGGGGTTTCCACTGTTTAGGTACATCAGGGGTTTTCCAATCGCGACATGGTGTCCGATCTCAATTCCAGCCAAAAACGTCAAATGGCGCTGCTTCCCTTCCGAGCTCTGCCATGCGCCCAAATAGTGGTTTACCCCCACATGTGGGGTATCAGCATACTCAGGACAAATTGCACAATAACTTTTAGGGTCCTGATACCCTTGGGAAAATAAAAATTGGGGTGAAAAGATCATTTTTGTGGAAAAAATATGATTTTTTTTAATTGTACCGCTGTACGTTATAAACTTCTGTAAAGCCCTTGTGGGTTCAAAGTTCTCACCACATATCTAGATAAGTTCCTTGGGGGGTCTAGTTTCCAAAATGGGGTCACTTGTAGGGGGTTTCCACTGTTTAGGTACATCAGGGACTCTCCAAACGTGACATGGCGTCCGATCTGAATTCCAGCCAATTTTGCATTGAAAAAGTCAAACGGCGCTCCTTCCATTCTGAGCTCTGCCATGCGCCGAAACAGTCGTTCCCCCCCACAAATCGGGTATCAGCGTACTCAGGACAAATTGCACAATAACTTTTGCAGTCCAATCTCTCCTGTTACCCTTGGTAAAATAAAAAAAATTGAACCTGAAGTACTTTTTTTGTGAAAAAAAGTTAGATGTTCATTTTTTTTTTTAAATATTCAAAAAAATTCCTGTGACGCACCTAAAGGGTTAATAAACTTCTTGAATGTGGTTTTGAGCACCTAAGGCCGGTTTCACATTAGCGCTTTTTAAGCGCACGCACGGCCGGGGGTAGCTCCGCCCCCGAGCCGGCTCTCTGCCCGGCGTGCCCGCCCCTTGCGCAGCGCAGGTCAAAGCGCAACTAGCGCACGGCCTGCGCACGATTTGCGCACCCTATGCTAAAGATAGGGTGCGCCGATCGCAGGCGCCGCTGTCCGCTAGGAGGCGGCGCTACAAGCAAGGGGCGGGCACGCCGGGCAGAGAGCCGGCTCGGGGGCGGAGCTACCCCCGGCCGTGCGTGCGCTTAAAAAGCGCTAATGTGAAACCGGCCTTAAGGGGTGCAGTTTTTAGAATGGTGTCACTTTTGGGTATTTTCTATCAAAAAGACCCCTCAAAGTGGCTTCAAATGTGATGTGCTCCTAAAAATAAAATGGTGTTGTAAAAATGAGAAATCGCTGGTCAACTTTTAACCCTTATAACTTCCTAACAAAAAAAATTTTGGTTCCAAAATTGTGCTGATGTAAAGTAAACATGTGGGAAATGTTAGTTATCAAGTTTTTTGTGTGCCATATCTCCGTGATTTAAGGGCATAAAAATTCAAAGTTGGAAAATTGCGAAATTTTCAAAATTTTTACCAAATTTCCATTTTTTTCACAAATAAACGCAAGTTATTTGAATGAAATTTTACCACTAACATGAAGTACAATATGTCACGACAAAACAATGTCAGAATCACCGGGATCCATGGAAGCGTTCCAGAGTTATGACCTCATAAAGGTACAGTGGTCAGAATTGTAAAAATTGGCCCGGTCATGAACGTGCAAACCACCCTTGGGGGTGAAGGGGTTAAAAACAAAAAATATATTGAAAAAATGTTCAAAAAACCATAAAGAAAATGATGTGTCAGACTTTCTCTTGATGAAATGTATCACTCTGCGGTGGATTAGGCTGTGAAGCTGGTGAAAATACCGGGAGGAGAGGGCTTCAGTGACATGACTACTGAAGACGGAAACACCCTTCAGCAAGTGAAGAAGAGGATGAGGAACAGTTTGAACAACGGGTTTAAGAAGAGGAGGAGGTTGGCCCAACACTTGATCGACTTGTAACCATGGTCATAATGGGCAATGTACTTCATCGATTGGCTGAGGAATAGGACCTCCGTATGGTTCATAAGAAGCAGAACCAGCATCTCTCCATGACTATGTTCATCACTCGAACAAGAGGTTGGTTACGCATTTAGTGGTAGTAAAAGTTACGGATGAGGCTGAAGATACTACTGCCTCACCTGAAGAAGCTCCTGATGAAGTGGTGCCAATAGGAGAGCTGTAATGCTCTTCCATGCTGTGCAGTACAGTACTGTACATTCATCCCATTTTCATCACCTTCAATCATCAGTACTACACAGCTAATTCATCATCTTCATCATGTAGAATTTGTTTATGAACATAAGTAGTGTTTATAAAAAGGTGCAAAAGGTTAATAAGGAACTGGGGCCGATTAATAAGGGACTGGTAATGGTAAATAAGTGTGTGGGAGGGGTTTGTAAATCCTTAAAATATATAAATGCTAAAATAAATGTAAGTTTCTTACTTGGGGGATTTTCAACTATCGTGTTGGAGGTTTAGAATGTAATGCCCGCGAAAAGTGGGGGATCATTGTGTAGGATTGCTGTGGATTATATTCACTTTTTGCAGTGGTTTTGAGGCTCTTTTTAAGGCAGATACCAGGCAGAATTTAAAACCGATTGGGGGCAATATGAAAATAACACCTGACACCAGATAAAAAGGGGAGAAGTTGACTCAATCTTTGCAATGTATGTCTCTGTGCCACACTAAGCATGGAGGACATAAAGAGAAGATGAGAACTGTGAGGACTTGAGAACCAAAATTGTTGAAAGATATCAACAATCTCAAGGTGGGGCGTGGCTATGCCGTGATCGGGAGAAGACGCTGGCTAGGAGAGCTCCTCATCATCCTGCTGGATCCTGGACCCTATATAAGATATAGTTTGTGACGCCACCTGTGGTATTCGGCAAGGGATAGCCGACGCTGCTTAAAAAGACCGCTGAGGCTGATGGTGATGCAGCAGAGTTGGTACAGCTCTCCACAGGTAGAGCTAAGTCTCAGGGCAATTATATTATAAAAGATGGTGATGATGGATGTAATGCAGGGCTGAGGTGACGCAGCAAATAAACAGGAGAACACAGCGGGGTGCAGTCTTTACGCTTTTACTCACATTTTGAGTTGCAAACCAGGGCACTAAGTACTGATGGTAATGGAGATCCAGCCAGCCTGGAAGCAATTTAGGATCCACTAAGCCAGATGGGTTGGAGGCCTCCTTTCTACGCTGTCCCATGAGGTCTAAAGCTATGCTCAGTCCTGTGTTCATAGAATCATAGAATCGTAGAGTTGGAAGGGACCTCCTGAGCCATCTGGTCCAACCCCCTGCTCAAAGGAGGATTCGCTAAATCATCCCAGTCAGATGTCTGTCCAGCCTCTGTTTGAAGACTTCCATTGAAGGAGAACTCACCACTTCTCATGGCAGCGTGTTCCACTCATTGATCACTCTAACTGTCAAAAAGTTTTTTCTAATATCTAATCTGTGTCTCCTCCCATTCAGCTTCATCCCATTGCTTCTAGTCTTTCCTTGTGCAAATGAGAATAAAGTTGATCCTTCTACAATGTGACAGCCCTTTAGATATTTGTAGACAGCTATTAAGTCTCCTCTCAGTCTTCTCTTTTGCAAACTAAACATTCCCAAATCCTGCAACCTTTCCTCATAAGACAGGGTTTGCAGACCGGTCACCATTCTGGTCGCTCTTTTCTGAACTTGCTCCAGTTTGTTGATGTCTTTTTTAAAATGTGGTGCCCCTAACTGGACACAATATTCCAGATGAGGTCTGACCAAAGAGGAGTAGAGGGAAATAATGACTTCACGTGATCTAGACTGTATGCTTCTGTTAATACATCCTAGAATTGCATTTGCCTTTTTTGCTGCTGCATCACACTGTTGACTCATATTCAGTCTGTGATCTATTAGTATACCCAAGTCTTTTTCACATGTGCTGTCACTTAGCCCTATTCCTCCCATTCTATATATGCTTTTTTACGCTTTTTTCATTTTTATTGCCCAGATGTAGTACTTTGCATTTCTCCCTGTTAAAAACCATTCTGTTAGTTGCTGCCCACTTCTCCAGTTTATTTAAATCTTTTTGAATCCTCTCTCTCTCTTCTCTAGTATTATCTATCCCTCCTAGCTTTGTGTCATCAGCAAATTTAATCAGTTTACCCTCAATTCCTTACGGTTCTTTAGTCCTTGCCTGTATGGCAGGCAGCTTGAGCCTTTCACAGGTGTCACTCCTTCGTGGTGGCTCTGGCTCTGGTATGCTGCTGTGCGTTCAGGTGTGTGATGGGGTCAGGAGGCCTGCAGTCTCCTGCCCTCCGGATTTGGCTGCTGGGACTGTTGTACCCGTGCAGCCACGGACTCTGGCGTCCAGTGTCAAGCGCTCTTCGCTGGGGTGAGCTTGGTCACAGCTCCAAACTTAATGTGTATGGCGGTGTAGCACTATAACACCTTATATTACTGGGTCATATTATAGTAATTTATATCTTGGCATATTTTAGTATACGTAAACTTTCATTTGTATTTATCCCTCATATTTTGCAGTACTCTGCAATTCATCTATAGCATTGCAGTACTTTTTGGAGAACATTATTTCTTGGTTATACTTGTATATTCATTTATTTTCAATGTGCATTGTATGTTTTGTCCTCTAGCACTTTATAGTACTGAATCATTTACAGTGGATTTAATTCTATATCTTGCAATACTTTTCACTTTTGCACAATTTTTGTTTTACAGCACTATAGCACTTTTTAGTGCAATTTTTAGAATATTATGGTAGTACTTTTCACGATATTATTGTCTACACTATATATTTAACTTACACATTAATAGAAAAAAGTTTTTTGAGCGATATATTTTAGCACTTAGCATTTTTTTTACATATTTTTTATTTATTTTTTTCTGGTGCTGATATTATACAAATTTTGGCAAGATGCATTGATATATTTATTATTCAGATTTTTATGTCATCACATTATAATTTGGTATACAATATATATATATTTATAGTTTTGGCTTTCCATCATTTTTTCATGCTGGATCCATTTTTTTCTCATAGACTTGTATTAGTGACGGATGGCCACACGTTTCATCTGTCGTCCAACGGATCCGTCAGAAAATCTCTGTCCGTCGGCCGGAGACAACGGACAGATAAACGTTTTTTGTGTACGTCGGATAGCGACGGATTCCGTCTTTTAAAACTGAGCATGCCCGGAATCATTTTTCTTCCTTTATTTTAACCCCCTGCGGCTGCTTTTTCTATTCTGGCACAAAATCCTTCTCTCTCTCTCTCTCACTCCAGAATTCTGTTTCTTTAATTCCTACAGCAAGGCTGCTACAACGGATCAGTCATAAAAACAGATCCAGTGCATTAGTTTTTTGCAATATACGCAGGATCCGTCCACTTGACGGATCTGAACACTTTGACGGATTGTGACTGATTGCAAAAGGCTGGAGTGTGAAAGGGGCCTTAAGAAGCGAGATGTGGATGAGAAAAGGCGGTGGATCCGTTGCCAACCGTTAATTGACGGAATCTGCCATCGGATCCTCCTTTTTATACTGAGCATGCCCGAATGAATGTCCTTTCATGATATTTAACCCCAAATCCCATTCTGGCAGCTAAATCTCTCTCTCTCTCTCGTGAAACAGGCCTTACTTTAAATTTCATGCACTAGCGTCTAAAGCGGATCCGTACAAAAAACGGATCCAGTTGCATCCGTTTGCCACAAAACGGAAACGGATCTGTTTTTGCACACTGGCGGATTTTGACTAACGCCAGAAAACTGAAGTGTGAAACAGGCCTAAGAGAAAGAAAAGACTCAATCAGAGAAGAGGTCACCTATAAGGTACCAGGATGTACATTTTTAGCTATTGGTACTGACTGCGTCTCATCAGTACTATGGTTCCTGTATAGTCCACAGTCTGATAAAGACTGATAACTCCCAGCATCTCCTTACCATTGTTAAGGACATACTGGGAGTTGTAGGTTCATGAGATACAAATGTATATGGGCCTGACTTAGAAGGATTCAGCTCATCAGTTATTAATCACATGATGTCATAGACCTAAAGGAAAAGGGAAGAATTAGCTGGGTAGAAATGCAAAATGGGCGCCTTCGGCTTCATCTGCCTTGGGCACCCAAAATACTTTGTTTTGGCCCTGGTAACGGATAAAGCAAAATCCTACATGACCTATCAGTGTTCTACGATTTGGGTTGAGGACACTTATTGCATGTGGGCTGGTGAATTTTGTGTGCCAGGGCTGCTTTTTAGTCCCAACTCTGCCCTGAATCCCCTCGTGTATCTGAATGGGAGGAAGAGTGTGAACTTGTGCTAATTGTGCAGTCACACTTTGTCATCTCTGCTCCGTCCTGTCTTCCAGCGCAGGGTTAAATTGCTCTGACTTCATATCTGGCTTCATGGCTTGATCATAGATGCTGGATCCTCATCCCCCAACAAAATCTCACCAACCGAAGATTGTGAAAGAAACACACAAAACACTTTTATTGGATGTTAAATTGACCGAATTTTATTCCAAATCTCATCATTATTATTTCTTTCAGTGTCTGAAATTTAGAATCAGCCAATTACTATGAAAGAGACACTGAAAATGGCAGAACCCCCGACTCACGAAGAATCGTCCTTCAGCACTCAGGAGAGGAAAAACCCCCTGTGGTGGAAACCTCTAGGGAACCATGGCTGCAGGACTGCCCTTCCCTTGGGCTTAGAAGGTTAGTGCCAACATGTAACAGCAAATTGTACCTGAATTTGTACATTGTGTCATATTTGTTTTGGAGAAGCCTAATGCAACCTCTCCAGGCCGTACACATAAAGTGAAGGCGGCGAGTACCGGACGTGAGGGAGATCTGGCTGCAACATCTGTCACCCCATTGATCTGGCTGGCTAGGCGCTATGGCTGATCTGGCTGGCTAGGCGGTGTCCCCTTCCTCCCATTGTGGAGTGATGAAGCTCCAGGTCTCCAGACACATCAAGTATGGCTCCGTCTACGGCTGAATGACTTGTGGTTCTGGAATCTTCTCCTGCATCATAGATGCATGTGTTTATGACATCAGCGCAGTTGCCATAGTTATCACAGGTGTTTTATACTGTGGTTTCATTGGCTAGAAAGTCCCTCTCAGTGTTCCAAAGAATTAACCCTTGAATGACTGGTATTGTGCCTTTCTCCAGAAGCCTGTAAAATAAACTTGTCACTAGACAGGACCATTATCATTATTATATTTTAAAGTTGCCCCAACCAAAGTCTAATAAGTGAGCGCATCTAGAGTTGATGTGTAACAAGCGCAATCATTCCATTAAGCCCTACTAAATGCATAAATGCACAATATGAAAACAGAGCAGTCTCATAGAAAATGAATGATACCAAGGTAAATGCAGTTAGATATGGGATGCTATATAGGGGCTCATACTGTATATAGGAGCTATATGGGGACTCACACTGTATGTAGGAGGCAATATGGTGGCATACAATGTATTCAGGAGGCTATATGTGAGTGCTCATACTGTATATAGGAGGCTATATGGAGACTCACACTGTATATTGGAGGCAAACACTGTATTCAGGAGGCTATATGTGGGCTCATACTGTATATAGGAAGCGATTTGCAGGCTCATACTGTTTATAGGAAGCGATGTGCAGGCTCATACTGTACATAGGAGGCTATATGTGGATGCTCATACTGTTTATAGGAAGCAATGCGCAGGCTCATACTGTACATAGGAGGCTATATGTGGATGCTCATACTGTATATAGGAGGCTATATGCGGCCTCATACTGTATATAGGAAGTGATGTACAGGCTCATACTGTATATAGGAGGCTATGTGCAGGCTCATACTTTATATAGGAAGCAATGTGCAGGCTCATACTGTTTATAGGAAGTAAACACTGCATTCAGGAGGCAATATTTGGGTGCTCATACTGTATATAGGAGGCAAATACTGTATTCAGGAGGCCTCATGTGGCCTCATACTGTATATGGGAAGCGATGTGCAGGCTCATACTGTATATAGGAGGCTATATGTGGCCTCATACTGTATATAGGAAGCGATGTGCAGGCTCATACTGTATATAGGAGACTATGTGCAGATTCATACTGTATATAGGAAGCGATGCGCAGGCTCATACCGTACATAGGAGGCTATATGTGACCTCATACTGTATATAGGAAGCGATGTGGAGGCTCATACTGTATATAGCAGGCTATGTGGGCTCATATTGTATATAGGAAGCAATGTGCAGGCTCATACTGTATGTAGGAGGCTATATGCGGCCTCATACTGTATATAGAAGGCTATAAGCTGCCTCATACTTTATACAGGAGGCTATGTGGGCTCATACTGTATATAGGAGGCTATATGCAGCCTCATACTGTATATAGGAAGCGTGCAGGCTCATACTGTATATAGGAGGTAAACACTGCATTCAGGATGCTATATGTGGGTGCTCATACTGGATATAGGAGGCTATATGCGGCCTCATACTGTATATAGGAAGCGAAGTACAGGCTCATACTGTATATAGGAGGCTATATGCAGCATCATATTGTATACAGGAGGTTATATGTGGGTGCTCATACTATATATAGGAGGCTATATGTGGCCTCATACTGTATATAGGAAGCGATGTGCAGGCTCATACTGTATATAGAAGGCTATATGGGGACTCACACTGTATATAGGAGGCAAATCCGCGTACACTGGGTTTGAACGCCCACATTGCCAAACTAATCTCGTTTGAGATGATGCCCTTTCGGTTGGTGGAAAGCGCAGCTTTCCGCGAACTCATGGCCTATGCAGTACCACGCTATGACCTACCCAGTCGCCACTTCTTCTCTCGCAAAGCCATCCCAGCCCTCCACCATCATGTGAAAGACCGCATTGTCCATGCACTCAAGCAGTCAGTGAGCGGAAAGGTGCACCTCACAACTGATGCATGGTCCAGTCGGCATGGCCAGGGCCGTTACGTGTCCATCACTGCGCACTGGGTTAATGTGGTGGATGCAGGGTCCACAGGGGACAGCGGTGGTGGGACAGTGCTGCCTAGCCCACGGTATAGGAAACAGTTGGCTGTAGGCATTCAACCCTCCTCCTCCTCCTCCTCCTCCTCCTCCAGAAGCGAAAGCTCATCCACAGAGCGCAGTCGTACGAGCACTCCATCTGCAGCTGCCACTGTTGCACACGATGTGTCCCCCTATCGAGCAGCTAGTGGAAAGCGTCAGCAGGCTGTGTTGCAGATGATGTGTTTGGGCGACAGACACACCGCCGAGGTACTGGCCGAGTACTTGAAGCGACAAACTGAGTCATGGCTGGGCAGTGTACATCTTGAGGCAGGCAAGGTAGTTAGTGATAACGGCCGTAATTTTGTGGCAGCCATAGCCCTTTCAAAACTCAGCCACATACCTTGCTTGGCTCACACCTTGAACCTGGTGGTGCAGTGCTTCCTCAAAAATTATCCGGAGTTAACAGCCCTGCTCCAGAAGGTGCGAAGACTGTGCGCGCACATCCGCCGGTCGCCTGTACACTCCATTCGTATGCAGAAGCTGCAGCGATTGCTCCACCTTCCCAACCACCGCCTCATTATCGACATTGCAACAAGGTGGAACTCCACCCTGCACATGGTGGAGCGGCTGTGCGAGCAGAGGCAGGCCATAATGCATTTGTGGGAGGATACACGGCCAGGCACTTTGAGAGCAGACATGGAGTTGACAGGTGTGCAGTGGTCGAAGCTGAAAGACCTCTGTAAAGTCCTTCAGTGTTTTGAGGAATGCACACGGCTGGTAAGAGCAGAAGACGCCATCCTAAGCATGAGCATCCCACTTATGCGTCTGCTCATGCAAACTTTGACGCACCTTAAGGAGCAGGCGTCTGCAGCCAATGTTGATGAGGAGGAAGGGGAGGAGGGAATCCTTGATGACATTCAGCCATTGTCTGCTCAGGGACCTCTCCTGGACGAGGTGGAGGAAGAAGAGGAGGAGGAGGAGGATGATGATGGGGATGATTACTTAGGGGAGGAGGATGCATCTCATGGGGCAAGTGAAAATGTTGGCGTGGTAAGGTCTGGTACAGGGTTTGTGCGTGACT
This sequence comes from Dendrobates tinctorius, assembly GCF_039654945.1. Classification (NCBI taxonomy): domain Eukaryota; kingdom Metazoa; phylum Chordata; class Amphibia; order Anura; family Dendrobatidae; genus Dendrobates; species Dendrobates tinctorius. The sequence continues at coordinate 33,005 of NW_027362066.1, read as the reverse complement.
GGAGGGATGTGGATTTGCCAGAAAGTGCTCCTCCAACCAGCACTCGCAGTGCATCATTGACACCGGGAACATTGGCCCACATGTCAGATTATGCCTTGCGGATCCTAAAAAGGGACCCCCGCATTGCCAAAATGATGAACGATGACGACTACTGGTTGGCCAGCATCCTGGATCCACGCTATAAAGGCAAATTACAAAACATCATGCCACAGGAGAACCTTGACCTAATATTGGCTAATAAACAAGCAACTTTTGTAAATCGGTTGCTTGAGGCATTCCCAGCACACAGCAGCGGTGATGGTTCTCACACGAGCCGTACGGGCCGGGGGCAGCTTGGCAGAGGTGTTCGTGGTGCACACAGCAGAAATGGCGTTGGAGACAGGGGTTTCATGACAATGTTGTGGACTGATTTTTCAAATACCGCTCACACAACTGGTAATACTGTATCGATGGAAAGTGACAGGAGACAGCAGTTGTCAACTATGGTTACAAACTACTTTTCCTCCCATATCGATGTTCTCCCACACAGGTCATTCCCCTTTGACTATTGGGCCGCTAAACTGGACACCTGGCCTGAATTGGCCCAATATGCCTTACAGGAACTCGCTTGCCCAGCTGCAAGTGTGCTATCGGAAAGTCTTCAGTGCAGCTGGATCAATCCTGACAGAAAAAAGGACAGTCTGTCAACCCAAAATGTGGATGATCTAACCTTCATTAAAATGAACCATGCATTGGTTTCCAAGGATTTTGTCCCACCTTCCCCTGATGACACATAGGGTGACAGAAAAATGGCTTGCTTTGGTCCACCTCTTCCTGGGACTTCACCTATTTCGCCTTTTGCATCAGCTGAATGTCCAACATCAACATATGCCACTTTCTAAAACTCCCTAAGTGTGCTGCCTCCCCCCCCCATGGCCGGGGTCACCACCTAGCGCACGACACCGTGCGAGTGCCATTGCCCTGGACAGGTGGGTAGGCCGACTCTTGGGCGCGGGCACTGGCACAGGGTCCCTCATAGTGCAATCAAGTGTCTCTGACGGTGGTGGCGCACACCCGCCGTCAGACACACCGCTGTACTATGAGGGGCCCAGTGCCAGTACCGATGCCCACGAGTGGGCCCCCTTGCTTGGGCAGGGCCCCAGCATTTGCAATCTTTACCTCTCCCTGCTCCTCCGCTGTGTAATCTGGGCCGTCAAATCCATACTGTGCCTGACACCGTCTGAGCCTGCCTCCTGATGTATAGACATATATTTTGAATGTGTACGCTATCCATACATGTTATCTGGGGATACGGTACCCTTTCTAACCTTTGTGCAATCACGTGCAATCCATACTGGGCCTAACACCGTCTGAGTAGAAATGCAAAATGGGCGCCTTCGGCTTCATCTGCCTTGGGCACCCAAAATACTTTGTTTCGGCCCTGGTAACGGATAAAGCAAAATCCTACATGACCTATCAGTGTTCTACGATTTGGGATGAGGACACTTATTGCATGTGGGCTGGTGAATTTTGTGTGCCAGGGCTGCTTTTTAGTCCCAACTCGGCCCTGAATCCCCTCGTGTATCTGAATGGGAGGAAGAGTGTGAACTTGTGCTAATTGTGCAGTCACACTTTGTCATCTCTGCTCCGTCCTGTCTTCCAGCGCAGGGTTAAATTGCTCTGACTTCATATCTGGCTTCATGGCTTGATCATAGATGCTGGATCCTCATCCCCCAACAAGATCTCACCAACCGAAGATTGTGAAAGAAACACACACAACACTTTTATTGGATGTTAAATTGACCGAATTTTATTCCAAATCTCATCATTATTATTTCTTTCAGTGTCTGAAATTTAGAATCAGCCAATTACTATGAAAGAGACACTGAAAATGGCAGAACCCCCGACTCATGAAGAATCGTCCTTCAGCACTCAGGAGAGGAAAAACCCCCTGTGGTGGAAACCTCTAGGGAACCATGGCTGCAGGACTGCCCTTCCCTTGGGCTTAGAAGGTTAGTGCCAACATGTAACAGCAAATTGTACCTGAATTTGTACATTGTGTCATATTTGTTTTGGAGAAGCCTAATGCAACCTCTCCAGGCCGTACACATAAAGTGAAGGCGGCGAGTACCGGACGTGAGGGAGATCTGGCTGCAACATCTGTCACCCCATTGATCTGGCTGGCTAGGCGCTATGGCTGATCTGGCTGGCTAGGCGGTGTCCCCTTCCTCCCATTGTGGAGTGATGAAGCTCCAGGTCTCCAGACACATCGAGTATGGCTCCGTCTACGGCTGTGGTTCTAGAATCTTCTCCTGCATCATAGATGCATGTGTTTATGACATCAGCGCAGTTGCCATAGTTATCACAGGTGTTTTATACTGTGGTTTCATTGGCTAGAAAGTCCCTCTCAGTGTTCCAAAGAATTAACCCTTGAATGACTGGTATTGTGCCTTTCTCCAGAAGCCTGTAAAATAAACTTGTCACTAGACAGGACCATTATCATTATTATATTTTAAAGTTGCCCCAACCAAAGTCTAATAAGTGAGCGCATCTAGAGTTGATGTGTAACAAGCGCAATCATTCCATTAAGCCCTACTAAATGCATAAATGCACAATATGAAAACAGAGCAGTCTCATAGAAAATGAATGATACCAAGGTAAATGCAGTTAGATATGGGATGCTATATAGGGGCTCATACTGTATATAGGAGCTATATGGGGACTCACACTGTATATAGGAGGCAATATGGTGGCATACAATGTATTCAGGAGGCTATATGTGAGTGCTCATACTGTATATAGGAGGCTATATGGAGACTCACACTGTATATTGGAGGCAAACACTGTATTCAGGAGGCTATATGTGGGCTCATACTGTATATAGGAAGCGATTTGCAGGCTCATACTGTTTATAGGAAGCGATGTGCAGGCTCATACTGTTTATAGGAAGTAAATACTGCATTCAGGAGGCAATATGTGGGTGCTCATACTGTATATAGGAGGCAAATACTGTATTCAGGAGGCTATATGTGGCCTCATACTGTATATGGGAAGCGATGTGCAGGCTCATACTGTATATAGAAGGCTATATGGGGACTCACACTGTATATAGGAGGCAAATACTGTATTCAGGAGGCTGTATGTGGGCTCATACTGTATATAGAAAGCGATTTGCAGGCTCATACTGTTTATAGGAAGCAATGTGCAGGCTCATACTGTTTATAGGAAGCGATGTGCAGGCTCATGCTGTACATAGAAAACAAAAAGCAAAAAACACAAATATCCTGAACTAAAAGTAAAAAATATACTGCAAATAATGCATAAAGGTAATAATAAGGGTATTTAGTAAACATAATTTTGATCAAAATAATGTACAAGCCATCCCGCCACGTCACGGCAACCCTTGTGGGACAGTCCCTACTCTAGTATTTAAAACCTTTTCACTTGCCAAGTGGCGTGAATGTGAATAAGGGTCGAGCGGCTGAACCACTTGTAACAGCTTAGGCCAGACTGGATGGCTTTCCCAGCTCAGAAAGAGGGCGGTCACACCCATATATGCACTGAATGCACAATGAAATGAATAAAAAACAAATCTGAACTGAGAAAAGTAAGTTAAGTTTAAGGTAAGTTTTGTTATTGTTTTTTATTCATACTGTACAAAGGAGGCTATGTGGATGCTCATACTGTTTATAGGAAGCAATGCGCAGGCTCATACTGTACATAGGAGGCTATATGTGGGTGCTCATACTGTATATAGGAAGCTATATGCGGCCTCATACTGTATATAGGAAGTGATGTACAGGCTCATGCTGTATATAGGAGGCTATGTGCAGGCTCATACTGTATATAGGAAGCAATGTGCAGGCTCATACTGTATATAGGAGGCAAAAACTGTATTCAGGAGGCTATATGTGGGTGCTCATACTGTATATAGGAGACTATATGCAGCCTCATACTGTATATAGGAAGCGATGTGCAGGCTCATACCGTACATAGGAGGCTATATGTGGCCTCATACTGTATATAGGAAGCGATGTGCAGGCTCATACTGTATATAAGAGGTTATGTGGGCTCATATTGTATATAGAAGCAATATGCAGGCTCATACTGTATATAGGAGACTATATGCGGCCTCATACTGTATATAGATGGCTATATGCGGCCTCATACTGTATATAGGAATCGATGTACAGGCTCATTCTGTATATAGGAGGCTATGTGGGCTCATATTGTATATAGAAGCACTATGCAGGCTCATACTGTATACAGGAGGCTATGTGGGCTCATACTGTATATAGGAGGTAATATGCAGCCTCATACTGTATATAGGAATCGATGTACAGGCTCATACTGTACATAGGATAAAGTACAAATATATCCCAAATACTGGAAAAAATTCTTCAAAGGCTCAACTCACTGGAAATATAATAGCAAAAAAAAACTCATAAATGAGCTATTAAGCATCACAAGAGATCAAAATTGGAGTTTTTCAAGCTAAATAATTTATTTAGAATAATTAACAGAGCATAAATGCTAAATGCAAGTTACAGCACACATAAACACAATATAATTAAACCAGCACCTTGACAGTTAATAAAGTTTTTATCTGTATAAAACATGTAGTTTCTTTGCTTTCCTTTCACAAATAGAATGCATAGTAAACAGCAAACTCCCCATTTACATAATATGTATGCCCAGATAAGGTTTTGCATACAATAAGTGCCCAGAGTAAACTGCTGAATATAAAGTGCACAAGTGCCTTGTATCAAATAAGCCTGGTAGGAGTTAAGTGTACACAGAGTAAAAACTGTCTATACAAATTCCAGAGTAAGATACAAGGACTGCATTAGAAAGTAACAACTTACATGTGTAGTGTATGTCGCTGTAAAACCTGCCGCCCCTACGCGCGTTACGCCGCAGCTTCCTCAGGAGGCGTGGTTTACAAGTGCCCCGGATCTAGTTTATATAGTGCGGTCAACCAATAAACCGCTTTCCCTAATAAAGCTTGTAAAATTCAGGACCTGAGCTGTAGTGTCCACAATGACGTCAATAGTATCCAGTTCTAAACGTCCACAGCATTATCGGTGCATGCGCTGTTGAGTCCCCACTATGAACAGGGAGTCTATGATCAGCGCTCATCAGCATGAAAGCGGCTCAAGCTGCAAAACAGCCAGAGACCGCCACATACCAGACTGAGCACGTCAGACGGCTCCTAGGGAGGACAGAACTGGGCATGCGCTCAAGTGAGGACAAGAAAATAAAATAATTATGAAGAATAATAATCACTACTTAAAGTGATAGCAAGTGTTGAAAGTGAGGGGATAAAACATAATGATGCTGAAATAATTATAGCGGTGTGTATGAACCATTAAATTGAATATGCCTGACATAGAGTGCAAAGGCACACACATATGTGTCAATTATAAGCACACTATGCAAGCAATAAATTTTTTTTTTAACAATTAGCATAATGTGTATGCAGGCTATATGAAAGTGTATGTGCATCATATAACTATAACAACTATATATCATGTCTCTGTTAAAAAACAAATGTACATAAAAATAACACATGGCATTCAATACATACATCAAATGTCATATATCATAAAGTAATTATACACACAATTATGTATAATGCATAATACATAGCAAAAATACACAAAGAAAATTGTGAAAAAAATAAAAAATGAGTGAAAAAATATATATAAAAATAAAACAAAAATGTAAATGAAATAAAGAAATAAAAAAAGAAAAAATGAATAAAAATGTGAACAAATAATATGAAATATTGAAGACCCAATGGGTACGAAAAGAGCCGTAGATTTCTTGTGAGAGGAGTGTTTCTTCATAAAATTTTGAAATGCCCTCAACAATGAATTCCATGCCAGATCTTATATATTGCGATGCGAAGATAGAGAACTGGAGTATAAGCACAGGAAAAAATAATTAAAAACAGAAAACTAAAACCAAGACTAAAAAGATACCCATACGATTTTTACAGAAAGGACCCAAAACCATTACTCTCATTCAATCATTTTTTTTTTTTTGCTACTGTATATAGGAGGCAATGTGCAGGCTCATACTGTATATAGGAAGCAATGTGCAGGCTCATACTGTATATAGGAGGTAAACACTGCATTCAGGAGGCTATATGTGGGTGCTCATACTGTATATAGGAGGCTATATGCGGCCTCATACTGTATATAGGAAGCGAAGTACAGGCTCATACTGTATATAGGAGGCTATGTGCAGACTCATACTGTATATAGGAAGCGCTTTGCCGGCTCATACTGTATATAGGAGGCTATATGCGGCCTCCTACTGTATATAGGAAGCAATGTGCAGGCTCATACTGTATATAGGAGACTATGTGCATACTCATACTGTATATAGGAAGCAATGTGCAGGCTCATACTGTATATAGGAGGCAATTCAAAAGCAGGAAATATCCAGCTACAGATCCAGGGAAAAATTGTTAAAAACAAAAAATGAAGGATAGCGATAAAGTGACGCCTGTGTAAAAGGTTTTGTAACTGCTGCGACTCTAGATACCAACCACAAGGAAATCGAAAGGATTATAAATATTTGTGATAGACTCGCGCTTTAAAAACCAAGATGTGGGAGAAAAGCTAGTCACTTATTAATGAGACAAATAGAAGAATGTTTAATAGGTAAAACCTGACAAGAATAAACAATAAACTGCAGTTAGCCCAATTGTGGGGATAAATAGCTGAGAAATAAATAGTGATTAGTATATCTTAATGAATATATTGCAACTCGCTCAGTACAAAGCTGTGAAAAAAATGGTAGTTAATGGAAATAGTAAGTATTGCACTCAAACAGTTGATTAACCAAGGAGAGATGGCATGTACCCGAATAGAATTCTCCTAGAAGTAAAGGGTTAATATGTACATAGAACACAATTGGGTGAAAATATTAAATGGTCAGAAGCAATATGTCCCGGACCTGAAGAAAGAAGCTGAGTTTTCTGAAACGCGTTGGTTTCGGCCCTTTTTGCCACCCGTACCTCCATCTAGCAGCAGTTACACGGCACCACGTGATCCACCGCGTCACACAGGTCCTGCTCCTACTGCACATCTGCCGGGACGCAGCTATCGACCAGAGTGACCGGATCCCTGCCGACAGCTGGAGCGCAGGAGCGCTGGTCTCACACTACACCTCGGCATATCGCCGCATCTCCCAGGTCCGACCTTTACTGCACCAGCCAGAACGCAGTCACCGGATTCTACGCAGACCATCGGAGGTATTGTGAGTAGCAACACTCACATACAACTATATATGGTGAAATCACCTTGTACTGTTCAGCGCGCTATTTCACAGTGCACGAGCCCTCCACTCATTGGAGAAAGTACTTGGTGTATCCGTCATCGGCCGGGGCAGCTCTCCCCACGGCTATAGACATTGGACTATTTTATGAATGCAGGTTTATACCAAGCATTAACTATGGACTAAGGATATAATCACACTCTTTATGCCGGGACATATTGCTCATGACCATTTAATATTTTCACCCAATTGTGTGTTCTATGTACCAATTAACCCTTTACTTCCTGCCGCTCTTATTTGCAGCCTCTAGGAGAATTCTATTCGGGTACATGCCATCACTCTTGGTTAATCAACTGGTTGAGTGCAAAACTTAATGGAAATAGTAACTACTATTTTTTTTTCACAGCTTTGTACTGGGCGAATTGCAATATATTTATTAAGATATACTAATCACTATTTATTTCTCAGCTATTTATCCCCACGATTGGGCTAACTGCAAATTATTGTTTATTCTTGTCAGGTTTTACCTATTACCGTATATACTCGAGTATAAGCCGACCCGAGTATAAGCCGAGGCACCAACTTTTGCCACGAAAAACTGGGTAAACTTATTGACTTGAGTATAAGCCGGGTGTGCATTGACCACTCATCCCTACCGTGGTATGCATGTTTCCCCCGTCCCTGTCATTGTATGCATGGCTCCTTATCCCCTATCTTTGTATGTATGATTCCTGTTAAGAAAAAAACCATCCTATTTACCTGCCTGCGCGCCGTCGGTGGCACTGCATCTTGTTCCGGCCATATAACACGGATAATTCTTGGTAATGACAGTGAATATTTAGAACATTCATTACTGTGCACTTTATACACATTATACATTCCTGCAGCTCAGTGGCATAGCAACTGTTTGTGGCGCCCGGGGCGGTCGAAAAATTTGCCGCCCCTTTGGTCGTTGATAGAGTAGAGCGACTTTTGGTTTTTTAGGGTCGAGTTTCGTTTTGTGAAACCCGACTTTTCCAAAAGTCGGGTCGAGCAAGATCGTCCGATTATAGGGAAAAGTCGGGGTCGTCCCGAAACACGAAACCCAATGTAAGTCAATGGGGAATAAAAGTCAGCAGTGAGAGGAGGACAGGAAACACACCTACAGTGCCCATTTGAATGCCAAATGCATCAATTCTTCTTACTTAAGCTTGTCAACCTTAATTAACTTCATAATACAAGTTACGCTCTGAAAAATGGGGGTTATTTGGCTAAAGTTGTGGGGGGGGGCTGGCTCCAGGTTTTCATGTGCCCTGGGCGAAAGAGCGCCCCTTTAACACATACCAAAACTCATCATGCTCCGATACGGCAGAGAAATAGCGGTATAGTACAATGAAAAATACTTCACTTTTTACATCTCATGACGAGGCCCATCTATTTCTCCATACAGAATCATTGGTCCCATATAATGTTTGAAACAGTATATGATGAGCTCCACATAATGCTACAGTATATGTTGGTCCCCATGGATGAAGCTCCACTGTCTTATGGGCCCAAATAATGCTCCAAACATAATGGGCCCCATTTCTAATGCTCTAGTGTATAATGGGCCCTGTAAATGCTGCTCCAGTGTCTGATGTCCACCTTTGGAATGTTCCAGTGTATGGTGGGCCCCATCTATGATTCTCCAGAGTATAGTGCTCCCCAAAAATTCCTGTCCCAACATTGAAAACAATCAAATAAGTCTCCTCGATAGGGAATCCCTGTACTAGTCTGGACTCCTCGTCGTCCCCATCTTCCATCTCACTGCACAGTATTTCAACCTTGCAAGTGCTGTGATCCTGAGCAAGCAGGGGGGGCCCACTCGTTGGCGACGGCACTGGCACAGGGCCCCTGATAGTACGGTGGTGTGTCTGATGGCGGGTGGGCCGAACCTGCACTTTCATCTGCAGCTTCCTCTTTGTCACCGTGTAAGATGGAACTGTATATGGGAAGGGTAACCTGAGTTTCATCAGGGTCAGATTCAGGCCGTGTAGCGTGCGAGGGGAATGTAGTGGTCTGGGTCAATGTACCAGCAGATTCATCGAGCAGTGGCTGGGCATCAGTGCACTTGTGTCGCCCCCAGGAGTACGGTCGCCACAGTGGCATTACCTTTTTCCTAGGGAGTGTGATGTCATGCTTGGGAGCAACGAAGGATCTCTCTAGTAGGTTAACTGATTGGGCGGCGTTATTCCCACGAGTCATGACCCTCCAAACAGCGTTCATGAAGGCAAAGTGTTTGTTTTACGTGGGCAGTATGGTTGCAAAGCTGAACCTTAAAGGAATGTCCAGAAGGGCACCAGCAGGAGTGGAGCCTACGGTTAAATTCGACTCCACCTGGGAAACCTCAACCATGCCAGCTACAGAACAGATGCACACATTGCAAGCTTAATTCCGTTAACGAACGAGACTCCGTCATGCCCTGCGGTCCGAGTCCGGCTTACTAGAGGGACACGTGAGGCTCTGGCACATGAGATTGGCCAATAACTGGTGTGTCATGCCCTTACATGTCCGTGGCTGCATGTGCGCTACACTGAAAAGGCCAGCGTTTGTCGCTTACAGGTGCAGATAACCCGCTGAACAACGTTAGTGATGGGGATCACTGATTACAATTATTACCCGCGAACGATGATTTCCCAGTAAGTGCAGGTCAACCGCAGTTCCGGAATTAGGCCTAACCGTCATTCCTGAAAAAATTAAAAACTTATGTGTGCAAACCACAGGTGCTGTAGCTTGCTTAACAGCTCGCCAGCCGTTCTCACGCCCAGTATGGATTACACGTGATTGCACAAAGGTGAGAAAGGGTACCGTATCCCCAGATAACATGTATGGATAGCGTACACATTCAAAATATATGTCTATACATCAGGAGGCAGGCTCAGACGGTGTTAGGCCCAGTATGGATTGCACGTGATTGCACAAAGGTTAGAAAGGGTACCGTATCCCCGGATAACATGTATGGATAGCGTACACATTCAAAATATATGTCTATATATCAGGAGGCAGGCTCTCTGGAGCTAGAGCCAGGACAGCAGGACAGGGCATAGCTACATCTTAACCATCATCTTTCAGTTCAATCAATTTGTAGTGGCAGTCCCAGTGAAGGATTTGACAGACCAGACTACACAGCGGAGGAGCAGGGAGAGGTAAACATTGCAATTGCTGGGGCCCTGCCCAAGCAAGGGGGGCACACTCGTGGGCGTCGGTACTGGCCCTGGGCCCCTCATAGTATGGCGGTGTGTCTGACGGCGGGTGTGCACCACCACCGTCAGAGACACTTGATTGCACTATGAGGGACCCTGTGCCAGTGCCCGCGCCCAAGAGTCGGCCCACCCACCTGTCCAGGGCAACGGCACTTGCACGGTTTCAGGTGCTAGGTGGTGACCCCGGCCATTGGGGGGGGCAGCCCAGTTAGGGAGGTTTACAAAGTGGCATATGTTGATGTGGGACATTCAGCTGCTGCAAAAGGCGAAATAGATCAAGTTCGCGGAATAGGAGGATAACCAAAGCAAGCCATTTTTCTGGCAACCTATGTGTCATCAAGGGAAGGTGGGACAAAATCCTTGGAAACCCATGCATGGTTCATTTTAATGAAGGTTAGATCATCCACATTTTGGGTTGACAGACGGGTCCTTTTTTCTGTCAGGATTGATCCAGCTGCACTGAAGACTCTTTCCGATAGCACACTTGCAGCTGGGCAAGCGAGCTCCTGTAAGGCATATTGTGCCAATTCAGGCCAGGTGTCCAGTTTAGCGGCCCAATAGTCAAAGGGGAATGACCTGTGTGGGAGAACATCGATATGGGAGGAAAAGTAGTTTGTAACCATAGTTGACAACTGCTGTCTCCTGTCACTTTCCATCGATGCAGTATTACCAGTTGTGTGAGTGGTACTTGAAAAATCAGTCCACAACATTGTCATGAAACCCCTGTCTCCAACGCCACTTCTGCTGTGTGCACCACGCACACCTCAGCCAAGCTGCCCCCGGCCCGTACGGCTCGTGTGAGAAACATCACCGCTGCTGTGTGCTGGGAATGCCTCAAGCAACCGATTTACCAGAGTTGCTTGTTTATTAGCCAATATTAGGTCAAGGTTCTCCTTCCTATGGCATGATGTTTTGTAATTTGCCTTTATAGCGTGGATCCAGGATGCTGGCCAACCAGTAGTCGTCATCGTTCATCATTTTGGCAATGCGGGGGTCCCTTTTTAGGATCTGCAAGGCATAATCTGACATGTGGGCCAATGTTCCCGGTGTCAATGATGCACTGCGAGTGCTGGTTGGAGGAGCTCTTTCTGGCAAATCCACATCCCTCCAGTCACGCACAAACCCTGTACCAGACCTTACCACGAAAACATTTTCACTTGCCCCACAAGATGCATCCTCCTCCCCTAAGTAATCATCCCCATCATCATCCTCCTCCTCCTCTTCTTCCTCCACCTCGTCCAGGAGAGGTCCCTGAGCAGACAATGGCTGAATGTCATCAAGGATTCCCTCCTCGTCAACATTGGCTGCAGACACCTGCTCCTTAAGGTGCGTCAAAGTTTGCATGAGCAGACGCATAAGTGGGATGCTCATGCTTAGGATGGCGTCGTCTGCGCTTACCAGCCGTGTGCATTCCTCAAAACACTGAAGGACTTTACAGAGGTCTTTTAGCTTCGACCACTGCACACCTGTCAACTCCATGTCTGCTCTCAAAGTGCCTGGCCGTGTATCCTCCCACAAATGCATTATGGCCTGCCTCTGCTCGCACAGCCGCTCAACCATGTGCAGGGTGGAGTTCCACCTTGTTGCAATGTCGATAATGAGGCGGTGGTTGGGAAGGTGGAGCAATCACTGCAGCTTCTGCATACGAATGGAGTGTACAGGCGACCGGCGGATGTGCGCGCACAGTCTTCGCACCTTCTGGAGCAGGGCTGTTAACTCCGGATAATTATTGAGGAAGCACTGCACCACCAGGTTCAAGGTGTGAGCCAAGCAAGGCATGTGGCTGAGTATTGAAAGGGCTATGGCTGCCACAAAATTACAGCCGTTATCACTAACTACCTTGCCTGCCTCAAGATGTACACTGCCCAGCCATGACTCAGTTTGTCGCTGGAAGTACTCGGCGAGCACCTCGGCGGTGTGTCTGTCGCCCAAACACATCATCTGTAACACAGCCTGCTGACGCTTTCCACTAGCTGCTCGATAGGGGGACACCTCGTGTGCAACAGTGGCAGCTGCAGATGGAGTGCTCGTACGACTGCGCTTTGTGGACGAGCTTTCGCATCTGGAGGAGGAGGAGGATCGAACGCCTACAGCCAACTGTTTCCTATACCGTGGGCTAGGCAGCACTGTCCCACCACCGCTGTCCCGTGTGGACCCTGCATCCACCACATTAACCCAGTGCGCAGTGATGGACACGTAACGGCCCTGGCCATGCCGACTGGACCATGCATCAGTTGTGAGGTGCACCTTGCCACTCACTGACTGCTTGAGTGCATGGACAATGCGGTCTTTCACATGATGGTGGAGGGCTGGGATGGCTTTGCGAGAGAAGAAGTGGTTACTGGGTAGGTCATAGCGTGGTACTGCATAGGCCATGAGTTCTCGGAAAGCTGCGCTTTCCACCAACCGATAGGGCATCATCTCAAATGAGATTAGTTTGGCAATGTGGGCGTTCAAACCCAGTGTACGCGGATGAGAGACTGAGTACTTTGGCCTTGGAACAACACCTCAACATTTGCTGCTGTGCTAACCGGTGGGCTTACAGTGGGGGAAACAATGTAGCATTGCTGACTACCTTCTTTGTGATCAGTTGCACATGTGGTACTTGAGGTTTGGTGTTGTGTCCACGCTTGCAAGTGCATGGTGGTTGAATGTCTAAGCATGCAACTGGTATTCAAATTTTTTAGATTTTTCACTCGGCTAAAGGTCTTTGCGCACTTCTTACAGATAACCTTGGCCTGATCATGAGGATTTTGTTCAAAAAAGTGCCACACTGCACTCTTCCTACTTTGGCAGACATTTTGCGGCCTAGCACGCTGTGATATTTTGACCCTCTGGACAAGCTGTCCAGCAACTCTTTTGATTTTTGGAACCTGTCTTTGGAGTGCTCCGTGCCTGCCAGATAACAGCTGTTGCGATGTCGATGTCTGCTGTGGATGCTCCTCATCTGAGCTATTGGAAGCAGCACCCTCTTCCCCCAATGGATGCCAATCTGGGTCAGCAACTGGATCATCCATCACCTCCTCTTCAATGTCATGTGCACCTTCCTCTGTGTCACCGTGTATGGTGGTATAGTGTGCGGGAAGGGGCACCTGAGTCTCATCAGGGTCAGAATCTGGCTCTGTACACTGCGAGGACAATGTAGTGCTCTGAGTGAATGTACCAGCAGAATCATCTATCAGTGGCTGTGCATCAGGGCACTCGATGTCAGATTCATCTTGGCCTGGGTAATTCACCATTTCACTTGATAATCCAGGCATGGTATGTGAAAACAGCTCCATGGAGTAATCAGTAGTATGGCCTGCGTCATCCTTCAATCTTGGTTGGGGTGAAGGACACAAGGAAATTTGTGGTTCATGAACATGAGCCTCCAATGACGATTCAGTGCTTTTATTTTTTACAACTTCAGAAGAGGAGGCGATAGAGCTGGAGGCTGAGTCAGCAATGTAAGCCAAAACTTTTTCCTGAAGCTCTGGCTTTAAAATCGGTTTGCCAACTCCTAGAAAAGTAAGCCTTCGAGGCCTTGTGGAGCCAGATGATGACACAGGCTCAACACCTCCTGCATTCGGTCCTATTTTGCTTTTGCCACTACCATCAGATCCACCACCAACACCATCATTACCAGCTGCCAACCCCCGCCCAATTCCACAGCCTCTTCCACCAGCCTTCCTCATTTTTGGTAGAAATGTAGACAAAATCCAACAAACTATATAGTAATGTAAAACAAGGTACAAGGTGTCTATAGGACAGGGGAGATTTTGAATTTCTGCACACATTTGTGGACACTGTACACTTTTGGATTGCGTGAGGCCCACTGAATATCACAGCGCTATGTCACAGGCTCGATGGCACAGGTGTGAAAAAAGTGACTACAGGATAAGGGAGATTTTGAATTTCTGCACACACTTGTGGACACTGGACACTTATGGATTGTGTGAGGCCCACTGAATATCACAGCGCTATGTCACAGGCTCGATGGCACAGGTGTGAAAAAAGTGACTACAGGATAACAGAGATTTTGAATTTCTGCACACACTAGTGGACACTGGACACTTTTGGATTGTGTGAGGCCCACTGAATATCACAGCGCTATGTCACAGGCAGAAATTGGCTAGTGTATCACAAACTACAAGGTGTATATAGAATTGGGCAGAATAGGAATCTCCCTAGAGTCTGTAAGAACGGAACAAGTCCTCCACTTATCCTTCCAGAGTGACACACAGATAGCTTCACTGTGGCCGTGATAACAGCCGTTACACGGTACTGAGAGGAGCGTGCACATACATGGCTGTCCGGTGTACGTAAAATTGTCAAGGTCCGTGTTTTTTAAGTATACGGACTGACACACGCTGTCTCTCTATAGTTCTGAATGTGATCACACAGCAAATATATTTAACTGTTTGAAAGCTAGACAAAACTAGAAGGTGCAGGTCTGTAAGAATGGAACATGTCCTCGACTTATTCTTACAGAGTGACACACAGCTTCACTGTGGCCGTGATAACAGCCGTTACACGGTACTGAGAGGAGCGTGCACGTACACGGCTGTCCGGTGTACGTAAAATTGTCAAACTCCGTGTTTTTTAAGTATACGGACTGACACACGCTGTCTCTCTATAGTTTTGAATGTGATCAAACAGCAAATATATTTAACTGTTTGAAAGCTAGACAAAACTAGAAGGTGCAGGTCTGTAAGAACGGAACATGTCCTCAACTTATTCTTACAGAGTGACACACAGATAGCTTCACTGTGGCTGTGATAACAGCCGTTACACGGTACTGTGTGAGGAGTGTGCACCGCTGTATGGTGTGAAAAAATGCACGCTCAGTACCTCAGCAGGACAAAAAAAAAATTGGGATTGCTTTTAAAAAAGCATTTTGCAGAGCAGTGGGTAAACAGCAATGCAGCCGTCAGGAAGCCTTAGAAGGCAGCCTAACAACCAACACCGCTGATCCAGCAAAATATAGCCTCCCCTTGCACTGCACACACAGTGACTGGTGTGTTGTACAGGCAAAATCGCTAGCAGCAGAAGCAGTTTTTGGTGTCTTCTTCCCTGCCTAACGCTCTCCCTACAGAATCAGCAGCAGCTCTCCCTATTCTGAGATCAGCATGAGGAACATGGCGGTCGGCGTGCACGCCCTTTTATACCCCCTGTGACGCCCACCAAAGCAAGCCAATCACTTGCATGCCCTTCTGAAAGATGGTGGTGACCCCTGCCTATGTCATCACGTTGCCCACAGTGTCCGTGGATCCTGATTGGCTGAAAAAGAGCGCAAAACAAACTTTTGAAACGCGACTTTGGCGCGTAAGTCGCCGACCTCGTGGCCGACCTCATCCTAGGGTCGGGTTTCGTTTCATGAAACCCGACTTTGCCAAAAGTCGGCGACTTTTGAAATTTTTCGATCCGTTTCGCTCAACTCTAATTTTGGCTTTCCATCATTTTTTCATGCTGGATCCGTTTTTTTTCTCATAGACTTGTATTAGTGACAGATTGTGATGGATGGCCACACGTTTCATCTGTCGTCCAACGGATCCGTCAGAAAATCTCTGTCCGTCGGCCAGAGACAACGGACAGATGAACATTTTTTGTGTACGTCGAAAAGTCGGATAGCGACGGATTCCATCTTTTAAAACTGAGCATGCCCGGAATCATTTTTCTTCCTTTATTTTAACCCCTGCGGCTGCTTTTTCTATTCTGGCACAAAATCCTTCTCTCTCTCTCTCGCTCCAGAATTCTGTTTCTTTAATTCCTACAGCAAGGCTGCTACAACGGATCAGTCATAAAAACAGATCCAGTGCATCAGTTTTTTGCAATATACGCAGGATCCGTCCACTTGACGGATCTGAACACTTTGACGGATTGTGACTGATTGCAAAAGACTGGAGTGTGAAAGGGGCCTTAAGAAGCGAGATGTGGATGAGAAAAGGCGGTGGATCCGTTGCCAACCGTCAATTGACAGAATCTGCCATCGGATCCTCCTTTTTATACTGAGCATGCCCGAATGAATGTCCTTTCATGATATTTAACCCCAAATCCCATTCTGTGGCAGCCAAATCTCTCTCTCTCTCATGAAACAGGCCTTACTTTAAATTTCATGCACTAGCGTCTAAAGCGGATCCGTACAAAAAACGGATCCAGTTGCATCCGTTTGCCACAAAACGGAAACGGATCTGTTTTTGCACACTGGCGGATTTTGACTAACGCCAGAAAACTGAAGTGTGAAACAGGCCTAAGAGAAAGAAAAGACTCAATCAGAGAAGAGGTCACCTATAAGGTACCAGGATGTACATTTTTAGCTATTGGTACTGACTGCGTCTCATCAGTACTATGGTTCCTGTATAGTCCACAGTCTGATAAAGACTGATAACTCCCAGCATCTCCTTACCATTGTTAAGGAGATACAAATGTATATGGGCCTGACTTAGAAGGATTCAGATAATCAGTTATTAATCACATGATGTCATAGACCTAATGGAAAAGGGAAGAATTAGCTGGGTAGAAATGCAAAATGGGCGCCTTCGGCTTCATCTGCCTTGGGCACCCAAAATACTTTGTTTCGGCCCTGGTAACGGATAAAGCAAAATCCTACATGACCTATCAGTGTTCTACGATTTGGGTTGAGGACACTTATTGTATGTGGGCTGGTGAATTTTGTGTGCCAGGGCTGCTTTTTAGTCCCAACTCGGCCCTGAATCCCCTCATGTATCTGAATGGGAGGAAGAGTGTGAACTTGTGCTAATTGTGCAGTCACACTTTGTCATCTCTGCTCCATCCTGTCTTCCAGCGCAGGGTTAAATTGCTCTGACTTCATATCTGGCTTCATGGCTTGATCATAGATGCTGGATCCTGATCCCCAACAAAATCTCACCAACCGAAGATTGTGAAAGAAACACACAAAACACTTTTATTGGATGTTAAATTGACCGAATTTTATTCCAAATCTCATCATTATTATTTCTTTCACTGTCTGAAATTTAGAATCAGCCAATTACTATGAAAGAGACACTGAAAATGGCAGAACCCCCGACTCACGAAGAATCGTCCTTCAGCACTCAGGAGAGGAAAAACCCCCTGTGGTGGAAACCTCTAAGGAACCATGGCTGCAGGACTGCCCTTCCCTTGGGCTTAGAAGGTTAGTGCCAACATGTAACAGCAAATTGTACCTGAATTTGTACATTGTGTCATATTTGTTTTGGAGAAGCCTAATGCGACCTCTCCAGGCCGTACACATAAAGTGAAGGCGGCGAGTACCGGACGTGAGGGAGATCTGGCTGCAACATCTGTCACCCCATTCATCTGGCTGGCTAGGTGGTATGGCTGATCTGGCTGGCTAGGCGCTATGGCTGATCTGGCTGGCTAGGCGCTATGGCTGATCTGGCTGGCTAGGCGGTGTCCCCTTCCTCCCATTGTGGAGTGATGAAGCTCCAGGTCTCCAGACACATCAAGTATGGCTCCGTCTACGGCTGAATGACTTGTGGTTCTGGAATCTTCTCCTGCATCATAGATGCATGTGTTTATGACATCAGCGCAGTTGCCATAGTTATCACAGGTGTTTTATACTGTGGTTTCATTGGCTAGAAAGTCCCTCTCAGTGTTCCAAAGAATTAACCCTTGAATGACTGGTATTGTGCCTTTCTCCAGAAGCCTGTAAAATAAACTTGTCACTAGACAGGACCATTATCATTATTATATTTTAAAGTTGCCCCAACCAAAGTCTAATAAGTGAGCGCATCTAGAGTTGATGTGTAACAAGCGCAATCATTCCATTAAGCCCTACTAAATGCACAATATGAGAACAGAGCAGTCTCATAGAAAATTAATGATACCAAGGTAAATGCAGTTAGATATGGGATGCTATATAGGGGCTCATACTGTATATAGGAGCTATATGGGGACTCACACTGTATATAGGAGGCAATATGGTGGCAAACAATGTATTCAGGAGGCTATATGTGAGTGCTCATACTGTATATAGGAGGCTATATGGGGACTCACACTGTATATAGGAGGCAAACACTGTATTCAAGAGGCTATATGTGGGCTCATACTGTATATAGGAAGCAATTTGCAGGCTCATACTGTTTATAGGAAGCGATGTGCAGGCTCATACTGTACATAGGAGGCTATGTGGATGCTCATACTGTTTATAGGAAGCAATGCGCAGGCTCATACTGTACATAGGAGGTTATATGTGGATGCTCATACTGTATAGCTATATGAGGCTATATGCGGCCTCATACTGTATATATGAAGTGAAGTACAGGCTCATACTGTATATAGGAGGCACAAACTGTATTCAGGAGGCTATATGTGGGTGATCATACTGTATATACTGTAGGAGGCTATGTGGGCTCATATTGTATATATGAAGCAATGTGCAGGCTCATACTGTATATAGGAGACTATATGCGGCCTCATACTGTATACAGGAGGCTATGTGGGCTCATACTGTATATAGGAGGCTATATGCAGCCTCATACTGTATATAGGAAGTGATGTACAGGCTCATACTGTATATAAGAGGCTATGTGCAGGCTCATACTGTATATAGAAAGCAATGTGCAGGCTCATACTGTATATAGGAAGCGATTTGCAGGCTCATACTGTTTTTAGGAAGCGATGTGCAGGCTCATACTGTTTAGGAAGCGATGTGCAGGCTCATACTGTACATAGGAGGCTATGTGGATGCTCATACTGTTTATAGGAAGCAATGCGCAGGCTCATACTGTATATAGGAAGCGATTTGCAGGCTCATACTGTTTTTAGGAAGCGATGTGCAGGCTCATACTGTTTAGGAAGCGATGTGCAGGCTCATACTGTACATAGGAGGCTATGTGGATGCTCATACTGTTTATACAGGAAAGATGTATATCTTTGTACCGTGTTAGCCAGTAGATAGAAAAATATTCAGGATTGAGAGTCCTCAGTAGTTGATACCTTTTAATGGCTAACTGAAAAGATGGTAATACATTGCAAGCTTTCGAGACTACTCAGGTCTCTTCATCAGGCTAGACTAATACAAAATCTGAAGTCACATATTTATGCACAATACAGCCTAGAAAAAATGCAATAGATAAGACAAGTGACGTGAAGCAGAACTATCAATATGGGAGAGGGAGAAACATAAATATAAACATTGGACCAGTTCATAGATAAGGAGTCTGGATGTTTTATGTTCCTCTGATTGGGGTCTAGTTCTGTGTTGCCCTGCAAGGTTTTAAAAGGAAATTCCTTAATTGATGTAAAAAGACATAAATCCATGCGACACATTCATTCCAGCACTGAGAGTGTCAAAGTTCGTCATAAATTTGTACTCCCAAACTCGTCTCTCTATCTGAGATGTGAAGTTACCTTTCAATACCAGTAATTTCATATCCATGCTGCTGTGATCAGGGATACAGAAATGTTTTGCCACAGGTAGATCCATTCTTTTTTCTCTTATTGTGTGACGATGAGCATTCATCCTTGTTCTAAGCTTTTGCCCTGTCTCCCCCACATACAGACCCCCAGTTGGACATTTAGTACAAATAATTAAGTACACCACATTAGATGTAATGCAGGTGAAAGTACCTGGGATCTTGTAGTCCTGATGTGAGTTGGGGATCTTTATCTTGTCCGTGGTCATTATAAATGGACAGGTTTTACATTTTTTCTGGTTGCAAGGAAAGGTTCCTGCAGCTGTTGGAGAGGACAGGGAGCTTCTGACAATGATGCTTCTTAAATTTGGGGGCTGCCTAAAACACAGCAGTGGGGGGTCTGGAAAAATTGATTTTAATCGGGCATCTTTTTGTAGTAAAGGTTGTAATTTCCGTGCAGCTCCCCTTAGCACCTCCAGATTTGGGTTGTAGGTGACTACTAGAGGCACTCGGTTATTTTCTTCTTTAGCTTTGTAATGTAGCAGGTGATTCCTTGACAATCTGGTGGCTCTTGTAATTTGGTTTTCAATTGTTCTTGGATGGTAACCCTGATTCAAAAAGGTTTTTTTGAGGCGACCAAGGTGTTTGTCTCTATCCATGGGGTTGGAACATATACGATTGTATCTGATGGCTTGGCTATAGATAATAGAGTTCTTTATGTGTTTTGGATGGAAACTGTCCCATTTAAGGTATGTTGGACGGTCGATTGGCTTCTGATACAGGGATGTCTCTATTTCATTGTTTTTTAGCTTAATGATGGTGTCCAAAAAATTAATCTCGGTACTGGTGTAGTTGAGTGTTAAATTGATGGTGGGATGAAATTGATTAAACTGTTCGTGGAACGTCTTTAGCTGTTGCTCAGACTCCGTCCAGATGATTAAAATATCATCAATGAAGCGGTAGTAGGCCAGGGGCCTGATGGGGCATGAGGACAAAAAATCGCTTTCAAGCTTGGCCATGAAAAGATTTGCATACTGTGGAGCCATTTTACTTCCCATAGCTGTGCCAGTCTCCTGTAGATAGATCCTGTTGTCAAATTCAAAGTAATTGTGGGTGAGGATGAATTTTATAAGTTTCACCACGGCATCAGCATCAGTCCCTGTGTTTTCCATGAAGAATTTGCAGGCATGTAAACCATCTTGGTGTGGGATATTAGAGTACAAAGATTCCACATCCATGGTGCATCCAACTAGCAGCAATAGGTCCTCTACCAGAAGGAACCATCCTGGCCACCATGGATGTGGAATCTTTGTACTCTAATATCCCACACCAAGATGGTTTACATGCCTGCAAATTCTTCATGGAAAACACAGGGACTGATGCTGATGCCGTGGTGAAACTTATAAAATTCATCCTCACCCACAATTACTTTGAATTTGACAACAGGATCTATCTACAGGAGACTGGCACAGCTATGGGAAGTAAAATGGCTCCACAGTATGCAAATCTTTTCATGGCCAAGCTTGAAAGCGATTTTTTGTCCTCATGCCCCATCAGGCCCCTGGCCTACTACCGCTTCATTGATGATATTTTAATCATCTGGACGGAGTCTGAGCAACAGCTAAAGACGTTCCACGAACAGTTTAATCAATTTCATCCCACCATCAATTTAACACTCAACTACACCAGTACCGAGATTAATTTTTTGGACACCATCATTAAGCTAAAAAACAATGAAATAGAGACATCCCTGTATCAGAAGCCAATCGACCGTCCAACATACCTTAAATGGGACAGTTTCCATCCAAAACACATAAAGAACTCTATTATCTATAGCCAAGCCATCAGATACAATCGTATATGTTCCAACCCCATGGATAGAGACAAACACCTTGGTCGCCTCAAAAAAACCTTTTTGAATCAGGGTTACCATCCAAGAACAATTGAAAACCAAATTACAAGAGCCACCAGATTGTCAAGGAATCACCTGCTACATTACAAAGCTAAAGAAGAAAATAACCGAGTGCCTCTAGTAGTCACCTACAACCCAAATCTGGAGGTGCTAAGGGGAGCTGCACGGAAATTACAACCTTTACTACAAAAAGATGCCCGATTAAAATCAATTTTTCCAGACCCCCCACTGCTGTGTTTTAGGCAGCCCCCAAATTTAAGAAGCATCATTGTCAGAAGCTCCCTGTCATCTCCAACAGCTGCAGGAACCTTTCCTTGCAACCAGAAAAAATGTAAAACCTGTCCATTTATAATGACCACGGACAAGATAAAGATCCCCAACTCACATCAGGACTACAAGATCCCAGGTACTTTCACCTGCATTACATCTAATGTGGTGTACTTAATTATTTGTACTAAATGTCCAACTGGGGGTCTGTATGTGGGGGAGACAGGGCAAAAGCTTAGAACAAGGATGAATGCTCATCGTCACACAATAAGAGAAAAAAGAATGGATCTACCTGTGGCAAAACATTTCTGTATCCCTGATCACAGCAGCATGGATATGAAATTACTGGTATTGAAAGGTAACTTCACATCTCAGATAGAGAGACGAGTTTGGGAGTACAAATTTATGACGAACTTTGACACTCTCAGTGCTGGAATGAATGTGTCGCATGGATTTATGTCTTTTTACATCAATTAAGGAATTTCCTTTTAAAACCTTGCAGGGCAACACAGAACTAGACCCCAATCAGAGGACCATAAAACATCCAGACTCCTTATCTATGAACTGGTCCAATGTTTATATTTATGTTTCTCCCTCTCCCATATTGATAGTTCTGCTTCACGTCACTTGTCTTATCTATTGCATTTTTTCTAGGCTGTATTGTGCATAAATATGTGACTTCAGATTTTGTATTAGTCTAGCCTGATGAAGAGACCTGAGTAGTCTCGAAAGCTTGCAATGTATTACCATCTTTTCAGTTAGCCATTAAAAGGTATCAACTACTGAGGACTCTCAATCCTGAATATTTTTCATACTGTTTATAGGAAGCAATGCGCAGGCTCATACTGTACATAGGAGGCTATATGTGTGTGCTCATACTGTATATAGGAAGCTATATGCGGCCTCATACTGTATATAGGAAGCGAAGTACAGGCTCATACTGTATATAGGAGGCTATATGCGGCCTCATACTGTATATAGGAGGCTATATGCAGCATCATACTGTATACAGGAGGCTATATGTGGGTGCTCATACTGTATATAGAAGGCTATATGTGGCCTCATACTGTATATAGGAAGTGATGTGCAGGCTCATACTGTATATAGAAGGCTATATGGGGACTCACACTGTATATAGGAGGCAAATACTGTATTCAGGAGGCTATATGTGGGCTCATACTGTTTATAGGAAGCGATGTGCAGGCTCATACTGTTTATAGGAAGCGATTTGCAGGCTCATACTGTACATAGGAGGTTATGTGGATGCTCATACTGTTTATAGGAAGCAATGCGCAGGCTCATACTGTACAAAGGAGGCTATATGTGGGTGCTCATACTGTATATAGGAGGCTATATGCGGCCTCATACTGTATAGAGGAAATGATGCACAGGCTCATACTGTTTATAGGAGGCTATGTGCAGGCTCATACTGTATATAGGAAGCAATGTGCAGGCTCATGCTGTATATAGGAGGCAAAAACTGTATTCAGGAGGCTATATGTGGGTGCTCATACTGTATATAGGAGGCTATATGCGGCCTCATACTGTATATAGGAAGCGATGTGCAGGCTCATACCGTACATAGGAGGCTATATGTGGCCTCATACTGTATATAGGAAGCGATGTGCAGCCTCATACTGTATATAGGAGGCTATGTGGGCTCATATTGTATATAGGAAGTAATGTGCAGGCTCATACTGTATATAGGAGACTATATGCGGCCTCATACTGTATATAGAAGGCTATATGCGGCCTCATACTGTATACAGGAGGCTATGTGGGCTCATACTGTATATAGGAGGCAATATGCAGCCTCATACTGGATATAGGAAGCGATGTACAGGCTCATACTGTATATAGTATAAAGTGCAAATACATCCCAAATACTGGAAAAAAATTCTTCAAAGGCTCAACTCACTGGAAATATAATAGCAAAAAAAATATCATAAATGAGCTATTAAGCATCACAAGAGATCAAAATTGGAGTTTTTCAGATAAATAATTTATTTAGAATAATTAACAGAGCATAAATGCTAAATGCAAGTTACAGCAGACATAAACACAATATAATTAAACCAGCACCTTATCATTTTCACTTTTAACAGCCAATCAGAGCGATTGTAGACATGTGGGGGTGAAGCCACCCCACCTGTGGAGAAGTACAAAGCCCCCTGTGTGTGTGGGTCGGGTGGGGTCAGAGAAAGGTCAGTCACCCGACCCGCAGGAGGGCAATTAATTCATGACGCCACATAGGCGTCACTGGTCAGATTGGCACAGCTTTTCATGATGCCTATGTGGAGTCATTGGTCGGGAAGGGGTTAAAGGAGCATACACGCCTTTGCACAGTGGGGGTATTAATATTTTCTATGGGACACTAATTTTTGGGGGAGGGAGTAATCATAGTAATGGCACAGTTTTTTAAAATATTGGGGTCAGTATCCTATGCCTCAGGTAAGCAGAGTGGGGAGTTTTTGTAGGTTGGGAATAAATGAGACATCAGTAGAAATGTGAGATGTCAAATGTGTTTTTGTTGTAATCTGTGCAGATGAGTTGTGGCTGGAGAAGTGGTAATGGAGGTCTGGGCCTGATGAAAAAGACAGGAAAAGTGAGCGACCCAAATCAGAAAGATTGTCAGCTGTAAGGTTCTATATATAACTACTGTACTCACGTGTATGTTCTGTGGGACTAGTATCTACCAATATACGATAACAGTAAGATGGTAATATTGCTCTTTTTAGTAGACTATTTTTTTATTTAGTGGCCGCTAAATTTGTTTCAGTCTATGTAGTAGTAGGTGTATGGTGGTGTCATTGGTCTCTGTATAGTGTTTTGTTATGTAAAGGTAATGGTTATATTATATTATGTATTTGCTGAGTAGTGGTGATGGTGGTGGACATTGAGTAGTTTTATTGTTTTGGTCTTTTATAGTAGTAATTTTGATAATATTGGTCTTTGCATTGTATGTTTTTGGTTAGCAACAGTGGTATACTGTACTTATATATCTATAGATGCTCTTTAGATGATTATAGGGGGGTCAGATGGGTAGACATGCACTTTGAGGCATGGACCCCTGAACTTTTAGAACCCTAGCAATGCCCCTGCTGTAATGTGTGTTTACTTGTCAGTGTTTCTAGAGATATATGTATGTTTGTCAGTAAGCTCAGTTATGGTACCATATCTAAGCAGTAAGCTTGGTTCTGGTTCTGTATTGATGTAGTAATCTAGATTCTTGTACCATATGCATGCCGTAAGCTTGGTTCTGTTCCCATATCTGTGAAGTAGACATATTAAGCTTGGTTCTGCTCCCTTATCTCTGTAGTAAACTCGGTTCTGCTCCCTTATCTCTGTAGTAAGATCGGTTATGCTCCCATAGCACTGTAGTAAGCTCGGTTCTGCTCCCATGTCTCTCTCGTAAGGTTGGTTCTGCTCCCTTATCTACGTAGTAAGGCTCGTTTCACACTAGCGTTTGATTACGCAGCGCATCATGCACACGCGCAATGTCCCCCTATCTTTAACATGGTGATCGCAGGGTCTTGCGAATGTACGCGCTCTTCAGCGTTTAGCGTGCGCTGCGCATTTTACAGGTGTGCGCCCAGACGCGACGTACGCTACATGTTGCATTTTTTTTTCCGGCGGCATCGTTAAAAAAATCGCGCTCGCACGTGTGCGCCCAAAAATAGCATTACAGTCTATGTGGTTGCTGATGAGCGCTTGGCACCGCGCACGTCAGCGCCTTGAGCGCAAACGCGATTTGAGTAAACAATGTCTAGACACTTGTCTAGAACTCCCCCTAAACAAGCAACATTGTTTTGGAGGAGTGTACATAAAAGAATGTGTCTTCAGGGTCAGACAATTACTCTACATAATGCCTTGCAGAGACCAGACAAGCATTCTACAAGAGCCTTCTACCTGTGGATTCAAGCTTCAGGAGCCAAAATGTGAGTATTCTTAAAAATAATGTCTGTGTGTCCTGTACAATTTATTATGTACTAATGTATTTTTTGTTTTCTTTTCAGCATGTCTTCTTCCGGATCGGTCTATTCGCCATCTCGGCAAGAACTGGCCCTCCTGCGGGTCGGGTCGGGTGACTGATCTTTCAGTGACCCCACCCGACCCACACACACAGGGGGCTTTGTACTTCTCCACAGGTGGGGTGGCTTCACCCCCACATGTCTACAATCGCTCTGATTGGCTGTTAAAAGTGAAAATGATAAGGTGCTGGTTTAATTATATTGTGTTTATGTCTGCTGTAACTTGCATTTAGCATTTATGCTCTGTTAATTATTCTAAATAAATTATTTATCTTGAAAAACTCCAATTTTGATCTCTTGTGATGCTTAATAGCTCATTTATGATATTTTTTTTGCTATTATATTTCCAGTGAGTTGAGCTTTTGAAGAATTTTTTCCAGTATTTGGGATATATTTGCACTTTATACTATATACAGTATGAGCCTGTACATCGCTTCCTATATACAGTATGAGGCTGCATATTGCCTCCTATATACAGTATGAGCCCACATAGCCTCCTGTATACAGTATGAGGCCGCATATAGCCTTCTATATACAGTATGAGGCCGCATATAGTCTCCTATATACAGTATGAGCCTGCACATTACTTCCTATATACAATATGAGCCCACATAGCCTCCTATATACAGTATGAGGCTGCACATCGCTTCCTATATACAGTATGAGGCCACATATAGCCTCCTATGTACGGTATGAGCCTGCACATCGCTTCCTATATACAGTATGAGGCCGCATATAGCCTCCTATATACAGTATGATCACCCACATATAGCCTCCTGAATACAGTTTTTGCCTCCTATATACAGCATGAGCCTGCACATTGCTTCCTATATACAGTATGAGCCTGCACATAGCCTCCTATAAACAGTATGAGCCTGTACATCATTTCCTCTATACAGTATGAGGCCGCATATAGCCTCCTATATACAGTATGAGCACCCACATATAGCCTCCTTTGTACAGTATGAGCCTGCGCATTGCTTCCTATAAACAGTATGAGCATCCACATAGCCTCCTATGTACAGTATGAGCCTGCAAATCGCTTCCTATAAACAGTATGAGCCTGCACGTCGCTTCCTATAAACAGTATGAGCCCACATATAGCCTCCTGAATACAGTATTTGCCTCCTATATACAGTGTGAGTCCCCATATAGCCTTCTATATACAGTATGAGCCTGCACATCGCTTCCTATATACAGTATGAGGCCACATATAGCCTTCTATATACAGTATGAGCACCCACATATAGCCTCCTGTATACAGTATGATGCTGCATATAGCCTCCTATATACAGTATGAGGCCGCATATAGCCTCCTATATACAGTATGAGCCTGTACTTCGCTTCCTATATACAGTATGAGGCCGCATATAGCCTCCTATATACAGTATGATCACCCACATATAGCATCCTGAATGCAGTGTTTACCTCCTATATACAGTATGAGCCTGCACATTGCTTCCTATATACAGTATGAGCCTGCAAATAGCCTCCTATATACAGTATGAGCCTGTACATCACTTCCTATATACAGTATGAGGCCGCATATAGCTTCCTATATACAGTATGAGCACACACATATAGCCTCCTATGTACAGTATGAGCCTGCGCATTGCTTCCTATAAACAGTATGAGCCTGCACATCGCTTCCTAAAAACAGTATGAGCCTGCAAATCGCTTCCTATATACAGTATGAGCCTGCGCATTGCTTCCTATAAACAGTATGAGCATCCACATAGCCTCCTATGTACAGTATGAGCCTGCACATCGCTTCCTAAACAGTATGAGCCTGCACATCGCTTCCTAAAAACAGTATGAGCCTGCAAATCGCTTCCTATATACAGTATGAGCCTGCACATTGCTTTCTATATACAGTATGAGCCTGTACATCACTTCCTATATACAGTATGAGGCTGCATATAGCCTCCTATATACAGTATGAGCCCACATAGCCTCCTGTATACAGTATGAGGCCGCATATAGTCTCCTATATACAGTATGAGCCTGCACATTGCTTCATATATACAATATGAGCCCACATAGCCTCCTACAGTATATACAGTATGATCACCCACATATAGCCTCCTGAATACAGTTTGTGCCTCCTATATACAGTATGAGCCTGTACTTCACTTCATATATACAGTATGAGGCCGCATATAGCCTCATATAGCTATACAGTATGAGCATCCACATATAACCTCCTATGTACAGTATGAGCCTGCGCATTGCTTCCTATAAACAGTATGAGCATCCACATAGCCTCCTATGTACAGTATGAGCCTGCACATCGCTTCCTATAAACAGTATGAGCCTGCAAATTGCTTCCTATATACAGTATGAGCCCACATATAGCCTCTTGAATACAGTGTTTGCCTCCTATATACAGTGTGTCCCCATATAGCCTCCTATATACAGTATGAGCACTCACATATAGCCTCCTGAATACATTGTTTGCCACCATATTGCCTCCTATATACAGTGTGAGTCCCCATATAGCTCCTATATACAGTATGAGCCCCTATATAGCATCCCATATCTAACTGCATTTACCTTGGTATCATTAATTTTCTATGAGACTGCTGTGTTCTCATATTGTGCATTTATGCATTTAGTAGGGCTTAATGGAATGATTGCGCTTGTTACACATCAACTCTAGATGCGCTCACTTATTAGACTTTGGTTGGGGCAACTTTAAAATATAATAATGATAATGGTCCTGTCTAGTGACAAGTTTATTTTACAGGCTTCTGGAGAAAGGCACAATACCAGTCATTCAAGGGTTAATTCTTTGGAACACTGAGAGGGACTTTCTAGCCAATGAAACCACAGTATAAAACACCTGTGATAACTATGGCAACTGCGCTGATGTCATAAACACATGCATCTATGATGCAGGAGAAGATTCCAGAACCATAAGTCATTCAGCCGTAGACGGAAGCCATACTTGATGTGTCTGGAGACCTGGAGCTTCATCACTCCACAATGGGAGGAAGGGGACACCGCCTAGCCAGCCAGATCAGCCATAGCGCCTAGCCAGCCAGATCAGCCATAGCGCCTAGCCAGCCAGATCAGCCATACCGCCTAGCCAGCCAGATCAATGGGGTGACAGATGTTGCAGCCAGATCTCCCTCACGTCCGGTACTCGCCGCCTTCACTTTATGTGTACGGCCTGGAGAGGTCGCATTAGGCTTCTCCAAAACAAATATGACACAATGTACAAATTCAGGTACAATTTGCTGTTACATGTTGGCACTAACCTTCTAAGCCCAAGGGAAGGGCAGTCCTGCAGCCATGGTTCCCTAGAGGTTTCCACCACAGGGGGTTTTTCCTCTCCTGAGTGCTGAAGGACGATTCTTCGTGAGTCGGGGGTTCTGCCATTTTCAGTGTCTCTTTCATAGTAATTGGCTGATTCTAAATTTCAGACAGTGAAAGAAATAATAATGATGAGATTTGGAATAAAATTCGGTCAATTTAACATCCAATAAAAGTGTTTTGTGTGTTTCTTTCACAATCTTCGGTTGGTGAGATTTTGTTGGGGATCAGGATCCAGCATCTATGATCAAGCCATGAAGCCAGATATGAAGTCAGAGCAATTTAACCCTGCGCTGGAAGACAGGATGGAGCAGAGATGACAAAGTGTGACTGCACAATTAGCACAAGTTCACACTCTTCCTCCCATTCAGATACATGAGGGGATTCAGGGCCGAGTTGGGACTAAAAAGCAGCCCTGGCACACAAAATTCACCAGCCCACATACAATAAGTGTCCTCAACCCAAATCGTAGAACACTGATAGGTCATGTAGGATTTTGCTTTATCCGTTACCAGGGCCGAAACAAAGTATTTTGGGTGCCCAAGGCAGATGAAGCCGAAGGCGCCCATTTTGCATTTCTACCCAGCTAATTCTTCCCTTTTCCATTAGGTCTATGACATCATGTGATTAATAACTGATTATCTGAATCCTTCTAAGTCAGGCCCATATACATTTGTATCTCCTTAACAATGGTAAGGAGATGCTGGGAGTTATCAGTCTTTATCAGACTGTGGACTATACAGGAACCATAGTACTGATGAGACGCAGTCAGTACCAATAGCTAAAAATGTACATCCTGGTACCTTATAGGTGACCTCTTCTCTGATTGAGTCTTTTCTTTCTCTTAGGCCTGTTTCACACTTCAGTTTTCTGGCGTTAGTCAAAATCCGCCAGTGTGCAAAAACAGATCCGTTTCCGTTTTGTGGCAAACGGATGCAACTGGATCCGTTTTTTGTACGGATCCGCTTTAGACGCTAGTGCATGAAATTTAAAGTAAGGCCTGTTTCACGAGAGAGAGAGAGATTTGGCTGCCACAGAATGGGATTTGGGGTTAAATATCATGAAAGGACATTCATTCGGGCATGCTCAGTATAAAAAGGAGGATCCGATGGCAGATTCTGTCAATTGACGGTTGGCAACGGATCCACCGCCTTTTCTCATCCACATCTCGCTTCTTAAGGCCCCTTTCACACTCCAGTCTTTTGCAATCAGTCACAATCCGTCAAAGTGTTCAGATCCGTCAAGTGGACGGATCCTGCGTATATTGCAAAAAACTGATGCACTGGATCTGTTTTTATGACTGATCCGTTGTAGCAGCCTTGCTGTAGGAATTAAAGAAACAGAATTCTGGAGCGAGAGAGAGAGAGAAGGATTTTGTGCCAGAATAGAAAAAGCAGCCGCAGGGGTTAAAATAAAGGAAGAAAAATGATTCCGGGCATGCTCAGTTTTAAAAGATGGAATCCGTCGCTATCCGACTTTTCGACGTACACAAAAAATGTTCATCTGTCCGTTGTCTCTGGCCGACGGACAGAGATTTTCTGACGGATCCGTTGGATGACAGATGAAACGTGTGGCCATCCATCACAATCTGTCACTAATACAAGTCTATGAGAAAAAAAACGGATCCAGCATGAAAAAATGATGGAAAGCCAAAATTAGAGTTGAGCGAAACGGATCGAAAAATTTCAAAAGTCGCCGACTTTTGGCAAAGTCGGGTTTCATGAAATGAAACCCGACCCTAGGATGAGGTCGGCCACGAGGTCGGCGACTTACGCGCCAAAGTCGCGTTTCAAAAGTTTGTTTTGCGCTCTTTTTCAGCCAATCAGGATCCACGGACACTGTGGGCAACGTGATGACATAGGCAGGGGTCACCACCATCTTTCAGAAGGGCATGCAAGTGATTGGCTTGCTTTGGTGGGCGTCACAGGGGGTATAAAAGGGCGTGCACGCCGACCGCCATGTTCCTCATGCTGATCTCAGAATAGGGAGAGCTGCTGCTGATTCTGTAGGGAGAGCGTTAGGCAGGGAAGAAGACACCAAAAACTGCTTCTGCTGCTAGCGATTTTGCCTGTACAACACACCAGTCACTGTGTGTGCAGTGCAAGGGGAGGCTATATTTTGCTGGATCAGCGGTGTTGGTTGTTAGGCTGCCTTCTAAGGCTTCCTGACGGCTGCATTGCTGTTTACCCACTGCTCTGCAAACTGCTTTTTTAAAAGCAATCCCAATTTTTTTTTTTGTCCTGCTGAGGTACTGAGCGTGCATTTTTTCACACCATACAGCGGTGCACACTCCTCACACAGTACCGTGTAACGGCTGTTATCACAGCCACAGTGAAGCTATCTGTGTGTCACTCTGTAAGAATAAGTTGAGGACATGTTCCGTTCTTACAGACCTGCACCTTCTAGTTTTGTCTAGCTTTCAAACAGTTAAATATATTTGCTGTTTGATCACATTCAAAACTATAGAGAGACAGCGTGTGTCAGTCCGTATACTTAAAAAACACGGAGTTTGACAATTTTACGTACACCGGACAGCCGTGTACGTGCACGCTCCTCTCAGTACCGTGTAACGGCTGTTATCACGGCCACAGTGAAGCTGTGTGTCACTCTGTAAGAATAAGTCGAGGACATGTTCCATTCTTACAGACCTGCACCTTCTAGTTTTGTCTAGCTTTCAAACAGTTAAATATATTTGCTGTGTGATCACATTCAGAACTATAGAGAGACAGCGTGTGTCAGTCCGTATACTTAAAAAACACGGACCTTGACAATTTTACGTACACCGGACAGCCATGTATGTGCACGCTCCTCTCAGTACCGTGTAACGGCTGTTATCACGGCCACAGTGAAGCTATCTGTGTGTCACTCTGGAAGGATAAGTGGAGGACTTGTTCCGTTCTTACAGACTCTAGGGAGATTCCTATTCTGCCCAATTCTATATACACCTTGTAGTTTGTGATACACTAGCCAATTTCTGCCTGTGACATAGCGCTGTGATATTCAGTGGGCCTCACACAATCCATAAGTGTCCAGTGTCCACAAGTGTGTGCAGAAATTCAAAATCTCCCTTATCCTGTAGTCACTTTTTTCACACCTGTGCCATCGAGCCTGTGACATAGCGCTGTGATATTCAGTGGGCCTCACGCAATCCAAAAGTGTACAGTGTCCACAAATGTGTGCAGAAATTCAAAATCTCCCCTGTCCTATAGACACCTTGTACCTTGTTTTACATTACTATATAGTTTGTTGGATTTTGTCTACATTTCTACCAAAAATGAGGAAGGCTGGTGGAAGAGGCTGTGGGATTGGGCGGGGGTTGGCAGCTGGTAATGATGGTGTTGGTGGTGGATCTGATGGTAGTGGCAAAAGCAAAATAGGACCGAATGCAGGAGGTGTTGAGCCTGTGTCATCATCTGGCTCCACAAGGCCTCGAAGGCTTACTTTTCTAGGAGTTGGCAAACCGATTTTAAAGCCAGAGCTTCAGGAAAAAGTTTTGGCTTACATTGCTGACTCAGCCTCCAGCTCTATCGCCTCCTCTTCTGAAGTTGTAAAAAATAAAAGCACTGAGTCGTCATTGGAGGCTCATGTTCATGAACCACAAATTTCCTTGTGTCCTTCACCCCAACCAAGATTGAAG